>NC_135579.1:89018137-89324868 GCF_965152235.1 Eretmochelys imbricata | reverse complement strand
GAGCATGAGATCGTCCATGTTCATATAGAGTGGACAGAGTTTCAATTTTCTGGCTCATGCAACTCATGAAACTCAATTTACCTTAAAACGTGATGGACATAGGTGGATCCTTTTGTGGTCCCGGGGAGAATGGGTACTGCAGTCCTGAAGTTTAGAATTCTATTCTGTTCTGTATAGGTTCTTACACTGCCCTGGGGTTCTTACACAACTTTCTTGGGGACGAAATCATAAAAGGAAAATAGAAATTAAATTACAGTGGCAGGTAGAAGTAGACTGGATCCAAACACCTATGAACTTTGGCAAGTCTAGATCTGAACTTGAAGGCCTCCTATATTTAAATTTGCCAAGCCAAAACTCTGTGTAACAACCTCTCTCCCCATGACACAGTAGAAAGAGAACCTAGCACCATGTCCACCACATGATCACCTCACACTTAGCCAGGTCATTGCAACCAGATCCCAATACGCCCACATTCTGGTGAAGTTTGGCTTGAATTGAGTTATATGAGCTAAGTCCATGTCTAGGGACATTTGAAGGCTGCTGGAACAATGATAGGGCATGTAAAACAAAAGCAGATTCAGTTTTTGTTTTAGTTATTACGTAAGAATATTCAACTTTCCAAACTTCGTTTTTTAAATTTTTTTATTTAATTATTCTTAGAAAGGTATAAGATATTCTAAGTAGGTGGGATATAGAAGCATTCTGACTCTATATATTTAAGTAGGCCATGATTCCACCTCCTGCTCAGAAAACTGAAGTTAGGCTGTAAATTATAGTGATATTTATAGATAATTGCCCTTAGTAATAATGAATTCCTATTAAGCGTATCTGACTGGGCTTTTTGTGCATCTGCTCCTAAAATCACTTTGTTCTCCTTGTTGAGTTTATTAATAAATAGAAGCTTGTTCACTTAGAGGACTGACTGGCTAAGCAGCAGTTCTGCAGAAAAGGACCTAGGGGTTACAGTGGACGAGAAACTGGATATGAGTCAACAGTGTGACCTATTGCCAAGAAGGCTAACGGCATTTTGGGCTGCATAAGTAGGAGCATTGCCAGCAGATCAAGGGACGTGATCATTCCCCTCTATTCGGCATTGATGAGGCCTCATCTGGAGTACTGTGTCCAGTTTTGGTCCCCACACTACAAGAAGGATGTGGAAAAACTGGAAAGAGTCCAGTGGAGGGCAACAAAAATTATTAGGAGACTGAAGCACATGACTCATGAGGAGAGGCTGAGGAAACTGGGCTTGTTTAGTCTGCAGAAGTGAAGAGTGAGGGGGGATTTGACAGCAGCTTTCAACTACCTGAAGGGGGGTTCCAAAGGGGATGGAGCTCGGCTGTTCTCAGTAGTGGAAGATGACAGAACAAGGAGCAATGGTCTCAAGTTGCAGTGGGGGAGGTTTAGGTTGGATATTAGGAAAAAACTATTTCACTAGGAGGGTGGTGAAGCACTGGAATGGGTTACCCTAGGGGGTTGGTGGAATCTCCATCCTTGGAGGTTTTTAAGGCCCGGCTTGACAAAGCCCTGGCTGGAATGATTTAGTTGGTGTTGGTCCTGCTTTGAGCAGGGGGTTGGGCTAGATGACCTCCTGAGGTCCCTTCCAACCCCAATCTTCTATGATTCTAGAGGGAATTTGAGACAATTTTTTTTTCATTTAGAGGAAACTTGAAACCTTTCACTAAAATTGTTTTACTTATCTACTCATTGATAGGGAGTCTGCAGGTTGGGGAGGAAAGTTCACTGAAGTTCTACTCTTGTATGTTGTAGCTAGTTCCAAGTACTTTTTTGACTTGAATGTCACAGAAGTGTGCGAGAGGAGGTTACTCCCAGTAGATTTGTAGCTCTGTAAGTATAAAAAAGAAATTGAGTATTAGCTCTTCTTTACACCAAACTGTATTTTATTTTATTGGAATGTAGGACTAGAAGGGACTGTGTCACAGAATCGTTACTTCAAAGTATTTCTTGCTCAGTGAGAAATTATTCTTCTGTAGTGTTTTTCTTCTATTGAGCTTTGAGTGGTTGAACATATATAGCATATGCATTTATTAATATATTTCAAATAGACAGTGGACATGGTTGATAAGAAAGTGGATTTACCCAGGTGGAGTGGCAGGCAGATATATATGTACAAAAGAGACTTTGGAATTCCATGGGACTACTTGCTAATAAGAAGGCAGCACATTAAGTCAGTGGGCAAGATTCTGATTTCTTGGCCAGTACTGTTGAGCTGTGCAGTAGCTTTCCTATGCAGCCTCATGGTCATATCACCCGTTTCCATCCCACTCTCCATTCCTTCCTATTGTTTCACACTCATTTACTGCATGATTCTTCAAATTAGATTGTAATCTCTTCAGGGCAGGGACCATCTGTTATTGTGTGTGCCAGACCCAGCACCACAGGGGTGCTGGGCACCACCACAGCACAAATAATAATAATTTAAAAAGTAACAATCATTTGTACGGGTGTAAATCTGGAGTAACTGCACTGACTTCACTGGTGTAACTGAGATCGCGTTGGACTATTGTATAGCTAATTCAAAGTCCTGTGGAGTTCTTCTGTTCACTTCAGTGTGCTCTGAATCAGGCCCTATGTGCAGTATCTGTAGAACCAGAAGCTAGTGGAAACTTATGTCACACCCCAGCAGTGAGTGAGTTATCTGGTGTGGCCCTCTAGATCAGTTCTCCTTTCAGCACATCCACAGCATCCAGCACAGAATGGTAAAAGTTGTACCCACAGGGCTGAATAGGGCCTATAGCAGGGTGGGCAAACTTTTTGGTCCAAGGCCCACATCTAGGAATAGAAATTGTATGGCGGGCCATGAATGCTCACAAAATTGGGGTTGGGTGAGGGCTCTGGTGTGGGCTCTGAGGTGGGGCCAGAAATGAGTTCAAGGTGTAGGAGGGAGCTCCGGGCTGGGGCGAGGGGGTGGGGTGAAAGGGGAAGGCTCTAGCTGGGGGTGCAGGCTCTGGAGTGGGGCTGGGGATGAGGAGTTTGGGGTAAAGGAGGGTGCTCTGGGTGGGGACCAAGGGGTTTGGAGGGTAGAGGGGGATCAGGGCTGGGGCAGGGGGTTGGGGTGCAGGAAGGGGTGCAGGCTCCAGCAGGGGGTGCAGTCTCTGGGGTGGGGCTGAGGATGAGGGGTTTGGGGTGCAGGAGGATGCTGCAAGCTAGGATTGAGGGGTTTTGGGGGGATCAGGGTTGGGGCACGGGGTTGGGGCATGGGGAGAGGCTCAGGGATGCAGGCTCCAGGCAGCACTTACCTCAAGCAGCTCCCGGAAGCAGCGGCATGGCCTCGCTCCAGCTCCTATGCATAGGGGAAGCCAGGGGGCTCCGCTCTTCACGCTGCCCCCTCCCCAAGTGGCTCCCGGCCAATTGGAGCTGGGGGAGTGGCACTTGGGGAGGGGGCAGTGTGCAGAGCAGACCCGCTGGCTGTCCCTACACGTAGGAGCTGGAGCAGAGCCATGTCGCTACTTCCGGGAGCCATGCGGAGCGGCCACCGACCCAGCTCCCCAGCAGGAGCACAAGGGCTGGATTAAACTGGTTGGTGGGCCGTAGTTGCCCACCCCTGGCCTATAGAGTGTGTATAGTTTTCTAAGTCAGTAGAAGTCTAGAGTTCTATTAACTCTATTAGGATTGCAGTTTCCTTTAACTTGTATCATTTAAAATCCTGACTCCTTGAACTGAGGAAGATACGTATTGGTGTGGGTCCTTTCTGTCAGTAGGTATGGTAGGTAGTTATATTTAAAGGGTTTGAAGTTATTTTTATGAGCCATGGTGAAGTCTGTAAACCTTTATTTTTATCTTGAGAGCTGCTTAGCAATTCTTCCAGGAGATTTATGCTTTTCTAGTTGAAACACTTACAAATTGAGAGGAATACAATGTTAGCAAAAGCAGAGACAGCTCATTTCTGGTTTCATTTGAGAATCCAGTTCATAATTTCCCTATGATCTTGGCTGAGACCAAAGGGAAGTTTTAACTTTGTTTACTAAAAGAAGAGAAGCATCGTTCCCTTTAACCAATAAAGTCAGTCACTCATCCAGTACTCCCATAAAGTTTCTGTCTGATCGTATCCTTATCTGAGGGCTCTCATGTAGCACCCAACTAAAAAAACTGTACTCCTAACCTTGTTTGGGGCAGTGCTACCTCGTGGAAAAGTTACTCAAAGATCACTCACGTATACCCTCAGTGCTTGCATTGCCTAAATAAAGATTTACTGCCAATTACTGCTTTCTTTTTCATTTTACTTGAAAAGAGCGCAGCTTGTTTCTTCTGAGAAAAAGTAACTGAAGCAAGTCACTTGCTTACAACTCACTTAATGACATTTTAAATTTTTTGTAAAATGTCATCACTTTAGACAAGAAACGCTGTGATGAGTAATGCTTAGGAGGAGGGGGGAAAAAAACTTGCTTACAAGGAACTGCTTTTATTACCGTGCAATCTTAATCCACATACATGCAGATGAGTCTGTCAGAGAGCATTCCTCCCACACCCCCTTTTTAGAGGAAGTTTGTTGATGTATTACCGACATCTCATCTTCAAAGCCAAAAAAAAAAAAAAAAACCGACAGCCATTCACAGGAAGGACGTACGTTGATTTGTTCTCCTCCTGGAGCGTGGAGCAGAAGTACCCAGACCGCATGATGAAGGAGCATTGTACCTCTTACAGTAGTGCTGCGTCCAGCTGTGTCGGTGACTCCACCATGGAAAGTCTGCAGCCACTCAAGCCTAACTACATGTCTGTGTGTTTATTTGCAGAAGAATCTTATCAAAAATTAGCAATGGAAACTCTGGAAGAATTAGACTGGTGTTTAGATCAACTTGAAACCATTCAGACCTACCGATCAGTCAGTGAGATGGCATCTAACAAGGTAAGCGATGGGATAACTTCTTCCTAAAATGTCAAAGGCTGAAAATAACAAGAATAAGTGCTGTAATGTAAGATGAAAAAGTGTTGCTGTATGTGATTGTGTCCACCAGCAGACAAGCATGCACAGTGCAATATCTGACAAAATTCATTTAAACACTGTTGGTACTTTTTCCTAATACTTTATGTTAAGGATGTGAACTTTAAATGCTTTGAACTATCTGTATCCTTATGCTATTGCAAGAATTAAACTGCAAATGGTAAATGATAGCATAAATTCTCAAGCAGAATATATTTACACTGTGAAATTAATCCTTGATTTGGTGATATGTTCCAGTGGACCTTATGTACATTTTTATACAGGTAGAAGTAGAAAGTATGGTAAATACAAATGTTATTTACAAAGTAATTTATAAGTTGGAGAAAATTTGTCATAGAAAAGCAGAACCAGGAAAACATTTTGCATTCCGTAGATTCAGAATTATAATATGTTACAATGTAGTAAAACCACATCATTACAATGATATTTATCTATCAGAAAATTTACAAGGTGTCAATTACAGCTGTTCTCCGTGGAAAAAATACTACCAAAGGCACCCACTGAAAAGTGTGTAACTTGTAACAAATGATCAGGTTGGGGAAATTAACTTGGCTTTTCAATAATAATGGCAAACTCTAAACATTATGGGATACTGTTTTACTGCAACTGTCTCTTTCTCGAAGCATTTGGTTTGTGTTTTTAATATTATGGTATGAGTTGACAGCATTTTATATTCAGTACATGATTAGGGTGCAGTACCATAACACTGGGACATATGTAAGAGTGTTTTCATTAAAGGGCTGCTTTGGGGCGGGGGGGGGGGGAAGAGATGCAGGAGAATTTGAGTTTTCATACAAGGAGTAAAAATATGCTAAAATCATTTGAAAAGAAAAATCCCAAACTAAACTTTATGCAGAATGTAGGCGGGGGGAAGGTTCAGAAGAAAAATACAGAAAAGATATAAAGGGGAAAAATACAGCAGAATCCCTGAATACCCCTCAAAATAATCCTTTAAAACCACCACTCCCTCCAACCCTGAGCTTCTGCTTCCAGCCTCCAACCTTTCCAGATAGAGAGAACTACTCTGTGAGCAAATGTGATTTTATTAAGAACCCATCAAAGTCAGTCCTTAATTGGCTAGCGTGGTTAATGTTGATTGACACAAGGCACTCCCTGGGGCTAAGGCACCACCTCTGCAATGCTCCTAGCCATTGCCCAAATGAGCACTTGACTGGCATCTGAGCAGATCTCCTGCTGAGGGCAGTGCAAAATGCTTTTGCACCCAGCAGCACAGTCTAAGTGCACAAGATCTCAAAGTCACAAGTATTGCTGCTCCAGATTCAATTTTTATGCTCATGCTTTTTTGCAATATTTACACCCATCAACCTGATGAAGCAAATCCATATGGTTTCTGAAATGTGTGTGCTCTATCTCTTACAAAGATATTCGACATCGTGTGTTACCTTCATACCTTTGCATTAGCCCTCATGATTAGACACAGTTTTACGTTTGTGCCACACAAATCCAGGGTTATTCTTCTTTTCCTAACTGGAAATAAATTACGCCAGAAATGCTGAATCAGAAATTGAGGTTCTATGGAATATGTTAAAGAAATTAATCACAGGTCATTTCAAACTTCCTTCTGCTCCACTAGTTCTTACTACAGCATGCCAGGGCATAGAAAATAATAGAAGTTTTAACAGGGTTAGCTTGCAAGAAAAGAATATAATTTTTATCAGTTTGCTTGAGAAACAGATCTAACCATTAGCAAGGCTTTAGCCTGCTAAGAAAATAGGGCCTCACACATGGGGCAGAACTATCCCGGATTTTGACATTTTTTTCCCACATTTGGACTCTTACAGGTGAAAAGCTCTGATTAAGTAATTCAGCCATTGTGTAATTGTTAAAAATTATGATTTTACTATGTGCAATGTTAATGTTCATTGGTTAGATTCAACTTTCTTTAAACTTGGCTCATTCATATACTTGAACTAAAATGTGTTTGTACGTGTTCTGGTCAGATTCCAAGAGT
This sequence comes from Eretmochelys imbricata, assembly GCF_965152235.1. Lineage (NCBI taxonomy): Eukaryota > Metazoa > Chordata > Testudines > Cheloniidae > Eretmochelys > Eretmochelys imbricata. Next base: position 89,317,936 of record NC_135579.1, on the reverse strand, counting down.
CATTTCCAGCTATGAAAGAATAACATGAAATGGTTTGAAGCTTATTCTTTTTTTCCTTGCCATGGTAACAAACATCTAAACGAGTTGGTGATAAATGTCTCTCGATCTTGTGCGATCATGGCAAACAGTTTTTCATGGCACACAGTAAAATTATTTCAAGTGTGCTGTGCAGTCTAAAAACAGTTCAACTGGAAGTAAACCTGAAAGACTGTTTAGAAACAATCAGAAAATTTTACAACAAATTAATGAACATTTTTAATCTCTTAAAGTATCTGAGTAGACTGTCTTGCTTGAATCAAAAGCTTTTAAGCAGGGTATTGGTAAGCAACAAAACAGTGAGGTGTTTTGAAAACAGGATGCTTAGGCTCCACATTATTAAAGAAGAACGGAAAGAGAAACAGTATAGAGAGGAAGAAAGCAAATAGACTCAACACGATCCCAAGTGCAAGAACAGTATAAACAGTGACCTATCTTCCTGACCTCTGCTATTGCTGAGTTCCTGGCCCTGTGCCACTAAAGCCAAACTACGTCATTTGAGAATGATAGTAGGCATGGCACAGCTGTTGCAAGTGTGACTCGAATTTCCTGTCTCCTTCCTGACAGACGTAGTTTTAAAATTACAGAGTTGCAACAACAGCAGACAGAGAGGGAGGATCTCTGAATACATGTTTGCAGTGTGATTTTCAGAGCTCTTGTACAAAAAGCATTTTCTGGGGAGGAAAGCACAGCATCCTGGTCATAAAAAGTTGGCACATGGGTCTGCCAACAATGTAAATTAATTACTCAAGGAAACTGAGGGCCCGATCCTGCTAGGTGCTAACCACCCTCAGCTTTTATTGAGGCTCAAGCCCAGCATAGAACCATTACAGGCAAGCTCTGTCTTCTGAGTACACTCTCACTAGGTAAAGACTTTACCGCACGTCTTTACCAGCGTACTTAATCCTGACCTCCAAATACTCCAGACTCCTTGCTGTTCCACACCAAAGCCTCCGGGAAGCAGACTACCTATCATGCCAAACATAGTGGCGGTTTTGGGAAATGGGAAATCTGATTTTTTTTTTTTTTAGAAATTATTAACATTCCAAAATTAGAAAGAGAGCAACACTGAAGAAAACGACCACACATCTATTCCACATTGCCTTAGTCATTGCCCCTGAGCACTGGCCTCATTCCCTATGGATTCCCTAAACTAAGCATCTAGGAATGTACGGAATACTGCAAAGATGGAGTTAATTATTTATGTAAAATACTAACAAGACAGTTCTATCGTTTCAGCTTTGAGTGAAATAAAGCTAAATTACCCTTAGTGGTCTGTAGATATTAAACGTTAATATGTATTGTACATTTTTACATTCTTTTAAGATATGACTATCATTCTGCATTTAGTGGCCTATCCAGTTCACTGCCTAGGCAGATACTGAGTCGTCTCTGGAGGTTTGTGAGTCATGGGCCTCCTGATATAGCAGTCCCCTAATATTGCATGTGGCATTATGCAGCTGTCTACAGACTCATCTTTCATAGAGGCAGAATCACAGGCCCCGAGAGCATATGGGCTCTACGGAGCAAGGTTGGTAGACACAGGCTTGGTGCATCCCCAAATCATAAAGCAGGGGATAAATAATTTCCCAACTGACCAACGATCTGTCCTCTAGTTCTCCAAGTCCCACCTTGATGGTTTTCTAAGGCCTTAAGGTCATAAGATGGTTTTCAAAAGACCTTTTACATCACAGAGACTATCTACTTATAAGTGCAGGATCCCCTGAAACGCACAGCAGTTTATGAAGCCAGTATTCCGAGCCTCTGTACCCAGATTGTGCAACTTGCAGTTGATAGATGATAAAGGCTGGCTGGAAAGTAAAATCTGTTTCACCAAAAAAGGTTTTGACAACTGATTCTGTTCCTTCCAGATTTTTTCCCAAAAAAGTGAGAGTGCACGAGACTACCACAGAATAGCTAAGTTACGCTCCAGGGATCAGAGGAGAAAGACCTGAACCTCAGTCTCCCACGCCCAGGACAAGAGTCTTAACCACCAGGCTTTAGACTGTCCACTGTCTCAATCTATCCTATTAGAGCTCCGCTTTGTCTAAATAAATAGTCTCTGGGCCAGAGAAAGACTTACTGACTCTATAGCACCTGGATGTGGGAGATTCATGTTCAAGTCCCTGCTTTGAATCAGGCAGAGCACCTTCTCTATTGGTTTTGGGAAGGTTCTTCAGGCCCAGGATGGAATTTCTGGTCAAAATCCATGAGCGCCCCAGCGCAGAATAGCCATTAGCCTGGTGGTTAGGGGTTCACATGTGGGAGACCGAGTTTCCAGTCCCTAGTCTGAACCAGGGAGAGCAGGGACTTGAGCCTGTCTACCACACCCAGGTGATTGAATTGCCCTAACCACTTGGATATTGGCTATCCTCACCCTGCTCTAGGCCAGAAATTCCACCCTGAACCTGAGAAACCTTCCCAATGAAAGTGTTGCTGGAACCAATATGTTTCCATGAAAAGTTTCCATTTTGACAACTCGGCATTTTCCAACAAAAAACATGTCATCCAAAAGTTCCCAGTGAGCTGTATGAATAATGTCATTCATTTTTTGCAGAAACCTTTTGAATTTTGTATATACGTACTTTGGTAACATCACAGAGTCTTCCTTGTTGACACACCAACTTTGAAACTTGTTATGCCTGTAATGTGATGGAAATTAAGGGAACCTTAACACTGACAATATGGCTCAGTGCTGCTAGAAGTACTGTAATATAACTCCTTGCAATTTGTCTCACCTGGATTTAGAAATGTCAGCTGTTAAAGAAGTCTCCAGGAGAAGTGGGCGTAAAGAGCAGAATTAAATCATGCAGGCAGATAATAATTTTGACCATCACTTTATACATATGTATTTGCTAGTGAGACATCTCACCAAACCACTGTCTTTGTTATTTTGCAAGAGCCCCTGGCATAAACATGACTCTTCCACTTCACCACTATTTCAAAGGGTGTTCCAATCAAACAAAACAAAACAAAAACAGAGAGGGAGCGAGACTAGCAAGCCCACACCTAACTATAAGGAGACAGTGGCTAAATAAATCTGAGGACAGTAATGTAAACTCTGGCAGTCCACATCAAGCAGTTTAACATTGCTCAGGGCAGCATGCCAAGGGTCTATGTGCCTTGCTGCACAGCTTCCACATTTGCATTTGTTTTGTGAGTCTGCCAGCACTCAATCTTGCCCACTTCGTACGTGATGTTTCCCTTAACTGGTGCCAAACTGTTTAGTCTTTGGGTTACTTTACTGTAACTTCCTTTGTTTAATATGCTTTAAAATAGCCAATTGGCTTACAAAGAAAGGCTTGTAAAGTTAACCAACAGTTAGCAAGACAAAGAGACTTCCATGTCTTTTGTTTTTATAAGCAGAGTTAAGTAGGTATGATTCATGGAATTCCGCACAACAGTTCCTGATGGGTTGTTTGGTATTCCCTTCTATCAGCTGCAGCTGTTCATTACGGAAACAAAGACAGTAACTAAGCGTTTGGGAGAACTCATGAAGTGCAAGTTAGCTGATCTTCAACAGTCATTAGAAGGGTACTGTAATTATAATTAAAGATATAAAATGCATTCTGAAATGCATGGTGCCCTTGTAAAGTATGATGCAAACATACCCTAGTGCTGTTAGGTGATTCTTGAATTTACAGTTTTTGGAATTAGCTTGAGTTGTTAAATCATTATGCTTGATGCAAAATGTGATAGAGGCTGTTTATACCTGAGGGTGGGGGCTATTTATTTGATGTATGTTTGAACTTCAGTCCTCTTATTCAGGTTTAGAAAGAATGCCTTCATCTAGTACAGGAAAATAGGCATTACATTTTCTGAAGATAGTGCAAATTGCAAACATTACATCTGAGATCTAGCTTTTGAACAGTCCCAAGATTTGAGAGTGTTGGAGCCAGGATTTTAGTGCAGCCAGAATAGGGCTGGGACTAGAACTGGTTCGGAATTTTTCAACAAAACCTTTTTTTGTCAGAAATGCTGATTTGTCAAAATGGATTTTTCCCCCCACGGGAATGGATAATTTTCAATTATTTTTTTCAACTAAAAAAAGTTTTGAAATTGTGGAAACAAAATATTTTGACATTTTCAAAAGAAAAAAATCTGGTTTTCTGGTTCATAACAAGTTTTCATTTAAAAATTAAGCTACTTAGAGTTTTAAAAAATGGTCAAAACCAAAACACAACATTTAAAAAATTATTGAAACAAAACTGCAGTTGACCCAAACCTGTGTGTGTGTATGCAAAAATCATTACCTACCTAGCAGGAGTCTGATTTGTCTTGCATACCTCAAGTTTCACCTCACTTAAAAACTACTTGCTTACAAAATCACACATAAAAATACAGAAGTGTCACAGCATGCTATTACTGAAAAATTGCCTACTATCTCATTTTTAGCATACAATTATAAATCAATTGGAATATAAATTGTACTTACATTTCAGTGTATAATATATAGAGCAGTATAAACAAGTCATTGTCTGTATGAAATTTTAGTTTGTACTGACTTCCCTAGTGCTTTTTATGTAACCAGTTGTAAAACTAGACAAATATCTAGATGAAAGACCTAATACGCCCAGGGCTACATGTACTCCTGGTTGACAACCACTGGTCTAGACCCTCTCAAAGTTCAGGGATGTTCAAGGGGATTGGGTCTGACCTGTCTCTTGTTTACACTACATAGAGATGTTTCAGAGTAACAGCCGTGTTAGTCTGTATTCGCAAAAAGAAAAGGAGTACTTGTGGCACCTTAGAGACTAACCAATTTATTTGAGCATGAGCTTTCGTGAGCTACAGCTCACTTCATCGGATGCATACAGGGGGTGAGGGGGTGAGAGAACCTGGATTTGTGCAGGAAATGGCCCACCTTGATTATCATGCACATTGTGAAGAGAAAAGGAGTAATTGTGGCACCTTAGAGACTAACCAATTTATTTGAGCATGAGCTTTCGTGAGCTACAGCTCACTTCATCGGATGCATACCGTGGAAACTGCAGCAGACTTTATATACACACAGAGAATATGAAACAATACCTCCTCCCACCCCACTGTGTAATAGCTTATCTAAAGTGATCATCAAGTTGGGCCATTTCCAGCACAAATCCAGGCTTTCTCACCCTCCACCCACGCACACAAATTCACTCTCCTGCTGGTGATAGCCCATCCAAAGTGACAACTCTCTACACAATGTGCATGATAATCAAATTGGGCCATTTCCTGCACAAATCCAGGTTCTCTCACCCCCTCACCCCCCTCCCAAAAACCACACACACAAACTCACTATCCTGGAAATCCTGGGCACCCCATCATCTCAGGCATTGGCACCCTGACAGCAGGATTGTCTGGCTATGTAGACTCCCTCCTCAGGCCCTACGCTACCAGCACTCCCAGCTACCTTCGAGACACCACTGACTTCCTGAGGAAACTTCAATCCATCGGTGATCTTCCTGATAACACCATCCTGGCCACTATGGATGTAGAAGCCCTCTACACCAACATTCCACACAAAGATGGACTACAAGCCGTCAAGAACACTATCCCCGATAATGTCATGGCTAACCTGGTGGCTGAACTTTGTGACTTTGTCCTTACCCATAACTATTTTACATTTGGGGACAATGTATACCTTCAGATCAGCGGCACTGCTATGGGTACCCGCATGGCCCCACAGTATGCCAACATTTTTATGGCTGATTTAGAACAACGCTTCCTCAGCTCTCGCCCCCTAATGCCCCTACTCTACTTGCGCTATATTGATGACATCTTCATCATCTGGACCCATGGAAAAGAAGCCCTTGAGGAATTCCACCATGATTTCAACAATTTCCATCCCACCATCAACCTCAGCCTGGTCCAGTCCACACAAGAGATCCACTTCCTGGACACTACAGTGCTAATAAACAATGGTCACATAAACACCACCCTATACCGGAAACCTACTGACCGCTATTCCTACCTGCATGCCTCCAGCTTTCACCCTGACCACACCACACGATCCATCGTCTACAGCCAAGCTCTGTGATACAACCGCATCTGCTCCAACCCCTCAGACAGAGACAAACACCTACAAGATCTCTGTCAAGCTTTCTTACAACTACAATACCCACCTGCGGAAGTAAAGAAACAGATTGATAGAGCCAGAAGAGTTCCCAGAAGTTACCTACTACAGGATAGGCCTAACAAAGAAAATAACAGAACGCCACTAGCTGTCACCTTCAGCCCCCAACTAAAACCCCTCCAACGCATTATTAAGGATCTACAACCTATCCTAAAGGATGACCCAACACTCTCACAAATCTTGGGAGACAGGCCAGTCCTTGCCTACAGACAGCCCCGCAACCTGAAGCAAATACTCACCAACAACCACATACCACACAACAGAACCACTAACCCAGGAACTTATCCTTGCAACAAAGCCCGTTGCCAACTGTGCCCACATATCTATTCAGGGGAAACCATCACAGGGCCTAATAACATCAGCCACACTATCAGAGGCTCGTTCACCTGCACATCCACCAATGTGATATATGCCATCATGTGCCAGCAATGCCCCTCTGCCATTTACATTGGTCAAACTGGACAGTCTCTACGTAAAAGAATAAATGGACACAAATCAGATGTCAAGAATTATAACATTCATAAACCAGTCGGAGAACACTTCAATCTCTCTGGTCACGCAATCACAGACATGAAGGTCGCTATCTTAAAACAAAAAAACTTCAAATCCAGACTCCAGCGAGAAACTGCTGAATTGGAATTCGTTTGCAAATTGGATACTATTAATTTAGGCTTAAATAGAGACTGGGAGTGGCTAAGTCATTATCCTATTTCCCCTTGTTTTTTCCTACCCCCCACCCCCCCAGATGTTCTGGTTTAACTTGGATTTAAACTTGGAGAGTGGTCAGTTTGGATGAGCTATTACCAGCAGGAGAGTGAGTTTGTGTGTGTATGGGGGTGGGGGGGGGTGAGAAAACCTGGATTTGTGCTGGAAATGGCCCACCTTGATTATCATGCACATTGTCGGGAGAGTGGTCACTTTGGATGAGCTATTACCAGCAGGATAGTGAGTTTGTGTGTGTGGTTTTTGGGAGGGGGGTGAGGGGGTGAGAGAACCTGGATTTGTGCAGGAAATGGCCCAACTTGATTATCATGCACATTGTGTAGAGAGTTGTCACTTTGGATGGGCTATCACCAGCAGGAGAGTGAATTTGTGTGGGGGGGTGGAGGGTGAAAAAACCTGGATTTGTGCTGGAAATGGCCCAACTTGATGATCACTTTAGATAAGCTATTACCAGCAGGACAGTGGGGTGGGAGGAGGTATTGTTTCATATTCTCTGTGTGTATATAAAGTCTGCTGCAGTTTCCACGGTATGCATCCGATGAAGTGAGCTGTAGCTCACGAAAGCTCATGCTCAAATAAATTGGTTAGTCTCTAAGGTGCCACAAGTACTCCTTTTCTTTTTGCGAATACAGACTAACACGGCTGTTACTCTGAAACCTGTCATTGTGAAGAGAGTTGTCACTTTGGATGGGCTATTACCAGCAGGAGAGTGAGTTTGTGTGTGGGGTGGGGGTGGAGGGTGAGAAAACCTGGATTTGTGCTGGAAATGGCCCAACTTGATGATCACTTTAGATAAGCTATTTATTACCAGCAGGACAGTGGGGTGGGAGGAGGTATTGTTTCATGATCTCTGTGTGTATATAATGTCTGCTGCAGTTTCCACGGTATGCATCCGATGAAGTGAGCTGTAGCTCACGAAAGCTCATGCTCAAATAAATTGGTTAGTCTCTAAGGTGCCACAAGTACTCCTTTTCTTTTTGCGACTACATAGAGAAGAAGTAGTCACAGAATTCAGATCATTATCAGATATGTACTATGAAAATAGACTGTCATCAGTTTTAACAATCTACTTCACCCTTCCATACCCAGGGTCAGATTAAGGCATGGGCTTTAGGGGCTGCAGCCCAGGGCCCCGGCTCAAGGGGGACCCCGCAAAATAAATCACAGGCAGTGATCTCCAGGCCTCCAAAAGGGGCGTTCAGGCAGACTGCCTGCATGCTGTGGCCCCATGCCGCTCCCGGAAGCAGCTGGCAGCTGGCACATCTCTGCGGCCCCTGGCGGGAAGGGAGGCGGTTCCGCACGCTGCCCCTGCCCCAGCACGGTCCTCACAGCTCCCATTGGCTGGAAACCAGACAATGGGAGCTATGGGGGTGGCACGTGTGGGCAGTGCACGGAGACACGCTGTCCCCCTCCCCACAAGGGGTCGCAGAGATGTGCTAGGAGCCAGCCGCTTCTTGGAGCAGCGTGGGGCTATGGCTGGCAGGCAGGCAGCCTGCCTGAGCCCTGCTGTGCTGCTGGCTGAGAGCGTAGTAAGCACCTCCCAGCCGGAGCCTACAACTCGCACCCCCTCCTGCACCCCAGTCCCCTGCTCCAACCCCCTCCTGCACCAAACTCCCTCCCAGGAAAAAAAACTTGTATACAGGGGCCCCACAAAATCTAATAGCCCCGGGGGCCCACCGGAGAGTTAATCCAGCTTGTCCATACCCTGAAATCCTCTTCCCTTGCTCCTTTGTTCTCTGAAATGAATAATTATAATCAAAATTGATTATTCTGCCTCACAAATACAGTGTTAACAGTCTAGAGGAACAGTTGTACTTATTTAATACTCCGTATGTAAGTTTGACAATCTGATGCTTTAGCCTTGCCAGCACTAAAGCCTAGCCAGTTTCCAAATAACATCCTCAATCCCCAGGAGACCTCCTTTGTTGGTATGACTCCCCACTGTCTCCAACACAGGCCAGTGCCCATTAGGCATCATCTAACCTTTTAAAAAAAAATCTGGCTTTTGTGGCAGTTTGACTTTTTGTGGTGGCTTGACCATTTTGAACTTCTTCATTCTCAGACATTTCAGTCATGCTGTTTTAGGGTGTGGCTTAAGTAAATAATTGCTCAAGGGCAGGTTCAAAAAGTGAATAATTATTTGAGGGCAGGGCTAAAAAGTGAATAATTGTTAAAAGACGAGAGGCCTTGCCTGAATGGGAATGAAGTGAGGTAACTGGACATGAATAGTATCAATAAGGATTTGTGTAATTTCTGAGAGCAAAATCTTTGATTTTGGGGGCGCTGTGATTGGTAGTACTTTTGCCTTTAGAAAAGGAGGGATCTTTGATCTTTGGAGAAGTTCAGTTCCTGGTCCAGCTTGGGCCCAACTCTAAGCCCTGATTCTGATCTCACAACAATTTTATACAGTGTAAGTCAATTGGCTTCAATGGAGGTACTCCGGACTTGCCCAATATGTGTGAGAGAGACAGGCCCCTCTAAACTCTTCATCAAAACTTCCATTTCAGTTTGCCTGTGTAAAATCAGCAAGACAGTGATAACGCTCAGAAAAATGAGGGGGAAAAGAAGCAAAATGAACATTTTAAAAAAGAGAGAAATGTTCAGGAAACTTAATAGTATTTAGGGATTTGTTCTTTGTTTCAAGTAGGAATCTTTGAACAATATTCTTCCTCTCCGTCTGTCTCCCTCTCCAGTTCGTGGTAATGTTGATACTCTTTCTGGTATTGTGTACTTTTTCTGACTCTTTGTTTGAGCTTATTGTGCAGCCAAATATGGAATTTAGCAGTGTTAGGAGTTTCGTTCTTCATCACATTCACAAACACACTGCTAATCAATGCCAACTCTTCACACATGTTCTGTCCTTTGGGTTCCCTTCTCACATGGAAGTCCCAAGCTAGCTCTCAGTAGGGCATACATGAATCATAGTGCTGTTGGGTTATCAAAAGGAAAATGGAGACAGTTTGTGAGGCACGCTCAAATAGAATGCCTTAGAGAGAGACTGCTCTGACTAGTGGGCCTCTGCTGTATAGTTAAAAAAAACAAACAAACTTATTGCTGTTGTAGCACAGCTGGGAAAACACTGCACACACACAAATATTCCGCAAATTATTTGCCTGTGTTAGAATGATTTTTCATTACAATGTATTTACATTCATTAGGACATTCCATATGTTTTTAGATGGCAGTATTAGGTGCATTTTCATGTTGGGAGGACCAGCTGCCACTGTTTTTCATACAGCATTTTAAGAGATACAAAGCCACGTCTTACTGGACTCTATTTACACTTTATGCTTCATCTTATAAAGCAAACAGACTTTTGCTGTTTAAGAGTTGCCAGAGTTTTTCTCATTATGCACATCTAGGAAAAGCCATTTCAGGGTTCAGAATTATTTTAATTTCCCAGAGCTAGTTTTCCTACCTTGTGAAAGCCCTGTGAAGTTGCTTAAATAAAGACTGCAGGATATGAATCACAGATTTCAATTTAATTTAAATTCTAGGTATACCCATTAAACAACAGTAGCTTTCTCACTCTCACACTCCCTTTGTTAAATGATAAACACATTTGCCTCTTGGTCCTCTGTCTAAAGATGTAGGATCCAACTGAGGCAAAATCACCTAAAAGATAAGTGCCAGTTTTCCCCAGTCCGGCTCTTGGGAGTGACTTTGGAGAAAAGCTTTAAGCTCCTTCCTGTCTAAATGCATTGTTTAATGAGAGAACGAAAAGAGCCATGAAGCCTGAATACATACGTTAATTGGCAGCTGAGGGAGGCGAGAACACTCTGGCTATCAAGCATTAAGACCCCAACTATATTCCATTTTCACTGCTGCAGGTTTAGGGATTAAAGGTCCTGAGATTTGAGAGCAGTGCAGTGTGGGAGGCGGGGAATTCACTAGCATGCACCATCCTCTCCACATGGGCAGCTTCATAAATAGCTAATGAAGAGCAGGAATGATTATTTGGTTTGTGTTTTCTATCGTGGGCTCTTTCTGCTACACTGGTCAGCTTCCTTTGGCACCAGTGGCTTTGTCAACGTGCTTGCATAGGTATGACTGATCAAAGATTTTGGTATAAGACCTTCCGCCTTCTGGAGCATTGGTTTCTCTCCAGACCATAGATATTGTAAGTTGTATCAGGCCTTTCTTTAATTAAGACATTTTATGCCTGTAGTCTGCTTGCTTTAGTCATCTAATTATATTTTGCTGTTGCTTCCTGTCATTCAGTTCAGACTGGTACTGATCTTTCTTTTTTTTTTTTCCTGATCTTTGTTTTTCATTTTCTGAGCCAAGCTTCTAGTTAATTTCAGAAAACATTTTACACCTGTGGAACTCTCTTAAAATGCCTTTGGAAAGCAAGCTGTTTAGTCTGTAGTAGAAAAATGCACTTTTCCCATTTAAAATTTTAATCTAAACTTATCATATTGAAGTGAGATTAGACAACTTTAATTAATTCCCTCCAAATTGCTGTTAATTTTTGGCCTAATCTTGTTGCCACTGAAGTCAGGGTGAATTTTGCTATTCACTTCAATGGGTGCAGGATCATGCTTTTGGTTAGAACACATGACCATGTCAAATATGTTCTTATAAAATACCCATTCTACTGAGAAATGCTCAGTTGTGTTCTGTGTTACCTTTTACATGGTAGGAAGCACTTACCACGGATGGATACTATAGATAACACAATAGATAGTAATCTTCATTTGAGCTATCATGAGGGATTCTTGTTGGACTCTTGTCTTACTGGGAAATCAGGCTTTAGTAGATTTTGGCAGATAAATAATTTTGGCGTCAGACATCCTGTCAAAGGTTTTTGTGGTAAGTTAGTAAGGCAGGTAACTAATATAAAGCACTACGCTAACAGGCTGACGCAAGCTCTGGTTGTTTATATTCATTGTCCCGAAACAAGTGTTTTTACAGATAGGGAAGGGCAAAATGATTCAGATGAAACAGAAACTGACCCGAACATCCACCCAAATAAAACTGAAGTTTATAATCAAACAACCTGTTGTGCTATATTAACATTGTGTTTTATCTGTACAAATATTCAGTGTATTCTTTCTAATGATACACAGCATGCAATTATAAATCTTATCGATGCTTTTGCTTTTATGCTAATAAAAAGAAATGCTAATATTCCAACAAAAATCCTGTATGATACCAATCAGCTATGAAAGCACTGACAGAATGCATCTGCCATTTGTATTCATAGGCAGTAGATGTTTTATAGGACTTGTCTTCAACTGGAGGAAGCCTTTAAGCAGATTTAGCCCTGCAGGAATGGCATGTACTTTCTTAATGTGCCAGCAGACTCTCATGCATGTGCACCTTATAAACACATGACACATTTATTTTCAGGGAAGTCAAAATGGTGGTTTCGGCATGACCTTACTTTTTTCTTCAACATCAGTTGATAGGGGGTTTTTTTGTTAGACCTACCCAATTCTCAGGAGGTGAGTAACATGAGCCCCATGCCTAGCATGTGAATAGGGAAATTCAGACTCTCTTCTAAGCAATGATAATTCACAGTACGTTCACTATGCAAGATCTTGTTCCAGCCCTGTTATTATACATTTGCATATTTCAGCTTTCAATTGTCTGGAAATGATCCAGAAACTTGCTTTCTTTCTTCAAGGCAGGTTCTGATTCTTGCAGTGTTCCAGCTTTTTTATTATGTGTTTGCATATTTTCATTTTCAGTTTTCTGGAAATGAGCTAGAAATACACACACACTTCATGGTTCTGATCCTTGAAGGGGGACAGCAAATTTTACCAGTAAAACATTAACATTAGTCTCTCTAGATCAGAGTGATTGATTACTTTAAGGGAGGAAACACTTAACTGATTTATGGCAACTTTTTCTTTAGGAATTGTGCTTTGAATTTATTATGGATTTTTAAATCATCATAATAAAATTGTGTAGACAAGTCTGCCATGAAATAATTCTTTTTTAAGTAGTTGCTTGAATGAAAAAACACCCCCTCTGAGTGCTGCAAGTTTCAGCACTGTAAAGTGGCAGTACGACAGTGCACCAGTGCTGGAGAAGTGAAGTTCTCCTACACAGCCTTTCCAGAGCCTGCGCCCCTTGGGCTTTTGGACTGGTACACTTGCATAAAGATTTCCCTAGGGCAGTTTCCAACCTGTCCTTAAAGGAAAGGAAACCACACACCTATATTGTAGAAGCAATATGTCAGTATTAACAGGGCTAGGAATGAAGCAAAGATTTGCATTTTAGATAGTGAAACATCTTTAGTTTTCCTTTATCTGTGAAAATAACATCGGAGAGTATTAAATGAATTATAATGAAAAGAATTACCAACAACAACAAAGACTCTGATAAGAAACTGGGGCTCAAATGCCCCAGTGAATACTTCAAAAGTGGTTCCAGTATCAATCAAGGAATGATTTAATGTCTGGCTGAGCTAATTTGGTTGAAATTACTTTTCTAGTCATTACAAGAAAACTCCACACAACCTGATTGCTTTTTCTCATCACTGTCCAGATGTTTTCAGAACACTGTTGTTCAGAAGGTCAGGTATTCTTCATGTTTGTTTGGGATCCGTAGGCTTTTCTTCATTATTTTACTTCTATTAAAATAACATGTATTCCTTTTTTAAACTCTACCCTTGAATTGCACGATCTGCTGATCAGGCATGGGATATGGAAAAGGGAGACCCACGTTCTATTCCTGACACTGACTCCCTGTGTGACCATGGCCAAGTCACTTAACCTCACCATGGCTCAGTTCCCATCTGTAAAATGGGGATGATAATGCCTTCCTCTCTAAAATATATAGAGATGATCAGATGAAAGGCACTGTATAAATGCAAAGTATTGTTATTATTGATTACAGGGATGCAGCATTAACTCTAAATTCATTCACTAGTTCTTTGAAATGTGTACCATGCTGTACAAAACATACAGTACACAAAACCATTGGCATTTTCTCATTGCTTGTGTACATTCTGTTGGTTTTACCCTTTGCTGTCAGATTGGTTTAGCTAAGAAGTCACTGTAGAGATTTTAACATAACATCATTCCTTGATCTGTGCAGAGGAAGCAACATGCATTCTCCCTATTGGTACTACACGCAAATGGCATACAGTAGAATCTCTCTGGAACATTTGACTTCAAGTGAAGCTCAAGAAAAATCCAGAGTCCTAGAAAACAAACAGTTTATATATGTAGTAATTGCTTCTAAGTGTTATTTAATGTCCTCCTCATGCCTCACCGGGCTGTACATTTTTAACAATGTCACATTATTGAGGAAATTCTATGAATAAATTCATATTCCAGCTATGTTCAGACAGTACACATGAGTAATCCCCTGTGTGTAACGAGGATGATAATTGTCATGGCTGGACTTGATCATGTTAATGTTTTTAGCAGTGTTACAGTACTGCTCACCAGACATGTAAAGGTGCTGATTATAAGCCTGAAGAAGACTGTGGAATTTGCTCACTTAAAGCTGAGTGAACAGAGGAAAGGCATGGTTTTGTTGTTAAAGTTCAGAGATTAGAGTCAAAAGATCTGGGTTCTATCCCCTCTCTACTATAGACATCCTATGTGACCTTGGGCAAGTCCTTTAATCATTTTGTGCCTCAGCTCCCATCTGCAAAATGGGGATGATAATACCTAGTACTTTTCTACATTATGGTAGCCGTGGTGCCAGGCTACATTTTTTAATGTCTACATAGTGCTTTAAGCTCCTCAGCTGTAATACACGATTCTGGATATGTACAAACTACTATCAAATCCAGTTGACACAACTTTGTTTGAAAATCATTTTTACAATCACCTGATTGTGGTGGTTCGTTTGTATAGACAAAGGCCCTGGTCCAGTAAAATCCTTCAAAACATGCTTTACTTGACGCTTGAAGTCTATGGGCCTACTTCCATGCTTAAAGCTAAGCATGTGCTGAAATGCTTTGCTGGATTATGGCCAATGTGAATATATAGTTTTCAAGCACTGAGATAGTCAGAACTCGTCTCTTTTATGAGAGCTTTACTTTTCCTTGTGATTACACAGATAGGTGTGTGTGCATTAATTCCTTATTTTTCTGTTTATAATTATTAAAAAAAAAACAAGTTTTGGCTTGGTAGTTCCTTGATTTTGGATCAAGAGACATTAACCTCGCTCAGCTGACATGAATCTTAAATGAGCTTTAGTAATTGAAAGTAATTCCCCAGCATGCCCACAGCCCTGGGATTCCTGACCTTCACATCAAGCATCATTCACACCTTCCCCTTGCCGGGATCTTATGACATATTCCTGAGTGAACTGATCATGTGCCAGAGACCGGTGACACTGTCACACCACATAAAGTTGCCTAAAGCCATGTGACAGTCTCCCTGCCTCCAGTCACTTTTAAAGTGAAAAATGCACACGTTTTTTGCTTACAGGCATTTTCAGACACTGTGCTCTGAAGATGTTGATCTGTTTCTCTCCATAAGCAGGCTGTGGGTGGTAGCCAGTTAGCTGATCTATCTTCAATGCTTTTACTTTCACTTCTAGCCCACCCAATTGTTGATGATTCTTGCTATACTCTGATTAGTGGGTTTCTTGGTGCTATTCATTCGCCACGGGGAATCAGATTTGGACATTTGCAGGAATGGTTGTCTGTCTAAACCAACTATGGAGGACCCATCTGACCTTCAGTAGTTAAACTGGTCGAAGGTTTTATGAACTAACCCATTACTGTCTGGAGAACACATCGGTACAGGTGGACAGATTGTCTAGAGGTAAACATAAAGATAAAGAGATGGTAAGGATAAGGAGTCCAACCAAATAATGCTTAAACTCCTACCATGCTGGTATTACGTGGTAAAAGGGAAGTGGCACCAGTTACTCAGCTTTTGGACGTGAGTAACTGAAAAATATTAAAAACAGATTTCATACTTTTATTTGCTCAAGTCTTAATCATTTGGAACAGGGGTTATTTGTGTGCAAGGGATGGAGAGAAGCTTTGTAAGCAGGTTCTGACCTATGGGTGGGTGCAAAGCCCAAGCTTTGGTGTGCAGACTTTGTATGTGTGTGTGCAGGAAGTACAGGGAGTTAGTGGAATAATAGGTGGAAGTTTCCTGTATTAAAAGAGAAAGAGGGAAACCTGTGATGTGTGCCAGGCAGAGTTGCGATAAACATGGGAGACATCCTGATTCCACAACTACCCCTAGAGATCTCTGTCAGCAGCTCGAAGCTGTTCATTCTCCCTTCCATACCTCAATCCATCACACTGGCATTTCAGCCTGGGTGGGACTTCTGTGATCTAGAGGCCTCTTGTGGCTCCTGGTTTGGCAGCATTTTGTAGACTGCCCTGATTAAAATGGAGTCTCCACTCTGGACTTTCCACAAGAGGCCTTTACATAACTGCTCAAAAATTGTTTTTTATTGAACCAACTTCTGTTGGTGAGAGAGACAAGCTTTACACAGAGCTCTCCTTCAAGTCAGAGCTCTGTGTAAGCTCACAAGCTTGTCTCTCTCACCAACAGAAGTTGGTCCAGTAAAAGATATTACCTCACCCACCTTGCCTCTCTAATATCTTGGGACTGACATGGCTAGAACACCACTGCAATCAAAAATGTTTTGTTTTTTATTACCAAGTTTCAGTGGGATAGGCCTGCAGGGCACCAAAACCTATTGCAAGACCTCCTTATATATGCTACTTGATAGTTCTGCTGAGTAGTACCCAGAAAATAGGCATATTATGACAAAGTCATTCAGTTTATTTAAGTATATTTCTGTGTGATGAAAGAACGATACTTTATATTTCACTAAATCCATCAGGGACATAAATATAGCCATTGTAAGCAGTTGGAAATTCTTATTTAATGAGTTGTTCACCAAAAACACAGTCTAGCAGTCTAGAGGTGGATGTTGGAAAACAGTTACCTGGAAAATCAGTTGTTGTGATTCTTTGGGCTTGTAAATGTCACACAAAATAGTATGATTGCTCATGATTCCTTTTTTAAATCCAGTGTTTTAAAACTTTTTAGAAACTAGTTTTCGTTTTCCTTAAAGCAGTGTTAGAATTCTCAAACAGTATTAGAATTCTTACAGCAAGGCTATTCTTGATGCTTCATTACAATCTGAAGGGAAGCCTCACAGTAAAGGAAGGAGATTATCATGTGGTACGGTTGCCATGTTACTGTGATATTCTTTTTCGCTGTACTTGAGTGCTTGTATATGGTGGGGGCAGAGGGTTACATTACAGCAGTAGGCTTCCCCTTTATGTATGTCCCCAAACACACTTGGAGAAAGTCATATGACATCATCCCAGTCAGCACTGATAACATTTATTCAAAGCAGTCAGAGAACAGAAATAATTTAAAACCTAAAATTTCACTTTTATTTTAGGAATCCTGTCGGATGATGTGTGACATCATACAGACAATAGACTACAATAAAATCCTAAAGCAGCATGAATATCTATAGTCACTAGTAATTTCTTATTCTGATTTACATCACATACACAGTAAATAGTGGTTTTCCTATGATTTCTCACTGACAGAACAAATTGTTTTCTAATAATTTAATTGCATTGCAACCTTAAATGTCAATGAAAATTCTGATTAAATCTATAAAATGGGATTGTGAATGCATTCATGTAGCAATTCAAAAGCAATTGATTGAAATTTTAAATTGTGCTTTGTAGACACACATTATAGGTTAAGGTCACTGATGTGCTTATGGTTGTAACAGAGGTAAAATGTATAGATATTGATAATTTATCATCTGAAAACATTCCCAGTTCCCTTTATCTCGCTAGAGATCTGAAATGTGAATCAAAATCAGGGTTACTATGGAAGGAGTTAGCAATCCTGTTTTTAAAAAATCTCAGTGTGAACATTTTCACTGAAAATCATCTGTCTCTGAAATGATGAGGATTTTAAAACATATGCGGAGACTGAGATGAGGAGGCTGCTGCCTACTTTTGACTTATTTAAATATGCACAGGGCTTCCTCCATTTTAATCTTCCTTTTGAAAAACATGGCTGTATTGCTATAGCTGGCAAACCCCTAAAAAAACAACCGTCATTTCTTCCCTGCATAGCGCAGCTGAGCCAGACTAATCTGGAGTGGGGACCCCCTTCAGCCGGCTAAGCAGCCAGGACTATTCATAATTCATAAGTGCTTCAAGCCATCTAGCTGAATGCAGTTCTTGCATCTTCGTGCAATCCCTGATTTTATTATTCTGTTCTGCCAGCAAATAAACCCACATACAGCTTGTCTGCAAAGATTGACTGCAAAGATTGACTTTGTCTTGGAGTAGCAAATACCATATTTTTTCAAATCTTTTGGCTTTTATGAATATTTAGCTTTTTATTGACTGGAAAACTGGGACATCCTTGTTCTTGTGGAATTCCTCTACCTGACCTGTGAATTCTTCATAAGGGATTTGTTGATTCTGTTGTGGAGTTTTCCAAAATGCCTGAAGCAAACTATTTGTTATCTGTATCTTGGGGTTACATCAAGGTGGGTTAAGAATCTTGATATATTACAGATCTAGGATATAAAATACATAAAGCATATCCTATTTAAGTTATTTATATACACTGTGTAGTAAGAGGTAACATACTGTAAATGCAACATACGTACATGTAATGTTTTTTTTTCCTTTTGTTAATTCACTTCAGAGGACAGAATAATATTGCTCTAAAAATAGTTTAATTTGAAAATTAGGAATATCATTTTGTGCATATTAGGATGAAAAGATGTTTATAACCTGCAGTGTAATATTCTATATCCAAGCATACATGTTTTCTTCTTTAAATTTACAATATATTTTTCCTCTGTCATGTATTCCCAATGTATACAATTGCCTTTATTTTGCAAATATATAGCAAAACAGAGCAAATTTATATTTAAAATTTAGGCAGGATGTGGAATTGAAAACCAGTAGAGGACTTCAATTTTTGAGAGAAATTGCGTAAAACATAGCCTTCTCTTTCATCAGGAAAACCTGATGTGCACATCCTGTTAGAAATTCATTATTGTCAGTTTAATATGACAGTAAGAAACTGCCAGTTCTGACGGTGCTGAATATTAGCTAAATTCAACCATATGGTGCTAACTATGTTCTAAATATCTACAGTTTATTTTTCAATATCTTGTTTATGGATTTGCATGTAATAAAGTTACAGTTAAATTAATGTAGAACGGCATTCAGAAAAATGACGGCTTTTTATTTATTTATTTTATTTCAACAGTTCAAAAGAATGCTAAACCGGGAGCTGACACACCTCTCAGAGATGAGCCGATCCGGGAACCAAGTGTCTGAATACATTTCAAACACTTTCCTCGGTAAGACATTTCACACCAAGCTTTCATATCCCACAGGAATAGGATTTCATGGAAAATAAATTAGCCACTAGCCTATACTTGTGTCCATTCTTTAAAATCGTTATCCTGTACAAAACATTGCTGAAATGTTTTCTTTTGGGGTAAGTGGCCTAGATTTCAAAGATATAATGGGGAAAAATAGAACAATGTTTGGGTAAGTATTTCCTCAAAATAAATAATTTCCTCTAAATCTAACAAAATGCTTCTGTTTTCAAAAAGATTTCACGAACCTACTGTTAGCGGCATTATGCATGGTTTTCTTTTGACCTTATGTAAAGGACAAGGTCACACACATACTGCTGAATACTTCCCTTCTTTGCACGTCTTTTGTCATATAATTGCATAATTGCCCTCTCAGACAGTAAACAGCCTTGTCTTAGTCATTTTCTATTCCACTATTTATATATTTATGAATTTACCACTGCTAATTCTGATCCTGAAAACGTTTACACCCAAGAATAACTTTTCTCACATTTGTAGTTCTGTTGAAACTGTTGGGTTATGGACATGAATCAGGTGTTTAAAGGGTTGGGCCCTATGTGATTGCATTATATTTGTTATACAACATGTAATTTGCTGTAAATGTTTCACATTCAGTTTTAGAATTTGTAAGTATTCTTAAAGAGGAGAAGTTCAGCAAAATACCGATGCAACACTTAAGTCCCACTTAAGCCCTTAACACTAAGTGGTGCATTAGACCTTATATGGAACCTCTGTATTGGAGTGAAGACACACACAAATATTCCTGGCCAGATATTGTAAAACAATTCCCTATGTCAGTTAAACGCTTACACTTGGATCAAGGTACGGCATTATTTTGGACATAGCACATCGTTATTAATAATCAGTATAATTGTTTGTAGCTCCCTTATGGAAATCTGTTGGCTCTGTTTTATCAAGCTGCCTCGTCAGGACACCCAGAATATTAAATAGTGCCAAAAGTAGAGCAGGACTAGGTAGCCAAAATCCAACAATCTACTTCTGAAGCTGGAAAGTATGCAATGTGCTGCATTATAGTGGGCTCATTTTCATCAGTGGCATTTACAGATTCTTCCTGATGTATTTTTTGCAAGTGAGAATCTTACTGCTCATCACTGTTTGTCACTAGGAGAGAACACAAATGGAACACAACTCCAGAAGATGTCTTGCTACTTATTCTATAATGGTGCTATTCAGTCCGGTCCGCAGGGGAACGTAGGGGCCACCAAACGACTTAAGCCCTGCATCAGTGTTGTATGTGGAGCAGAGGGCCGTGTGTACTGGGGAGAATTACAGGTTGATTGTTCATTTTAAAAATAAATAAATAAAGCTTTTACATTTTTTAAATTAGCAAAAAAAGGGATCTAGGTGTGTCCTTAGATTTCTAGATGAACCGTACTTCTAGGATGGGGATTGCTTGTTAATGTCTGCCAAAAAAAGGGACCCAAGTGTATTCTTAGATTTCTAGATGAACCGTACTTCTAGGATGAGGGTTGCTTGTTCATGTCTGCCAAAAAAAGAAAACACTGCTTCTTCACTTCCCTAAATTAAACAGGAGAACGGTTTTGTAATGTTCAGAATGCACAAAGGAACAAATATGGCTATGAACAGCTCACGGTATGAATAAGGTGTATGATATATCGTAGCCTTGATTAGCCAGAGGGCCAAATTCACTATTGGCTCAAGCAGGTGCTGTAGAGTAAGTCCTTTGGGAACTGTAGAGATGCCACATTCACTCTGCCTTTCTTTAGGTCAAATTTGCCTCTAATGGCCCAGTCCTGAAGCCCTTATTTAGTCAATGGGCATTCTGCCAGAGTAAGGGCAGCAGGTTTTGGATCCATATCAGTGACCAAACGGGGGGCCTGAGAGGGGTGTATTTTTACCCCTATCTTGGCCCTCTCTAGATGAATTTACAACAACCCAAAATGGTTTTTCACTATATGCCATCCTCTGCAGTGACAAACTGTATAGCTGCTCCCTTTCTTTCTCATCTCATCAGAGAATTATAGCCACGTGGAACTGCAACATCTGTTTCTGTGCCATTTGTGTACTACAGAAGTTCTAAATATAGACCTACAATATAGAATGTGATTTTTTTTTTAAGTAATTTATTTTCAACTTCAGCATGAATCCAATTCCAAATGAGAGTGTTTCTTTTTTGTGAGTGGTAATTATAGGATTAGTGATAACACTTAATGACAGGCTTCCATACAGTAAACATTAAGGGCCCAACCTTGCACCATTGGAATACTCACGTGAGAGAGCTGCAGGGCCAGACCCTGATTTTGTATTTGCTTTCTAGAGATGTGATTCTCATCTCAGATACTTGGACTTCTCCTGCAGCGTATTTTACAGCTTTTGAGTGGTAGCTAATTTTACGAGTAATATATACTCATAGACTGCCTTTAAGAACACATGGAACAGACACTCTGGGGAACAAATTGCTAAACCTTAGGTAGCTGACCACAGAGTCATAGAGGAGATGACAGTCACTTGCTCAGGTGATCACATGTTCTGGATGGTTCAAAGGGGACCACAAGTAGGACTGATGGAAAACAATAAAAACTCGGTGGGAGAGGGAATTATAACAGTGCTCAGAAACCGTAATATGTGGTGTTGAAGGTACAGAATATCTGTCTGCACCTTTTTTATATTTTAAAATCAATGAACTAGTTACAATACCGGCCTGTTAAGTGGCAGGTATCCAGTGTCAGTACTGTAAATCAAGGTAAAAAATATACATACTTAAACTCAAGTAGAATATTTTCATAAGTAGTAATACTTTGTGGTGGCCACTTAGCAACATGAGCATACTATACATAGCTAGATCACTAACCTTAAAACCTTTTACTGTTAAGAACAGGTTTTTATTTTTATTGTTTCTTGATCTCCATCATTATTCTGTATCAGCAAATTCGACCTGTCAGAAGGATTTTTCTCAAAATTCACAAAATTCATGAGTTTAGTTATTTTATCAAGTAACAAGGTTTTGTTTAGGATCTTCATTTTCCCCTGCCTTAGCACTCAACCATTGCTAAGGAGATTGTATATAGGAAAATCCTTCTGTTGGTCCAGTGCCTACTCGCAAGGGAAACACCCACTGATGCCAAATCAGCAGTCATTGTGAATAATGTCTTTCTTCTTAATTGCAATGTTGCAGACACAGTAGTAGTTCTGATTACACAGATCTTTAATTAAGCAAAGGAAAGCACAGCTAATGCCTTAGCTCCTTTAGAGATGATCAGATCTGCAAAAGTGCAACGGGATTATAATCTATTTCACCAGTGCAGGAAAACTGCGCCCTACAAAAGCCATGTGCCATTCTTTCTCCATTTTAATCCAATAAATAAATTATTTGTGTTCCCTTAAATGAAAGGCGATAACTAATGATGTAAATAGATTTATTTATTAAAACAAATCAAAGCAGGCCAAATTCTCTCCCCAGTTACTTGTGCTCAACTCCCATTGAAGTCAATAATAGTTCTACACATATCTGAGGACATAAATTAGTTCAGTGCACTGTATGACACTTTGTTCATTTTTAATGATTGGAATTAATCTAAAGGGTGAACATTGTATTATACAAACACTATTAGGCTATTGCCCAAATTAAGCAAAGTTGGTGTCAGCAGGCATAAAGGATAACTGCAGGGTGTACCGTGCCCCAGCAAAGCCCAAAGGGAAGGTTCATCACAATGGAGGGCAGACAGCGATTATGTTGCTGTCCTGCACTAGGTTTAGATCAGGAGGGGCCGTCTTTAAAATACACTAGGCCTCTGGGGTGAATCTGTGTGTGGAACGACTAAATCAGCCTAGATTTTTACTACCCTGGACACATCCTTCTTTCACATTCAGTGGCAGCTCCACTCACAAGAGGAGAGAGTCAGCTGTTTCTGACAGCCTGTTATTCTCATCAGGGGCCAAATTCTCTTCTGGTGTAACTACCCTGACACTAGTAAAGTTACACCAACAGTGAATTTGACCCTCTCTTCCTAGGATCACTAACATCCTTTACAGCAGCATAAGATCTTAGATCAGCATTTGTGCTACGAGTGGATTTAGACCTGAGTGTATCAGCCTTTCATGATTAATGATTACTATGTTAAAGACACTGGTAATGAGCAATAACGTCTTAATTTGCAATAATCATTGCTTGCTTGAATGTAGTATTTCAAATTCAATGTGATTTTTAATGGTTTATTAAAATACTCTTTTAAATACTCAGGAGTGATTGTAAAGTAGGTTACAAGGTTCTAAAATTATCATGTGCATAAAATGAAAACTTAATGGAGCACCTCCAAATGGTTGATTTTAAAGTGAAAGTTTGCTGTGTCCTGATTCTGTGTAGTTGAATCATTTCACCTTTTTTCTTTCACAGACAAACAAAATGATGTGGAGATTCCCTCTCCCACACAGAAAGACAGAGAGAAGAAGAAAAAACAGCAGCTCATGACACAGATCAGTGGAGTGAAAAAATTAATGCATAGTTCAAGCTTAAACAACACCAGCATTTCACGGTTTGGTGTGAAAACAGAAAAGGAAGACCATCTGGCCAAGGTGTGCATAATTCTTGTACATAAACGTCCTTGCAGTTATATCATTCTGGATCTTCGCTGAAGCTGGAAAGAGAGAGAAGATGGTGGTGTTTACTAGCTTTAGCATTAAAATGGGAGCCAGGTCTTATGGGTTCTTGTCTCATCTGTTTGAACTAGTAGAGCGAGTCACTTATCCTAGCCTGACAGCCTCTTTTGTAAAATGGGAATAAATATTACCTACCTGACAAGAGTATTGTGAGTCTTAATTAATGTTTTCAATGGGAGTTGAATCAGGCCCCAAAAGCATATTTTTAGCTGCGTATAGGCCTTTGAAATTTAATCAGAATAGTTTAAAAGATCAGAAAGAGGAAGATGTGACTAAGTAGTTCTGAACCATAAAGTCTTAAGTATCGAGGGTAGCCGTGTTAGTCTGTATCCACAAAAACAACGAGGAGTCCGGTGGCACCTTAAAGACTAACATCTGAAGAAGTGCGTTTTTTACCCACGAAAGCTTATGCCCAAATAAATCTGTTAGTCTTTAAGGTGCCACCAGACTCCTCGTTGTTTTTGTAAAGTCTTAGGCATTGGTGAACACAGCTCAGCCATGTCTACTATTGGCCACTTTGCCTTTGTCTTCTCGCTGGGGTTTCCTGCGGCTACAGGAGACATAGCTCTGAAAATAATTCTCTAATGACTCAATGCAGTGTGTTCTCCACTGAACAGTGGTTTGACATAGAATCTTCAGTGTTACTCTACATTTCATGTACTTTGATAATTACCAGTTAATATTAATTATCATATTATTAAACTTTCAAAAAATACTGAAGGGTTGATTAAACTGATAGCTATGATAGTGTGTGGTACATGCTCGTGCATTTTTAAAGTATTTTAACTATTCTCTTTTATTGTTTTTGTTTTTCTATAGGAGTTGGAGGATCTAAATAAATGGGGTCTTAACATATTTAATGTTGCAAGATATTCACACAGCAGGCCCCTCACCTGTATTATGTATGCCATATTTCAGGTTAGAGATTCTACATGCATTTGTTATTCTTTTACAACACTTGTATGGTTTCTGATTGTTTTCTGGTTTGTTAACTCCTAAAATATGTGTATGAGGAGACCTTTGGTTGCATGATTAAGATGTATTCTTTTCACATTTATTAAACAGGAGAGAGATCTACTAAAAACATTCAAAATCTCATCTGACACCTTTGTAACTTACATGATGACTTTGGAAGACCACTACCATTCCGATGTAGCCTACCATAACAGCCTACATGCTGCTGATGTTGCCCAGTCGACACACGTTCTTCTTTCTACGCCTGCATTAGATGTAAGTTGTTCTGCTTTTAACAAAGTGATCTGTATTGGGGCATTGAAGTAATTTGGCTGGATAATTCTAAAGCAGTAAAGCAGAATATCTGAATGGATATTTCAATGTATAGATCCTCTGTGTGAATTAATTGAAGCTATATGCAATATTGGTGGCCCTGAAACCTAACTGCTGGAAGGCAACAGAGGGCATGAATGACTGAAGTGTGTAATCTTGAGCTAACCTGTGGGCTAGTGGTTGTGTATTCCAGCACCATACAAGGTTCAGAGCGTCTATTCCATGTCTTGTCTTTACTTCTGGTTTGTAGATGAGATTCTGTCCACTCTCAACTCCGCAAAATCTATTATTGGAGTTTTGTTCACAGACTCAGGATTTCACTTTAAGATCATTAAAATGCATAGCAGAACACTTAAACTGATGCACTCTGCTTCAGCATCAATCCATATTGCAAAAGTAGTATACCGTACTGCTTTTTCTGAGGGCTTAGTTTACTTAGGGCAAAGATACTTTAAATAATTTTCAGTAACAAGTGCACATACTGTTTGAAGGGCTTTCTTCTGGCTAGAAACATTTGGCTTATGGAAGGCTAAATCTTAAAAACGAGGACAATTAGTTTTGACAATTTGCCGTGCAAACCACTCAGAGCTTATAGTTCAAAGGCTGTGGTCACATGCTCATATTGTTCATTTTTTCCTAGGCTGTCTTCACAGATTTGGAAATCCTTGCAGCAATTTTTGCAGCTGCAATTCATGATGTGGATCACCCTGGTGTCTCCAACCAATTTCTTATTAATACAAGTAAGTCTTGTTTTAAATACAGTAGTACCTCACTAATCTGCAAATCTAATACACCCTTTCCCTTGGTCAACAAAGATTTAGTAGCAGAGTAAGATCTCAAATTACTTCTTTAAAACTGTGTTACTGTCGTGCAATATTCTGCAGTAGACTACTAGCACACCATGAAACTGGGCAATAATTAAACTGTTGTCAAAATAAAAAAACAAGTGAACTTTGTGATGTGGTCTCTTTGTGACATAAATCATGTTTATTTTCCTAGTACTAATTCACAGTGAGTCTTCCAGTCATTAGTGTGAACTTGGACAGTTCTTTTATAACTAATATGAGACAGATAAATAATACATAATATTTTATTTTATATTTTTATTGTTGTTGTGGATGATGATAAAGCCAAAGATTAATGTTTGTGGTTCATAGTCGACTTTGTAACATGCTAAATACATGTGTTCGTTCCAAGACAACTGTATGACTCCATTTTGGAAAGTTTCTTTGCATGTTTCATGCTTTCTATTGTTAGTTACAAAAAAAATCAATTTTTTTCTCTCATCTCAAGCTAGTTACCAATTAAACTGAATAATAATGAGTACATTTGAATATGAGTGTTAATATTAGAATACCACACGCTATTTGGCTCTGATGACACAAAAAGAAAACCAGTAGAACACAGAATGCCCAGTTTCTAATAATTTATTTAAATGATTCTAAAGACTTTAATGCACAACAGAAGGATTTCCTTTTTGAAATCCTGCATTATGCTTACTAATTTCTTTCACACTTCTTTGCTAGATTCTGAATTAGCTCTGATGTACAATGATGAATCTGTCTTGGAAAACCACCATCTTGCTGTGGGTTTCAAACTGCTGCAAGAAGAACACTGTGATATCTTCCAGAACCTTTCGAAGAAACAGCGTCAGACTCTCAGGAAAATGGTGATAGATATGGTAAGAATTCTACCCTTACTGTACTCTGGCTATCCCTACTGCTGTTCTTAAAGAGAAAACTCGTCTTTTTGCACTGCTGCATTTACTTCAGAAGGGTTTCTTCTTTTATAAAGGTGTTGGCAACAGATATGTCCAAACATATGAGCCTTTTGGCAGATCTAAAGACTATGGTGGAAACTAAGAAAGTGACAAGTTCAGGAGTTCTCCTTTTGGATAACTATACAGATCGTATACAGGTATGTGATTGCAATTTTCCTTTAGATTTTTGCCATTTTGCACAGTTTATTCTTTGTTGAAGAAACCATGCTCCATAGTTTCACTCTGGGTATAGTTTTGGCATTTGTTGCAAAGTTCAGTGCTAACTTTTTTAGGAATCATTCAAAGCTTGTAGGACCCATATTGCTACTGTTCAATACCATGGAGAGCAGCAAAGAGGTACAGGAAGGCCCTAGGATGGATTTAGGCACTGCAATATTCTCTCATTCTCTCTTTCGTTGAAGTTGTTCCATTGTGTATCTGAGAGATGTGCCCCAGAATATCCCAATGCATAGAAAAACCCACAGCACTGAGTCTCAGGTCATGTCTGCACTACGAAATTAGGTCGAATTTATAGAAGTCGGTTTTGTAGAAAGCATTTTTATACAGTCGATTGTGTGTGTCCCCACACAAATGCTCTAAGTGCATGTAGTCGGCGGAGTGTGTCCGCAGTACCGAGGCAACCGTCGACTTCCAGAGCGTTGCACTGTGGGTAGCTATCCCACAGTGCCTGGTGGGGCTAAAACATTGTTGCGGGTGGTTCTGCGTACATATCATCAGGCCCCCCCTTCCCTCCCTCCTTCCATGAAAGCAAAGGCAGACAATTGTTTTGCGCCTTTTTTCTTCAGTTACCTGTGCAGACGCCATACCACGGCAAGCATGGAGCCGCTCAGCTAACCGTCACCGTATGTCTCCTGGGTGCTGGCAGACGTAGTACTGCATTGCTACACAGCAGCAGTTTATTGCCTTTTGGCAGCAGACAGTGCAGTATGACTGGTAGCCGTCGTCGACGTAGTCCTGGGTGCCCTTTTAACCAACCTCGATGAGGTCAGGGACGCCTGGGCAAACATAGGAGTGACTCAGCCAGGTCATTTCCCTTTTAAGTTTCGTCTCATGGCGATTGAGTCCTACCGGCAGCGCATTGTCTTTTAATCAGCAGCCAGCAGAAGACGATGGCCAGCAGTCATACTGCACCATCTTCTGCCGAGCACCCAGGAGATGACGATGGCTAGCAGTCATACTGCACAGTCTGCTGCCAGCAAGATGTATAAAGGTAGATGAAGTGGCTCAAAACCAGAAATAGACCAGATTTGTTTTGTATTCATTTTCTCCTTCCTCCCTCTGTGAAATCAACAGCCTGCTAAACCCAGTTTTGAGTTCTATCCTTGAGGTTTTGAGTTCTATCCTTGAGGGGGCCATTCTGTTTCTCGCAAAGCCACCCCCTTTGTTGCTTTTAATTCCCTGTAAGCCAACCCTGTAAGCCATGTCGTCAGTCACCCCTCCCTCTGTCAGGGCAACAGCAGACAATCGTTCCGCGCCTTTTTTCTGTACAGATGCCATACCACAGCAAGCATGGAGCCTGCTCAGATCACTTTGCCAATAGGAGCACATTAAACACCACACACATTATCCAGCAGTATATGCAGCACCAGAACCTGGCAAAGCGAAACCGGGCGAGTTGGCGACGTCAGCGGGGTGACGAGAGTGATAAGTACATGGACAGACTTCTCTCAAAGCACGGGCCCTGGCAATGTGGGCATCATGGTGCTAATGGGGCAGGTTCATGTGGTGGAATGCTGATTCTGGGCTCGGGAAACAAGCACAGATTGATGGGACCGCATAGTGTTGCAGGTCTGGGACGATTCCCAGTGGCTGCGAAACTTTCACGTGCGTAAGGGCACTTCCATGGAACTTTGTGACTTGCTTTCCCCTGCCCTGAGGCGCAAGAATACCAAGATGAGAGCAGCCCTCACAGTTGAGAAGCGAGTGCCAATAGCCCTGTGGAAGCTTGCAACGCCAGACAGCTACCGGTCAGTCGGGAATCAATTTGGAGTGGACAAATCTACTGTGGGGGCTGCTGTGATGCAAGTAGCCAATGCAATCAAAGATCTGCTGATATCAAGGGTAGTGACCCTGGGAAATTTGCAGGTCATAGTAGATGGCTTTGCTGCAATGGGATTCCCTAACTGTGGTAGGGCCATAGACAGAACCCATATCCCTATCTTGGCACCGGAGCACCAACCCGGTGAGTACATAAACCGCAAGGGGTACTTTTCAATAGTCCTGCAAACACTGGTGGATCACAAGGGACATTTCACCAGCATCAACATGGGATGGCCGGGAAAGGTACATGACGCTTGCATCTTCAGGAACTCTGGTCTGTTTCAAAAGCTGCAGGAAGGGACTTTATTCCCAGACCAGAAAATAACCATTGGGGATGTTGAAATGCCTATAGTTATCCTTGGGGACCCAGCCTACCCCTTAATGCCATGGCTCATGAAGCCATACAGAGGCAGCCTGGACAGTAGTCAGGAGCTGTTCAACTACAGGCTGAGCAAGTGCAGAATGGTGGTAGAATGTGCATTTGGATGTTTAAAAGCACGCTGGCGCAGTTTACTGACTCAGTTAGACCTCAGCGAAACCAGTATTCCCATTGTTATTACTGCTTGCTGTGCGCTCCACAGTATCTGTGAGAGTAAGGGGGAGACGTTTATGGCGGGGTGGGAGGTTGAGGCAAATCATCTGTCTGCTGGTTACACACAGCCAGACACCAGGGCAGTTAGAAGAGCACAGGAGGGCACAGTGCGCATCAGAGAAGCTTTGAAAACCAGTTTCATGACTGGCCAGGCTATGGTGTGAAAGTTCTGTTTGTTCCTCCTTGATAAAACCCCCTGTCCCTTGGTTCACTCTACTTCCCTGTAAGCTAACCACCCTCCCCTCCTCCCTTCGATCACCTCTTGCAGAGGCAATAAAGTCATTGTTGCTTCACATTCATGCATTCTTTATTAATTCATCACAAAAATAGGGGGATAACTACCAAGGTAGCCCAGGAGGGGTAGTGGAGGAGAGAAGCATCAGGAGGGGTGGTGGAGGAGGGAAGGACAAGGCCACACAGCACTTTAAAAGTTTAAAACTTTAAAACTTATTGAATGCCAGCCTTCTGTTGCTTGGGCAATCCTCTGGGGTGGAATGGCTAGGTGGCCAGAGGCCCCCCCACCGCGTTCTTGGGTGTCTGGGTGAGGAGGCTATGGAACTTGGGGAGGAGGGCAGTTGATTACACAGGGGCTGTAGCGGCGGTCTGTGCTCCTGCTGCCTTTCCTGCAGCTCAACTATACGCTGGAGCATATTAGTTTCATCCTCCAGCAGCCTCAGCATTGAATCCTGCCTCCTCTCATCACGCTGCTGCCACCTTTCAGCTTCAGCCCTCTCTTCAGCCTGCCACTTACTCTCTTCAGCCCGCCACTTACTCTCTTCAGCCCGCAAGCTCTCCTCCCGGTCATTTTGTGCTTTTCTGCACTCTGACATTGTCTGCCTCCACGCATTCGTCTGTGCTCTGTCAGTGTGGGAGAACAACGTGAGCTCAGAGAACATTTCATCGCAAGTGTGTTTTTTTTCGCCTTCTAATCTTTGCTAGCCTCTGGGAAGGAGAAGATCCTGTGATCCTTGAAACACATGCAGCTGGTGGAGGAAAAAAAAGGGACAGTGGTATTTAAAAAGACACATTTTATAGAACAATGGGTACACTCTTTCACGGTAAACCTTGCTGTTAACATTACATACATAGCACATGTGCTTTCGTTCCAAGATCGCATTTTGCCTCCCCCCAGCACGTGGCTAGCCCTTCTCCCCTCCCTCCCTCCCCGTGGCTAACAGCGGGGAACATTTCTGGTCAGCCACAGGGAAACAGCCCAGCAGGAACGGGCACCTCTGAATGTCCCCTTAAGAAAAGCACCCTATTTCAACAAGGTGACCATGAATGATATCACTCTCCTGAGGATAACACAAAGAGATAAAGAACGGATGTTGTTTGAACGCCAGCAAACATACACTGCAATGCTTTGTTCTACAGTGATTCCCGAGTACTTGCTACTGGCCTCGAGTGGTAAAGTGTCCTACCATGGTGGTTGGAATAAGGTTGCCCTACCCAGAAACCTTTTGCAAAGGCTTTGGGAGTACATCCAGGAGAGCCGCAAATGCCAGGGCAAATTAATCATTAAACATGCTTGCTTTTAAACCATGTATAGTATTTTAAAGGGCACACTCACCAGAGGTCCCTTCTCTGCCTGGCAGGTCCGGGAGGCAGCCTTGGGTGGGTTCGGCGGGTACTGGCTCCAGGTCCAGGGTGAAAAACAGTTCCTGGCTGTTGGGAAAACCGGTTTCTCCGCTTGCTTGCTGTGAGCTGTCTACAACCTCATCATCATCATCATCTTCTTCGTCCCCAAAACCTGCTTCCATGTTGCCTCCATCTCCATTGAAGGAGTCAAACAACATGGCTGGGGTAGTGGTGGCTGAACCCTCTAAAATGGCATGCAGCTCATCATAGAAGCGGCATGTTTTGGGCTCTGACCCGGAGCGGCCGTTCGGCTCTCTGGTTTTCTGGTAGGCTTGCCTCAGTTCCTTAAGTTTCATGCGGCACTGCTTCGGGTCCCTGTTATGGCCTCTGTCCTTCGTGCCCTGGGAGATTTTGACAAATGTTTTGACATTTCGAAAACTGGAACATAGTTCTGATAGCACGGATTCCTCTCCCCATATAGCGATCAGATCCCGTACCTCCCGTTCGGTCCATGCTGGAGCTCTTTTGCAATTCTGGGACTCCTTCATGGTCACCTCTACTGATGAGCTCTGCAAGGTCACCTCTGCTGATGGTCACCTGCAGCTTGCCACACTGGCTAAACAGGAAATTGAAATTCAAAAGTTCGCGGGTCTTTCCCTGTCTACATGGCCAGTGCATCTGAGTTGAGAGTGCTATCCAAAGCAGTCACAATGGAGCACTCTGGGATAGCTCCCGGAGGCTAATACCGTCGAATTGTGTCCACAGTACCCCAAATTTGACCCAGCAAGGCCGATTTCAGCACTAACCCCCTTGTCGGGGGTGGAGTAAGGAAATCAATTTTAAGAGCCCTTTAAGTTGAAAAAAAGGGCTTCGTCGTGTGGATGGGTGCAGGGTTAAATCGATTTAACGCTGCTAAATTTGACGTCAACTTCTAGTGTAGACCAGGGCTCAGAGTACTGAGAAAGGAGCTTACTCTTTCAGAGGCAGGGAAAGCACCCCATTCCTCCCTCGACTTTGGTGGCAGACATTTAACAACAGGCTTACAAAAAAACCTCCCATCTTATCACTGGTTTAACATAAAGATCACAATTCATTTTTTTAAAAGCTGTTAATCTGGAGAGAGAAGTTGCTGTAAAATATAGAACACTCCATTTCTCTGTAAATCCATTTGTCCACAGTTAATCAAAACCATTTTGTTTGTGTATAAGGGATGTTATTCAGTTAATAAAGCTGGGCTATTTAGCTATAAAAGCCTCAATTTAGAGAAGAAATTATGAATGGTGGGAAGCACCTGCATTCAAGAACAGACCTATGTGATGGCATACTGCAACTGCACCCTGTATATCTATCAAGTTAGTTGATTTGGCACACAGTGCCCTTTGTGCTTCCACAAAAGACCCTGACAACTAATCTCTAGTGTAATTTGGAAGAAATTTTTGAGAAGTTATTTTTTCATAGGATGTTGCATAATCAAAGATTTTTGTGATTAAAATGTTCTTGATTAAACAAACAGGTATGGTCCAAAGTTTTCTTTTATTACACTTGATTTTATGAGTTTTCTTATTAATATAATTTCAGGTTCTCCGAAATATGGTACATTGTGCAGATTTGAGTAATCCCACAAAATCCCTGGAATTATATCGGCAGTGGACAGACAGAATCATGGAGGAATTTTTCCAGCAGGGAGACAAAGAACGAGAAAGAGGAATGGAAATTAGTCCAATGTGTGACAAACACACAGCCTCAGTGGAGAAATCACAGGTAATTTACATTGGGGTACATTTTATTTGTTTCAGTTTGTAGTTTTAAAATTGAATGGGCCAAGTTCATCCCTGATGTAACTTTGGTTTCATCAGTGGAGTTACACCAGGGATGAGTTTGGTCCAAATGTTTTTTCCATTGATTTTGATATTTTTATTAAGGACGTGGCATCCTCTTGCTGCATTTTATATGCTCAAGGGTCATCTGCCTTTTCACTTATAATGACAGGTTTTTTTCAGTGGAATAGGTAAATAATCAAAGGTTCAGAAGTTAGATTCTGATAAACCCCAAATACCTGAATGTCTTTGAAGCTTTTATGGATTTACGTGACCATTCTAGGTGTTCTCTTTCCCGCTTCGCTTCGCGTCATGTTCAAATGCAGACTCAATCTTCTTTTTTTGTGTTCCTACTTCCAGAAGCAACTGGGAATCTATCTGATCCCCCTGGCTGGGAAGGTGCGATTCAGATTTCCCCCACCTACTATTCTTCTCTCATCCTTCACAACATCCTTCTCCTTGGTCCTCAATGAGTCCCTCCAAAATTGGTCAATATCCTGCCAAGTCACCAAAGTTTTGGCAGTCTCTGTTTAGTGGCTAGTCTCTTTACATTTTGCACAGGCTACGGACTTCCTTAGTCAGGATCCACTCCAGAATCCATAGACAAAGATCCATAGACAACAGCCAACCCAGTGCGGATTGTCAGACCTGTGGAAACCCATAGGTTTTCAGGCTATAATCTTAAGGGCCCTTTGGAAGTCATGGAAGGAGGAATTTGGGGGAGCAGGGCAGTATTTATCTAAATCAATACAAATATTTTAAAAGGAGTTAGCTCCTTTGAAGACTGGAATATTTCTTACTTTGTGAGAACTAATTGGCACATCCCTTGTTCTCATTCATAGATTTTAAGGTTAGAAGGCACCATTAGATCATGCAGCGTGTTCTGTATAACACAAGCCATAGAATTTAACCCAGTCATCCCAATGTTGAACCCAATAACTTGTGTTTGACTAAAGCACATTCTGCTCTTTAGATAGTGGTGCCTCAGTTGCTTATTTAATTGGCTTGAACAAGACATTGTCAAGGATTTGTGGGCCCAAATAATTAATAAAGTTGATCATTATTATTTCTAAATGTCCTCCTGTGCTAAACCATGTCGTTTCAACATTATTCACGTTGCCATTGAAAAAAAATCTTGGCTCATTTGTTAGCCCAACAAGAATCTACGACTCCAGTTTGGCAGGGAAATGTCCACGTGCCCCATGAGTCAGTGTTGAAAAGTTTTTCTGCTCCATCTTCTCACTTCAGAGAGATTTTAAAACATAGATTGTGGTTATGCAGGGAGATTGGGAATTGAACAGAATGGAGACCATTTGAACAAGAAAAAAAATGCATCAACAGAGAGAGAGGCATTTATATTTTGAAGTTAAAAGGGCCTAAAATAGAAAGAATGGCAAATACAAACATATTTAAAATTCTCAAATATACTAAATAGTGTCCTTTTAAATCTAGTAAATATTCTTTTCAGAAACAGGCAAAACAAAGTGTGATCGTTTGCTTGGTTGTTTGAGATGCTTGTTTAGACAAACAATTAACTGTTCGCTTCATTTAAAAGTTGCAGCATTTGTGACCATTAGTCCTTTTGTGAATATTGGGAGCTTTTATGATGTCAATGAACCCCACTATCCACTCATCACAGCACTGGAGTTTTTTCACTTTAAAAGTGCCTCCAAACGTGTGCAGCAGGAAGTTTTCATCACCTTTTTGTTTAAGCTGCCGCAACAGTCTGTTACAATTGAATTATAATGGTTCTATTGACATCCTGTTGTGTCTGAAGGAGGCATATGCAATTTCCAAAGCAAACATCTGCATGTTGAGTCTGGCCCCTTAGAGAGCCGTTTTCCTGCTGCATAGAAATGCTGTCCAGCAGTGCGCGGAGTCAAGTGACACATTCTGCCAAGATGGAAGAATTTCAATCCTCTTTATGGCCATTCAGTTTTCTCCATCCTGTACATCCTGTTTGTCAGACAGTTAAAAAGTGAGCCAATGCAGAGCTTGTTTGCCAATAGTCTGAAGGACTCACAGACCCAACCTGGACCATCATTATTTCCATCAATGACACATCCATCTGTACCACAGGAGGCCTGCATACATATTATACCAACGCTGGGAACAAGGGATTATTTTTTGTTGTGGGTCCTTCATCTTGTTTTGTATACTCTTAACAAAGAAAAAAGAAAGTTGTAGTAGACTGCATCCAAACAGAAAAACGGCAGCTACCTCTGCAGCAGAAAGGAGAGACATCTCTCTATTTAAAGGTGCAGAGCAGAGAAAACAAGTAATCACAAACACAAGCTACATGCAGTAATAAGATATCATTAAAGGTCAAACTTAAGTCCATAAAAGCAATAACGTTCAGAATTCGGACTGAAAGTCAATCTAAGAACGCTGGCTTTTTCACAGCTGCCAGCCACATGAATGCTCAAGGGGAATTGCACTGCAATTGCCATAAAAAAAATCAATATTGTCATTTCAGGTACCTCTGTATGGTAACAGTTGAGAGGTGACATTTAAATAGCAACTACATCTTCTATCTCCCAAAGATTAACTCAGATTGAGTTTTGCCTTAGTATTGCACCAGAATGGGGGGGGCGGGGGTTTGGAGTCAGCCAAAGATAACAGCAAGCCTATTTATAATCACATGTTCATTATGGGATGGCATAATGGTAGCCTTATCTCTGAATGTCCATGTGACTGTTGTTTTTAATTAAACCTCCACTCAGGGCCCGATGTTAAAAAAGGCCTTAAGCCAACTTTCATTTTTGTAGGTACAGTTTTGCACAGGCATGACGGGTGCATATGGTGCCGTTTAGACACTGGGTTTGGAGGCCCAGGCTGATGCAGTTATTTGCAGGCAAAACAAAAGGCTGCTTCTCAGAATCAGGTCCTTAGTGTTGCTGAATATTTTCTGAAAAAATGCATCAGTCATTTGTAATGTGTATGTAATACTTTGTTTCTCAGGTTGGATTCATTGATTACATCGTCCATCCACTTTGGGAGACCTGGGCAGACCTAGTGCAGCCTGACGCACAAGACATCCTGGATACTTTAGAAGACAATAGGAACTGGTACCAGAGTATGATACCTCAGAGTCCCTCCCCTCCCCTTGATGAACGGAATAGAGACTGTCAGGGTCTAATGGAGAAGTTCCAGTTTGAACTGACTCTTGAAGAGGAGGATTCAGATGGACCTGAAAAGGAGAGTGAGAGTATCCACTATTTCAGCAATACAAAGACACTCTGTGTGATTGACCCAGACAAAAGGGAATCACAAGAAGAGGCTAATATAGAAATTGTGACAGAAGATATGTCACCTGTTGATACATAATGTACTGTGTGTAGGTGAACTTTAAACACTTAATGAGCATGCAAGCTGTCTTGTTGGACTAGCCTGCGATCTAGGTCTTAGGCCTGTGTCTAACATTGGCTAAAAGATCTTCCCAGCTACTTGAGATTGGAGTCAAGGTTAAAGATCGTGTATGGAATGATTGCTCAGGAAACTAACAGATGATCTACATTGTAGTTTAAGCCTTGTCATCTTAAAACATTGTGTTGTTCCGGAGCCAGCTTGAATTGTTACTGAACTGGTTGAAAGTGAACGACATAGAACTGAGAGATTTTATACTGTTAAGGTTTTGGGATTTATACCAGTTAGTCTGATAGAAACTACTGAATAGTAACTCTACATTTAAAACCTGTCCACCTAACCACCTGTCTGCGGACCTGTGTGCCTTTTTTGTAAACTTTCACGTCTTTTCAAGAGCCTATTAAATACACAAAGTTTAGTATAAAACTCTCCACAACGTGTTTCAAAATTGGTGGATACTTTTTTGATTCTTCCTGTTAAAAGAAAGTCTTCCTTCTCTCATGGGCAATATCTGTCACTTTATTGCGGTTAATCATTTTTACAGGCTAAACAGAAGGGGTACCCCCAATTTTGCATTTCTGCACCTTTAATAGTCTCATTAAATCTCCAGCTGATCTTTTCAAGTCATTTCATGCCATTGCACATCTTTCCTGTTTGCTTGCTGTGCACAAGCGTATTTTTTCCTCAGTGGGGTTCACTTTTGTTGTGCACAGGATAAAGGATAGTTCTGTTTTTCTAGCACAATGCAGTACGTATACAATTAAGTGTAATAAGGCAGTGTGTGATGTGCGTTCTCCCTTTGGCAGTTTCTTTGCTCAGTGGAAGTTGCACGCTCGGATCTTTGTGTTTCTCTCACCTGTAGTTCATGTTTCCTAGGTTTAGTTCCATCATCCTTCTCCTGCACTGCCTTGAGCTCTAACACGTCCATTACTGTTTATAACAGTGTATTTATTACTGACTGTATATAATGTAATGTTTTGTAAGTTATTAATTTATATAAATTAACATTGCCTGTCAACGGTGGTGTTAATTGTGTAGAAAACTCTGGATAAGAGTTGCCTTTTTTTCTTGTAACCTTTTGTATTGCATAAAATAGAAGAACCTGAACATAGCATAAGAGACATACGGAACCCATAGAGGGCATTCAGGTGGCATTGGCTCACAGGAGTTTCATTTTCACGATGAGTTAAGAAGAGTTGTATCTTATGACTGGGAATGGGGGCAATAGCATGAGCTGTTTAAACTACTGAAGCGCTGAAAAAGAAACCCCCTGTGAATGCTGCCAACTATTAAATGTCATGTTCCAGTATATGAACAACCCAATGTGAATTTCTATGACAAAATGTGAACTGATGTAATAATTGTGCTGTGAAGCTTCTTCTGAGAAAGCTTGTTAGGCATCATTAATGGTGTCAATCTCAGTTTGTAAAATATATTTCAAGCTTTCGGTCCAACTTGTGACTAAATAGTTGATGAGATTAGCACAGTTGTGCATGATCAATGGGTTTGTATGTCTGTTGAACACTGCATTGTTCCAGGTGGTTATTTTATTGTTTTCAGAAGTTTCACACAATGTATGTTATAGTATTATATATTGTGTTCAGATGCATTCTTAAGAGATTTTTATATGAAGTGAATAAATGAAAGCATGACCTAGGCTGGGGCTCTTCTGGCTGTTTATTTTTATCAACAACTTTGTATGTGAGATCACTAAGCAGCATCAAAATGTAACAGCCTACTCTGGGAGTAGGCAAACACATGATCACTGACCAGCTCCCATGGTAAAATAAAAACGAGGCCTCCACGCTTAACAGCTTTCTACATCCAGAAAGCAAAGCAACACTTGCATAGCCAGAATCTGTAAGCACAAGGAGGCCAGTCTTCCACGTATTCAGAGCCTCAGGACAAGGGTCCAGCACTCAGAGACCCGCTTCTTCCTTATTCACCTTTAACCTTCCTGATGGTGAAAATCATCAGTGCTGTGATCAGTCATTCTAGGCTCTTCCATGGCTTGGTTCTGTTGCAATTCCTGCAGTATGGGCAGACACTTCTTAAGAGAGGCTTCTAACCTTTTCTCTGTCTTAGTCACAATGACAGGGTGCCTGCACACACCATCCAGGGCCACAAACCAAAGACAATTCTGTTCAGGTTTTAGAATCTGGTTCATGAGTCTTAGAGTAACAGTTTTCTGATGCCCAAGCATCCTAAAATCACAGGTCAGGGGTCCAAAAGCTTATGCGATTGGCTTAAAAATCATGAGATTTACAAAAAATAATGTGGGGGTCCTTTTGTGTCTTCTGGATTTTAAGTCATTAAGGTTCACGCTGGTCACATTTTTCTCTGCAGTCATGACAGCTAGAAACTTACTGTGACAGGGTCAGGCCAGATGGCTACAGGAGAGTGATCCTATTGGATCTGCTAAAGGATCCCCCCCGCCTAGCCTAAGAGGGGAATCCACAGGACCTGGACACCAAATAAGTTGGGGGGACAACTAATGAAATAACAGGGACAGGAGTGTGGTCAAAGGGTCAAATGAAGGGAACCAAATGGGGACACCAAGCAGAGAACCCCGGACAGCACCCATTGCTCCTCAAAAGCGTCGAGGGAGTCAGTGGACGCCGCCCAGAGGAACTCTGCCCAGATACGTGAATGGACAGAGGATCGGAAATAGGCCTCACAGTCACAGGAGACTCCATTGGCCAACCTCCTCACCCTGATTTTATAGATGGCCATTTTAGCCAGGGCCAGGAGGAGGTTGACCAGGAGGTCCCGCGACTACAGGGAAGTGATAGAAGGCAGATATATTAGCCCGAGGTTAAGTGGGTCCCTTTTCCCTGGGTAAGGTAACAGGGAAGGTTCCAGAACAATCAGGAACTTTCTGGAAACAAGGCAGACCGGCTGATTAGAACACCTGCAGCCAATCAAGAAGCTGCCAGAATCAATTAAGACAGGCAGGCTAATCAGGGCACCTGGGTTTAAAAAGGAGCTCACTTCAGTTTGTGGTGTGTGTGCGAGGAGCTGGGAGCAAGAGGAGCAAGAAGCCGAGAGTGAGAAGGCGTACTACTGGAAGACTGAGAAGTACAAGCATTACCAGACATCAGGAGGAAGGTCCTGTGGTGAGAATAAAGAAGGTGTTGGGAGGAGGCCATGGGGAAGTAGCCCAGGGAGTTGTAGCTGTCATGCAGCTGTTACAGGAGCCACTGTAGACAGCTGCAATCCACAGGGCCCTGGGCTGGAACCCAGAGTAGAGGGCGGGCCCGGGTTTCCCCCATCCCTCCATCCCCCGCAACTCCCTACTTGATACCAGAGGAATTGACCTGAACTGTGGGTTCCACCAGAGGGGAAGGTCTCTGGCCTGTTCCCCGATCCACTAGGTGGATCAGCAGAGACTGCGGGGATTGTTCTTCTTCCTTTTCCCCATGCTGGCCAGCGATGAGGCTAACTGAGTGAACGGCAGATCTGAGCCACGAAAGTGGCCAAACTGAGGGCTGCTGTGAACCTCTGAGGCAAGCAAATCCGCCAATAAGCGGAGCACCCACCTATGCAGAGGAGGAACTTTGTCACAATTACTTTTTTTTCTTTTTAAATAAAAGCTGAGAATCTCTCATAACCAATTGATTACAGGTGCCAAGGTTTTAAGAACACCCCCAAATATTGCAAGACTTGCTATAAAATTATGAGAGTTGACAATAGTGTATTGATCAACCAAATTAGACATACAACCCAGTTCTTCCAGACAGTGATGATAAGGCACATCTCGTTCTAGTTCTTTAACTGGGCAGTAGATGGCATGACTAGGGACATTACAAGCTAAATACCAATTTACAATGAATACCAATATTCTCCCTGAATTTTCTTCCAGACTCCTCCCCCTACTACCTGTCATGTATTGAACTGTAAAGCTTTTTGCTTTTTTCGATAGTCACTCACTGCAGACACATCACGTGCAGATATTGGAAAGTGAGTAGGAGCTACTGTAACTGTGAGTACAAAGTACTGCACTGAACAGTGAACTCTTTCCAGCTGAAATGGCTTCAAACAGGCCTCATTAGGACTTAAGGTCATGTGACTATGTGGAAGGACTTTGTGAGTTCTTTGAGTACAAAATAGCATCTGAAAACTTTCTTAACCAGTGGAAAAAAACTGTATTTTCTCATGGCCTTAATAACTCAGGAGGCCAATCAATACAAGAAACTTTCTTTAGAAAAAATATCAACTTTCAGGTGAGAATATGCATGAGGAAACAAACAACAAAAGCCACTGCTCCCTTGACTGCAGCTTCCAGGCAGGAGATGGAAGTTGGCCATGGGGGGAACCTAGCACCCCCTTCCCTGCTATGGAAATTTTGGTGGGGAGGCTCTGTTTCCTCCCCACCCCACCCCCAATATCTTGGGAGGCAAATACTGAGTAGGACCCAGCTAGGTTCTGTCCCTACACGGATGTGAGGGGGCTGAGTAGAGACTAGTGTGGGACTGGAGGAGGGGCTGTGGTGGCACAGTGCACAAGATAAGGCCAGCCACAGGAGAGCAGGTAGGACTCCCTGACCCTGCCTTCCAGCCACCGTGGATCCCATGGGAACACCTGGCCCAGGGGAGGGACAGGAGCAGTGCACCAGCCGCCAGGGTGCTGTAGGGGATGGGAGAGAGCACTGGCACCTGGGTGGGGGGCAAGGGGATGTTGGCACAGAGGGTGCCCAGTGGGAGGCAGGACACTGGGCACCAGCCTCCAAATAATTGCCATAGGAACAGCAGCAGGAACTCCTGGGGTGCACCTTTCCAGCCTGGAGCTGGCTGCCCCACCACCTCCTCCCCAGTCTCAGTAGCTCCCCTCACTGCCCTGCCTATCCTTCCACCACCCCTCCCACACACACCCATTTCACAGGGAGTTCCCTGTGGCGCACCTCCTCCCCACCCACACTTCACCTAACACGGCCCCTTGGCCTTGCCATGTGGCACTGGCTCTCATTCAGTATTAAACCAGCAAGGGTTAAGCACTCTCTGCTGCTAGAGGGGCACCAGTTAATGAGGCCCCCCCCGGCACGTTTTGTAAGTGTAGAGGGTGGGTTAGCGCCTCCCCAGCCCCAGCCCCTGGCATTATTCCAATCAAGTAATTCTATCATCTCCCTGAATGTCTCCTGTAATTTCATCAGAAGAAGTTCTTCACATGCTGTGTGCAATGTTCCTGTGTGCTGCTAAACAGCTGCATGCAGGGTAGTTGTAGCCATGTCGATCCCAGGATAGTAGCGAGACAAGGTGGGTGAGGCACTATCTTTTATTGGACCAGCTTCTGTTGGTGAGCGGGCCAAGCTTTCGAGCCACACAGGGCCTGGCTACACTGCAACTAGACACCCACAGCTGGCCCGTGCCAGCCAACTTGGGCTCACGCTGCAGGACCGGTTCATTGCTTTGTAGACTTCCAGGCGTGGGCTGCAGCCTGGGTTCTAGGATCCTGCAGCTTGGGTGGGTGTGGGTCCCAGAGTTCAGGCCCAACCCCGAGCCCAGACGTCTACGCAGCAATGAAACAGCCTCTCAGCCCGAGCCCTGCGAGCCTGAGGCCTTGTCTACACTACTGTTTTGTCAACGGAACAATGGAGGTGTATACACTGAGATGGTCCTCCCACCGATGCAACACACCTGCTATGCTGACATAATAACACCACCTCAGTGAGAGGCGGAAGGCTTATGTCGGTGTAGTTAGGACGCACAGTGTCTGTGTAGCTACTGCATTCCTTACATCAGCTGTCATTCTTGTCAATTTCATGGCTCACCACAGAGAGAATGGAGACAGGAAGAGTAAAGCTGAGGAGAAGAGGCTTGGCAGGGGTTGCAGTGAAAAAGCTGAGGGGAGAGAATATCCAGTCAGCACTCTGGCCCCCATGGAGTGTCTGACTGCCCCTGCTGGGGCTGCTTGTGTATCTGCACCTGCCAGAATGAGCGTTTCTGTGGGGATAGCTATAATTTCTTTCTTCTCCAAGCCCACAAGGCTCAGGGGAGGGAGCTGTGTCTCTTCCCTGAAGATTCCAGCCATCTTCTCTGGATTGTAGCACATTGGCCCTTACTTGGCAGACCCCTGAGGATGAACAAGTAGCCGACCACCCGCAGAAGCCAGCAGGAGGGAGAGAAGCGGCCATTGTAGGTGCCACAGAAGACTCCTGTGGGTAAGTTAGAAGCTGGGTCCTGGCTGGGGGGCAGCAGCACATGGAGGGTGGGGGAGCATCAGCCATCTCAGGAGATGGGATTGCAGGAGCCTTCACCCCACAC
The DNA here is from genome assembly GCF_965152235.1 of Eretmochelys imbricata. NCBI lineage: Eukaryota > Metazoa > Chordata > Testudines > Cheloniidae > Eretmochelys > Eretmochelys imbricata. The sequence goes on along the minus strand of NC_135579.1, from coordinate 89,275,389 downwards.
CCTGGCCTTCCAGGAGTGAGGGCAGAAGGGGATGCAAAGCCATCTGGATGCCGTTGTTTCCCAGCTCCAAGATCAAAGGCCTGAGCACTGCCAGACCCAAAGCAGGATCTGCAACGCCATTGTCTATGTAGGACTGGCAAGTCTGAAATAGCCACTGTTTATATAGGACCCAAAACCTACCCTTTCTTCAGTACCCCCAAAGACTCCCTGGCAACGAAACCAGTGTTGGTCCACTGCACAGAGAGGACGCTGTGATTCTGGGGCCACATAAGAGGTGCCCATCCTCAGTCCAGTGAATAGCTCAACCATCTGGTGGGGGCCCTACTGCATGCCAGTGTTCAGGACGTGGGTGGGGTCAGACCAGTTGCTGCCATCCACCACAGCGGTGAGTAACAGCCTATAGTGGCCCCACAGCCTAGGAAAGGGATTCCTCCTCCCCCATCCCGCACAGTGCAGTATTTTCACAGTGCTGACTGGCTGCATTTGACCCCTGGTTCATCTAGTTTAAAGCAACAGCACAAGCTAACAAACAAACCCTATTCTCAGAGTGGCCCGGATGTTACAGAACATGCCAATACACAAAGAAGGAAGCCAATAAAGCCAAGCCCTGCTGATTTGTTTCCAATAAAAACTCATCTCGGCTGACCAGATAGCAAGTATGAAAAATCGGGACGGGGTGGGGGTAATAGGAGCCTATATAAGAAAAAGCCCCAAATATTGGGACTGTCCCTATAAAATCGGGACATGTGGTCACCCTAAACTCATCACAGTGTGGAGAGCAGTTGCTGGGACCAACCAATTAGTTGTTAGGCTCCAAGGAAGAGGAGGAAGGGTGGGAGGAAGAGATCAACAGTGAACAGGACCAAAAACCAATAAACAAAATAGTTGAGAACACTCATCAGGCGTCTCTTTACATTTCCACACAGGATGAGAATGGCAATGAAAGTAGAAATCTCTCTTATCCCTAAATCAGTTCCAAAAGTTAGATCTACATGAGGCAGCCGGTTCCCTTCCCAGTTACAGCATTAGTAGACAAAAATGCCTTAATTTAGATTTTAATTAAAAGAAGATCTATTTCAGCATTGTTTTTGCATGTTCTTTGCTGTGGTAAAGCCTAAATGTACTTTATTTGTTAATTATTATTCCTGGCTGTAGAAATACTGTTACATCAGAGTGTGGCTGGAGAAAGGCTTGTGTGCTGCATATTAATTCCGTATAGCCCAGCCCCATGGCCAAAGCATGGAGGAATGGGCTATGTAGCTGGTGTAGAAGTCTGAGTTGCCTACTCTTACCGGACAGCTTTCTTTTCTATTATTTCAGTTAGTCAACAGAGGTGTTTGTGCCTGTGATCTTTGCAAGCTGGATAAGCCCATGTCAGTTAACTGAAATGTTTGTGGTGTACCAAGGAAAAGGAAGTGCTGGAATAGTCACCCTTACAGCATGCAACATTGCTAAAGACAACCGGATGACAGGGAGGCTCACAGCTATTCTTTGAAGTGGGACATCACTGAGGCATCCAATGAGTTCAAAACACATGCTTATTAAGAACACAATTATTAATGGTGTCTGTTGAGAGCTGTGAATGTGGCAGGTTCATCTTCTCTCACAGGAAGAAAATACTTTGGAGTCTTTTTCAAGGACTGAATGTCTATGATTAGCTGAAAATGATGGCTTTTAGGCTAGGCTCAGTTCCAGGCTATTTTATTTCCTGTTATATAGAAAACTCTCCTGTCAAGTCACTAAACTGCACCCTTAGCTCCATAAACAATATACTCTTAGAGCTGTCTTTCATTGTTGTCTCTCCGGAGTGATATTTAACTTCTTAACTCGGACTTTCCTTTGAGTGACTATGCACTTATACTTTCCACAGCAGATCTATGTGCACCCAAAGCACTCAGATTTGGAGACTTTTGCCAGCAGTACCCCTAGGTGGCACATGCCCCCGGGTCTCTTCACGCACCCAGCCAAGGGCATAGAAGGCATGTGTGTGTGGCCTCCCTCTCAGTTCCTTCTCATCACCTGTGTAGAGAACTGAAGCCTCCTGTAGCTTTAGCTTTGGGTTATCAAAACAATTTTATTGTAAATAGTTATATGTAGTTACTTCTATTGTATAAGTTAATGTAGTTGGTTATTGCTTGTTTAGGAAAAACTGGTGGAATGAAAAAAGTCACCAGGATTCAAGCAGTGGGCTACATGCAAGGCCATTTCTCCCCTCTCAAATAGGCATAAAAGCTATTAGATCTGCCTTGGTGAGGGACATTTGAGAGACACAGGAACTATTAGAACTGTTTCCACTACAAGGACTAAAATAGAGGGATTTCCTCCTCAAAGTCCATGAGATGAAGATGTCAGAGTCTCCCTTCCAAACTGGATCCCAACCATGAAATAACGGACTCCAAGTTGAGGTGTGTCCCACCCACTACCAAAGATCCCAAACACAAGTCTGCAGAAAAACAACCGCTCTTTGATTTCCGCCATGGCCTCCTTGAAGGGTTCCAAGCATTCTGACACCGACAAGTGCTCAAAATCTCAGTTTTCACCTCACAAAAAGGCTTCCAATAAGTCCTCCGGTATCAGTTCAAGGTATCATAAGCATAGGCTCTCACTTGCTGTGTGAGGCAACGCCGTCAAGTCTGGTGTCTCACCTTTACCACTCCATCTTCTTCAATACTGCTGATTCGGACCCCATCAGCACCGCCAGGTCTCCTAGTTGAACGCTTACCTGCCTCGGTCCCATCAATTCCGCAGGCCTTCCTAGCTGTAAGGGATTGTCTGTGCCTCCCCTTCCCAGCCTCTCCAGTGTTACAGCCGGCTCCAGTTGGGGCAGCTCCACCCCACTATGTGCTGGCACCGTCAGCACTCCTGGCACCGATCACCTTCTTGATGTTCCAGCCACCTCATCCTGTGGCTGCACGGGCGTCTCACGTGCCCAGACCACCATGAACCCCAGCAATGCCTGCCCCTCCCTTTTCTGAAGAAACCTGTGTTTCCTCTTCAGACTCTGAAAGGGAGGCACCTGTATCACCTAGAAGGTCTTTTAGATCATGTTAGAGACCTTGTACCAAGTAGGGTTACCCGACCTATGGACCAGTACTGGTTTTCTTAAAGAGAGGCATCAGTATGGCGTCTCAGACATTGCAGTTTCTCCTGTCACCTTACTGGTCTTGGGTTGCTCCGAGGGATTCTAAACCTTCATCATAGTCTAACAGGAGGTCGCCCCTCCAGTACAGGAAATCTCTGGTCAGGCTCCTGCTACCATCCATCCAATGGAGAAAGGAGAAATAATGGAGGCATGCCTAGATGTTCCCCCTATATCTCATCTTCTTCTCCAGATGAAGCCATTACTCCAGAGTTGAAGCCTTCCCTCTGCCCACTCCCCCAGGGACTTCAAGGTCTTTCAGGACCTGATGAAGAGAGTGGTTACTTCCTCAGGAGTGCAGGCTGAGCTTGTGTAAGAAAACCCATGCAGCCTGCTTGATATTTTACAGACCACTGCCCCAGGAAGGGTTGCCCTTCTGATTAAAGAAGACTTGCTGGAGCTAGCAAAAACCCTCTGGCAGATCCTGGCCTTTAAACCACCTACCGCAAAATTGGTGGACAGATGTTATCAAATCCGTCAGCAGGACTTTGATTAGTTTTTTAACCCATCCAGTTCCAGATTCACGGCTGCTAATGAGCACTCTTGACAGTCCCATCCTAAAGACTAGGCATTCAAGAGACTGGATTCATATGACCAGAAGGTTTATTCTACCACTACTCTTCAAATGAGAATGGACAACTATCCAGCTCTCTTGTCTAAATATACTTCTATTAATTTGTCTTAAATTTCTAAATTTGCTGACAAGTTTCCAGAAGAATACAGGGAAGAGTTCCTGGCTCTGGTTTCAGAAGGATGCCTCACAGCCTGAACATCCCCCTTGAACATGGCCTTATGGTCTGTGGCCACTGCCATCTCCATGGGGTGCTCTTCCTGGTTTCAGGCCTCTGGCATTCAAAGGGAGATGCAAAATACAATTGAGGATTTGCCCTTTGAAAGCTCTTAGCTACTTTCCAAAAAAACTGACTATACAAGCTGCACCCCGAAAGATTCCCATGCAACACTTCATTCTCCAGGAGTTTACACCCAGTGACAAAGAGGAAACAGTTTAGATCTCACCTTTATTAGAGATCAGCCTTTCCACAAAAGTCACAGGATTCCACAAAGAGAAGGTCTAGACCTCCTTGACATTGCCAGCCGGCTTCATCAACAGCAGGCCTTTCTTGCCAGATATCTTCAGCTTCCAAGTAGTCGTTCTGACTGCTTCATCAAGGCCTGCCACTGTCTATATCTCCTTGATGCAGAAGATGCCTATCTCTCTTTTGGGGTGCTTGGAAAGACATTGGGTGCTTAGCACAGTAAAAGAGGGATATGTTTCCCCATTCACCTCCCTTCCTTTTCCCAACCCAGCTTTACTATTCAGGGAGCCACCTCACGAGACTCCATTGCTTCAAGAAGTATGGTCTCTTCTGGAAGTGCAAGCAATTGAGGGGGTTCTTTACCAACACAGAGTGAAAGGCTTCTGTTCCTGGTCCCCAAGAAATCTGGTGGCCTTCATTCCAATCTAGATCTAAGAAAGTTGAACCACTTTGGCAAGAAAATCAGATTCAGGATGGTCACCCTCAATTCCAGTGTCGCTTCCCTGGAGACTGGAGATTGATATGTTCCCCTCAGTTTGCTGGACATATATTTCCATGTTGCTATCCATCTGGGACAAAGGAAGTACCTTTGGTTCATAGCAGGGGTGACAACCTGCTTCCCCTCTCCCGGTGAATAACTGCCACACATACACAGATGTACCTGGTGAGTCTTTATCTGGTATCTTTGCTGCCATCATCAAGTATTTACTCCTTGTCTCATTTAGACTTAGAGTTAAAAGGTTTCAGTCTTTTCTCCCCAAGAACTGGAAACCCAGAGATAGTCGCTAGCATGTGGTAATTATTATGTAGCCCTACTTCAAGAAGTGGCAGTTAGGTGTCTAAATAACTTAGTAGCACAAATCTATGTGTCCCTCAAGGATCACATAAGAACTCCCACAAGGAATTGCTTCAGGCTACTGGGTCATATGGTGGCCTGCACATATCTGTGTACCCTCGGAACGATGCAGTCTTGGATCAGCTCAGTCTATTGCCACCAAATTCACCATTTGTACTAATTAGGGCTGCCAAGGAATTAAAAAAATTAATAACAATAATAGAATACCATTAAACAAAATTAAACAATAATAAAATACCATTTATTTAAATATTTTGGGATGTTTTCTACATTTTCAAATATATTGATTTCAATTACAACACAGAATACAAAGTGTACAGTGCTCACTTAATTTTTGATTACAAGTATTTGCATTGTAAAAAACAAAAGAAATAGTATTTTCAATTCACCTGATGCAAGTACTGTAGTACAATCTCTTTATCATGAAAGTTGAACATAAAAATGTAGAATTAAGTACAAAAATTACTTCATTCAAATATAAAACACTGTAAAATTTTAAAGCCTGCAAGTCCACTCAGTCCTACCTCTTGTTCAGCCAGTCACTCAGATAAACAAGTTTGTTTACATTTGCAGGAGATAATGCTGCCTGCTTCTTGTTTACAATGTCACCTGAAAGTGAGAACTGGCATTCTCATGGCACTGTTGTAGCCGACATCGCAAGATATTTACGTGCCAGATGCGCTAAAGATTTATATGTCCCTTCATGCTTCCACCACCATTCCAGGGGACATGCGTCCATGCTGATGACGGGGTCTGCTCGATAACAATCCAAAGCAGTGCAGACTGACACATGTTCATTTTCATTATATGAGTCAGATGCCACCAGCAGAAGGTTGATTTTCTTTTTTGGTGGTTCGGATTCTGTAGTTTCCGCATCGGAGTGTTGCTCTTTTAAGATTTCTGAAAGCTTGCTCCACACCTTCAGATTTTGGAAAGCAGTTCAGATTCTTAAACCTTGGGTCGAGTGCTGTAGCTAGCTTTAGAAATATCATATTGGTACCTTCTTTGCATTTTGTGAAATCTGCTGTGAAAGTGTTCTTAAAATGAACAACATGTGCTGGGTCATCATCTGAGACTGCTATAACATGAAATATATGGCAGAATGCGGGTAAATCACAGAGCAGGAGACATACAATTCTGCCACAAGAAGTTTAGTCTCAAATTTAATGAACACATTATTTTTTTAACAAGCACCATCAGCATGGAAGCATGTCCTCTGGAATGGTGACCGACACATGAAGGGGAATACGAATGTTTAGCATATCTGGCATGAAAATACCTTGCAGTGCCAACAACCAAAATGCTATGCAAATGCCTGTTCTCACTTTCTGGTGACAATGTAAGTAAGAAGAGGGCAGCATTATATCCTGTAAATGTAAACAAAGTTGTTTGTCTTTGCGATTGGCTGAACAAGAAGTAGGACTTAGTGGACTTGTAGGCTCTGAAGTTTTACATTGTTTTGTTTTTGAGTGCATTTATGTAACAAAAAAAATCCACATTTGTAAGTTGCACTTTCATCAGGGGCTTTCGTCTCCCCAAGAAGCACGGTTACACATACATGTGTTTGAGCTGTAAGTTGATTTTCTGTGCAAGCCAGCAGTTTCCACCTCACATCTGAGGCAAGGTTCCAGGTCGTCACTGACACCATCACAACAGTGTTTTATGTCAACAAGCAAGCGTGCACCAGGTCAAACAGGGTGTGCCAGGAGGCAGTCAAGTTATGGAATTTCTGCATTCGGACCTCCAGAGCACTCAGGGTGTCTCACTTTCTGGGAGTTCAAAATACTCAGATGGACAATCTGAGTAGCTCTTTCACCTCAAACCATGAATGCTCACTCCGCTCAGACATCCTGGCTATGGTTTTTTGTATCCTGACAGAATAGGAAATATCCCCAGTTTTGCTCTAGGGCAGGTACAGCTCTACATCAATTTTGGACACATTCTTCCTTCCCTGGGGCAAGGTCTTACTGTATGCTCACCCACCAGCGCCCCTAATTCTGAGGGTCATTCTCAGACTAAAGCAAGATCAGGGCAAAATGATCCTGATAGCTCCAGCCTGGCCAAGACAACTGTGGTATTCTGATCTCCTCCAGCTATCCTCCAGGGAGCCTCTGCTTCTACCATTAATCAAGGACTTGAACACACAGAATCATGGGAATGTGTTGCATCCAAATCTTCACATGCTGCATCTCACATGTGGTTCATCAGTGATTAGATGCGAAAGAAGTGCATTGCTTGGTGGAAGTCCAGGATATCCTCATTAATAGCAGTAAGCCTTTTACCATGGCTACTTACTTGAGTGAATGGAAACATTTTTCTATCTGTGCAGGTTCCCAGAATCTGTCACCAACATACAAGTTGATTCAAGAAAATGTGGACTATTTCTTGCACCTCAAGTGATCTGATCTATCCCTTAGATCCTTAGAGTTCATTTGACCACAATTTCAGCATTTGATTCTAAAATTGAACTGTATTCACTAATCTTTTCATGACTAGATTCCTCAAATATAGATAGATCATTCTCTCTTGTTTGAGACCCAGTGCCCACTTGGGACTTAAACTTTGGTGTTGTCTGCTCTTATGGGTCCCCTATTCAAGCCCTTAACATCTTGTTTGCTCCTGCATGTATCAGTGAAGGTTGCCTTCCTGGTGGCCATCAGCTCAGCCAGGGGAGTGGAAGAATTGGTTCTACCATACACTGTCTTTTATACAAAGTTCAACATAGGCCTCATTCTAAGATGGCGGTTTCCAATTTCCACTTTAGTCATGCTCCTAAGGTGTGCAGCTTTTGTTCACCCTTGTATGTGCATCAAGCTTTGGCTTTTTACCAAGATAGGGCAAAAACTTTCCAGGTCTCTACCCCGTTGTTAGTTTCTTATGCAGAATAGATGATGAGAGGTCACCCAATTATGACTCAGAGAGTCTCGAATTGGATTACCAGTTGCATCACAATGTCTTAAGCTGCTATGGGCAGCTGAAAAGTGGACAGCGCACTCTTGCAGAGCTCATGCAGCCTCAGTAGCATTTGAAGGGGCAGGTCCCTATTGTACACCTTTGCAGAGCAGCGATATGGTTATCTGTCCACCTGTTGACTGGTCACTAGGTTCTTATCACTGCATCAAGAGAAGATGCAAAGGTGGAAGAAACAGTCTTGGAGTCCCTCTTCCAATGAGAATTTGAGCCCCAGCACCTTGGATAGCAGCTTGAGAGTCATCTACAATGTAATTGACTTGAAGAAGAAAAAATGGATACTCACTTTTGTTCTTCGAGATGTTACATGTTACCCATTGCACAATCTGCCCTCCTTCCCCAATGCATCGGCGTGTACCAGCAGCTTTCCAATGTGAAGGAACTGAAGGAGGAATGGGCTGGCTCTGTCCTTTATACCCTTGGTACTGAGCATGAGGAGCAAGGCAAGGTGGGGCCAACCCTATGAATACTGCTAGGGAAACTTCTCCAGGGCTGGTTCTTGATTTTTGAACTTCAGGTTGGCAATTCAAGGGCAGTATGTATCTTTTCTTCCCTCCATGAAGGAGAAGTGGCAGCATCACTTACAGCAGTGAAAATCTTGAGTGGTCTTTTTGCTCCTTGAGCAACAAGGATTAATATTATATCCAGAGCTAGAATAGGGCACCAGTGGGCAGGAGGGGGAGTGGAGGTTTCATGGTCCCATCTCCCACTTTTGTTTGTACCCACATTGGGTCTGACAAAATCTGACCCTTCGAACCTAGTGTTTTCCCTTGTTATGGTTATTTATTCCATATAGTGCTCTCTAGGATTAACCTTTAATCCTTGCTGTTGTTCTGATCTGTCCCCAGCTGGCTCCAACTCAAGCCAGGAAGATCAAACAAAAAGTCCTCACTCGGCCTTCCATAACCTCCAGCTTTCATGTCAACTCTCTGGCCTCCCTGTTGTGTTCTTTGGCTATCTGACCAGCTGCCAGGATGAATTAGTTTGTCTCCCTTGCTTCTTACCCCTGTCAGCCAATCAGGCTTCTCCTCTGCCCTCAGTTTCCTCCCTCCCCCCTGCTCCTCTCCAATGAGAAAGTAGGGGTGCAGCTGATAGTAAGACAATGAATCTCAGAAACAGCTGGAGCTTGTTCCACAGAGAAGCAAACCCAGCCTTCCCTGATAGAATAACTTGGGGAAAATACTATGGGGAATGTGCAGAGGAGATTAATCTAGCTTCATAACCGTGCTTTCTATTATTTATTCATCCGTCCATTCACCTGTTGGGTGTCCTTCCATGTGATGGTTCCACAGGGACCGTACCCCATTCACACACTCAAGATCTGTTTTTTAGACCCTAGGTAAGGATGCCTTTTGTTGTGGCAGAAACCAAATATTGGCATGTGCATGAAAATGGAGGAGGAAACCTGATAGAAGGAAGCTCAAAAAAAGGTCTGTGATTCCAGTGTTGTTCCTGTTTTGGGGGAAGGTTCAAGTGTGTGCTTCTTTTAATTACACACATTCACTCCTCCCTCATGAAAAACATTAATTCCTGTCTCTTCCCCAGCAGTACAATCAGCTCTGGAAGACCATAAGGCACTATTAACATTGGCTTTTTCTGCCACTTGCTTTAGTTCACTTGTATTTTTTCATGCTAGGGTAAAAATGGGTCAGATTCACTAAAGCAAATTATTGTTGAAAATGGTCTAAATTTGCTTTATTCCTTCTGCAAGACATGAAAAGCACAGGGAAATGTGTATTTAAGCTTGCTTATGTATACAAATGCCAAGACTAGAGCAATGATAGTACAGGTTATAATGTCAACCAATGAAGTCAAGTACCTTCCTAATAATGGTTTGGCTGGTACCAGTAATTCTATCCAAAATACCTGAGAAATTGGATAAAGTACATTAAAATAGCAGCATGTGCGTACTAAGGGACTAATTTGCTCTTCTGGGAAGGTTCATGAGGGCTCCTGCTAGTCTATGCAGCAGCCTATTCTGTAGCCACTACACCGTCTTCAGAGCTAGAGAAGTGACTTTGATTCTCTGTGTGGTAGGAATGGCTGATACATCTGCCTATAGGCTGACTGTCCAGGACACACCTTCTGTGCAGGCTCTCTGCAGGATTTGCCCCTATTATCGTTACAAAGTTCAACCCCAGAAGCAGTTGATGAAGCAAGGTTGTTCACGGTTCTTTGTTTTGAGATTATCTGGAGGAAAGGTATACAGAAATGTGGGACTGCACAAAACATTCTGATTGTCAGCCTTAAGTTTGATATGCTCCTCCTCTCTAATGAAAAATTTTTTGTCTTGTGAAACTCCCCAGAGCAGACGTTTTACAGAAAGGACAGGCATAGCAAAAGCACCGTAAGGGTTTGTTGCTTGAATGAACACACACCAATAAGACAAAACATTTTAACTGTGAGGGTAATTAACCACTGGAACAACATACCAGGTTTGTGATAGATTCTTCATCACTGGCAATTGTTAAATCAAGATTGGATGTTTTTCTAAAAGATGTGCTCTAGTTCGAATAGGACTTAATTCAGGGAAGTCCTATGTCCTGTGTTATTCTGCAAGTCACACTAGCTTATCACAGCAGTCCCTTCTGGTCTTATATCATAGGAATCTATAAAACTATTTATTTAGTTAGAGAAAGCTTTTTAAAAACATTGCAGCTGGTATATCATAAACTTTAAAATGATCCCAAAGTGTAATTGTGTTTAAGGGTCCACAGTGTGGGTTCCTACCCATAGCTATGAGAAAGGCATCAAATTGTTGGTGCATTCACGGAAAGCTGATGCTTGACTCTTTTGTGGCATGTTTGTTCCTGCACAGAATAACTTCAGGAATGACATACAGTATATATGGGGAATTCAGTTTTGATGAAATAGTATGGAAAGTGTTGCCTAATAATGGCCATCAAAGTGTGTATTGTCTGTAAACTGGAGGAGGGGGAAGGCAGAAGTTAATTGTAAGAAATGGTAAAGTTATATATGGATGCTATATACTGTGTGTCTTTGCATAGAATAAATGATCCAGCGTAAAAGACTACCTTAAAGATCCGTTTACATTCTATACTGTACTATCCTCAATGATGGGGCTGAAAATTTAAGGACTGCAGAGGGAAAGGCCCATACACAATGAGTGTGTGTGTGTGTGCGTGCATGTGTGTGGGTGGGTGTGGGGGGAGGTTGCGGGGGGGAAGGGGGGGTGTCTCTGATTCCTGTGGCCACAGAAACCTAATAGATTTTTTTTAAAATGAGCAGCAGAGTCAGATCTCTTAACTTTATCCAAATTTTATTTAATAATTTATTTTATACCAAACTATAAGTTTAAAGGGGAAGCCTACAAACCTGTCATGATACCACTAATTCGGTGATGTCAGTGGTTTCTAGTAACAGCACTGTTTGCCTTAATTTAGCTATATTTGATCTCTTGGTACACTGATGTTGGATCAATCAAGTGTTCTTTCAGTACCAACTAAAGAAGTTACTGTGTCATTTAACCACTTGACTAAGTTTTATTTGTGCAAAGGCATCTTTTCCTCTGTGCACAATCTTCTCCAGCCTCTCTAGACTTCATTTCCGACTTTTCCCATTTAAATGATCTACTTCTATCAGGCAATAGCTTTATCATGAATATATACAAACAAGGTGGCATTGCTACATGACTGAAATAACAGCCTGATATCACTTCTCATTTTTAGCTGCAGCAGGAGAAAGGGCGCAGATGGCTCAGGATAAGAGCTATACGTCAAAACTGAACAACAACAAAAAACTGAAGTTTTCCCTTATGAGGACAAGATTCCAGATTTTCTTGAGGGGCTGTAGTATGACTTATATGTTCATCTCTCCATTTTTCCTGGTGGCAATGTGGGTGTGTTGGTGGCACATTATTTTCTCTAAATTAATTCAAGTATCGGAGCTAGCCGTGTTAGTCTGTATCCACAAAAACAACGAGGAGTCCGGTGGCACCTTAAAGACAAACAGATTTATTTGGGCATAAGCTTCCGTGGGTAAAATCCCATCTGAAGAAGTGGGTTTTTTACCCACGAAAGCTTATTCCTGAATAAATCTGTTTGTCTTTAAGGTGCCACTGGACTCCTCATTGTTTTTAAATTTATTCAGTTCACCTGACTGCATACGTAGGCTCTGAACAACCCGCCCTGTTTTTCTTGGCTGAAGTCAAGAAGAAGTGGGGCTGTTTGTGCTGCTTGTGGACATTTTGGGTGCCCATTTACACATGGCCATGGAATACGCTGCTCACTTTTGCCTTTCCCACATTCTCTTGACATTTATCTATATGTTGAGTGTCTGCTGCAATTCTCTAATAAGAACTGACTACACCCAATAGGCACTTTAAATTGACTTCTTCCAGGACCACTCTGGTCTGGCAGCAAAGTTTAGCTGATAAAATAAACTTGCAAGAAAACTGAACACCTCCAAAATGTCCCTTCCTTGAGATCACTTCCTCTCCATGCATCCCTTCCAGGGTGGGGTTTTTCCAGCTTTTCTCTGCAGACTAGAGGTACAATCCAGTCCTGTTCTCCCTGTCCTAGGGAGAGGCTAGCAACCAGTCCTGTTCCAACCAGCATCTCCCTGCTATGAGGGAAGAGTCAGGTCATATGAACATAAGAACATAAGAATGGCCATACTGGGTCAGACCAAAGGTCCATCCAGCCCAGTATCCTGTCTACTGCCAGGTGCCCCAGAGGGAGTAAACCTAACAGGTAATGATCTAGTGATCTCTCTCCTGCCATCCATCTTCACCATCTGACAAACAGAGGCTAGCAACACCATTCCTTACCCATCCTGGCTAATAGCCATTAATGGACTTAACCTCCATGAATTTATCCAGTTCTCTTTTGAACTCTGTTATAGTCCTTGCCTTCACAACCTCCTCAGGCAAGGAGTTCCACAGGTTGACTGTGCACTGAGTGAAGAAGAACTTCCTTTTATTTCAGAGTAACAGCCGTGTTAGTCTGTATTCACAAAAAGAAAAGGAGTACTTGTGGCACCTTAGAGACTAACCAATTTATTTGAGCATGAGCTTTCGTGAGCTACAGCTCACTTCATCGGATCAAGATGAAGTGAGCTGTAGCTCACGAAAGCTCATGCTCAAATAAATTGGTTAGTCTCTAAGGTGCCACAAGTACTCCTTTTCTTTTTCCTTTTATTTGTTTTAAACCTGCTACCCATTAATTTCATTTGAAGGCCCATAGTTCTTATATTATGGAAACAAGTAAATAACTTTTTCTTATTCACTTTCTCCACACCACTCATGATTTTATAGCCTTCTATCATATCCCCCCTTAGTCTCCTCTTTTCCAAGCTGAAAAGTCCTAGCCTCTTTAATCTCTCCTCAGATGGGACCCATTCCAAACCCCTAATCATTTTAGTTGCCCTTTTCTGAACCTTTTCTAATGCCAATATATCTTTTTTGAGATGAGGGGACCACATCTGTACACAGTATTCAAGATGTGGGTGTACCATGGATTTATATAAGGGCAATAAAATATTCTCCGTCTTATTTGCTATCTCTTTTTTAAAGATTCCTAACATCCCATTTGTTTTGACTGCCGCTGCACACTGCATGGAAGTCCTTCAGAGAACTATCCACAATGACTCCAAGATCTTTCTCCTGATTAGCTGTAGCTAAATTAGCCCCCATCATATGGTATGTATAATTGGGGCTACTTTTTCCAATGTGCATTACTTTACATTTATCCACATTAAATTTCATTTGCTATTTTGTTGCCCAATCACTTAGTTTTGTGAGATCTTTTTGAAGTTCTTCACGGGCTGCTTTGGTCTTAACTATCTGGAGCAGTTTAGTATCATCTGCAAACTTTGCCACCTTGCTGTTTATCCCTTTCTCCAGATCATTTATGAATAGGTTGAATAGGATTGGTCCTAGGACTGACCCTTGGGGAACACCACTAGATACCCCTCTCCATTCTGAAAATTTACCATTTATTCCTACCTTTTGTTCCCTGTCTTTTAACTAGTTCTCAGTCCATGAAAGGATTTTCCCTCTTATCCCATGACAACTTAATTTACTTAAGAGCCTTTGGTGAGGGACCTTGTCAGAGGCTTTCTGGAAATCTAAGTACACTATGTCCACTGGATCCCCCTTGTCCACACGTTTGTTGACCCCCTCAAAGAACTTTAATAGATTAACAAGACATGATCTCCCTTTACAGAAACTATATTGACTTTTGTGCAACAGTTTATGTTCTTCTATGTGTCTGACAATTTTATTCTTTACTATTGTTTCAACTAATTTGCCCGCTACTGGTCTGAAATTTAGACTTACTGGTCTGAAATTGCCAGGATCACCTCTAGAGCCCTTCTTAAATATTGGCATTACATTAGCTATCTTCCAGTCATTGGGTACTGTAGCTGATTTAAAGGACAGGTTACAAACTGTAGTTAATAGTTCCGCAATTTCACATTTGAGTTTTTTCAGAACTCTTGGGTGAATGCCATCTGGTCCCGGTGACTTGTTACTGTTAAGTTTCTCAATTAATTCCAAAACCTCCTCCAGTGTCACTTTAATCTGTAACAATTCCTCAGATTTGTCACCTACAAAAGATGGCTCAGGTTTGGGAATCTCCCTAACATCCTCAGCCATGAAGACTGAAGCAAAGAATTCATTTAGTTTCTCTGTGGTGACTTTATCGTCTTTAAGTGCTCCTTTTGTATCTCGATCATCCAGGGGCCCCACAGGTTGTTTAGCAGGCTTCCTGCTTCTGATGTACTTAAAAAACATTTTGTTATTACCTTTTCAGTTTTTGGCTAGCTGTTCTTCAAACTTCTTTTTTGCTTTTCTTATTACATTTTTACATTTAATTTGGCAGTGTTTATGCGCCTTTCTATTTACCTCACTAGGATTTGATTTCCACTTTTTAAAAGATGCCTTTTTATCTCTCACTGTTTCTTTTACATGGTTGTTAAGCCACGGTGGCTCTTTTACTGTGTTTTTTACTTTGGGGTATACATTTAAGTTGAGGCTCTATTATGGTGTCTTTGAAAAGTGTCCATGCAGCTTGCAGGGATTTCACTCTAGTCACTGTACCTTTTAATTTCTGTTTAACTAACCTTCTCATTTTTGCCTAATTCCCCTTTCTGAAATTAAATGCCACAGTGTTGGGCTGTTGAGGTGTTCTTCCCACCACAGGAACGTTAAATGTTGTTATATTATGGTCACTATTTCCAAGCGGTCCTGTTGTAGTTACCTCTTGGACCAGATTCTGCGCTCCACTCAGGACTAGATCAAGAGTTGCCTCTCCCCTTGTGGGTTCCTGTACCAGGTGCTCCAAGAAGCAGTCATTTAAAGTATCGAGAAATTTTGTCTCTGCATTTCATCCTGAGGTGACATGTACCCAGTCAATATGGGGATAATTGAAATCCTCCACTGTTATTTAGTTTTTTATTTTGATAGCCTCTCTAATCTCCCTTAGCATTTCATCGTCACTATCACTATCCTGGTCAGGTGGTCGATAATAGATCCCTACTGTTATATTCTTATTAGAGCATGGAATTACTATCCATAGAGATTCAGTGGAACATGTGGATTCATTTAAGATTTTTATTTCATTTAATCCTACATTTTCTTTTACATACAGTGCCACTGCCGGCTTCCCCCCCTGCATGACCTGTTCTGTCCTTCCGATATATTTTGTGCCACAGAATGATTGTGTCCCATTGATTGTCCTCACTCCACCAGGTTTCTGTGATGCCTGTTATATCAATATCCTCCTTTAACACGAGGCACTCTCGTTCACCCATCTTATTATTTAGACTTCTAGCATCTGTGTACAGGCACTTAAAAACTTGTCACTGTTTATTTGGCTGCCCTTTTCTGATGTGTCAGATTCTTTATGTGAATGTTTCTCGTCTGATCTGGCCCATACTTTATCCTCTTCCATCCTCTCCTCCTCACTAAAACCCATAGAATCTCTTTCAACAGACTCTCCTCTAAGAGAAGTCTCTGTCCGATCCACGTGCGCCTCTGCAGCAATCGGCTTTCCCCCATCTCTGAGTTTAAAAACTGCTCTGCAACCTTTTTAATGTTAAATGCCAGCAGTCTGGATCCACTTTGGTTTAGTGGAGCCCATCCTTCCTGTATAGGCTCCCCCATCCCAAATGTTTCCCCAGTTCCTGATAAATCTAAACCTCTCCTCTCTACACCATCGTCTCATCCACGCATTGAGACTCTGAAGCTCTGCCTGCCTACCTGGCCCTGCGCGTGTAACTAGTAGCATTTCTGAGAATGCCACCATAGAGGTCCTGGATTTCAGTCTCTTTCCTAGCAGCCTAAATTTGGCCTCCAGGACGTCTCTCCTACCCTTCCCTATGTCATTGATACCTACATGTACCACGACCACTGGCTCCTCCCCAGCACTACACATAAGTCTATCTAGATGCCTCAAGAGATCCGCAACCTTCGCACCAGACAGGCAAGTCACCATACGGTTCTTCCGGTCATCACAAACCCAGCTATCTATGTTTCTAATGATCGAATCTCCCATTACTAACACCTGCCTTTTCCTAATGACTGGAGTTCCCTCCCCCGGAGAGGTAACCTCTGTGTGAGAGGATAGCACAACATCATCTGGAAGGAGGGTCCCAACTATGAGAAGATGTCCCTCTGTTCCCGCTGTCTGCTCTCCTTCTCTGGACCTTTCATCCTCCTTAACAGCACAGGGGTGGGACAAATCTACACTGTCCTGGAAAGCCTCATTAACGTACCTCTCTGCCTCCCTTAGCTCCTCCAGCTCCGCCACCCTGGCCTCCAAAGCCCGTACACAGTCTCTGAGGGCCAGGAGCTCCTTGCACTGAGTGCACACATGCTTGCTTCCTTCCTTCCTTCCTTCCCAGAACTGGCCTTAGTTGGCTGAGAGATGGGGGAGCGTCTGGTCTTGAGCCATAAACAGAAGTGTAGTCGGGGAAGAGAGGGGGGGTGTTCCGGATATCCAGGACCACATCCTCTGTCTCATATACTGCCTCTGTTTTCCCGTGTCCCTGTCTGAAGCAGAATTTCTGGACTGGGTAGCCTGGTCCCGGAGACTTTTCCCTATAGCCGTAAAGGGCCAATATACCCTGTTTTACACACTCCCACACAATTACATAGTCCTGCTCTCCATATCCCATGACAGCTGAGCTCACTCAGGAAAAATCTCTATGAGGGCCGCATAAAATATTGGAAAGGAAATTGGAAAATTTCCAGATTTTAGGCTTTTGCATTTCATTTCACCAAATTGGACACATCTGAATTTTCAATTTTTTCACTCAATAATAAACATTTTTCAGTGAAAATGTGCCCATTTTTACTAAAATATGGGTCTACTGCTTTCAATGAAAGCATCACTGTTCTGAAATTTTCAGTGTTGAAATTCAAAATATTCTACCAACACAGATTTATTTGTTTATTGACTCAATATATGCAATATTTTGTAATTTTGCGTGTTTAATGCCCAAATCACCATTTTGGTGAAAACTGAAATCTTCGTACTAAACTTAACAAAATATTTACTACTGTAGCTCAGATTAGCATTAGCTAATCAGCTCCCTTTCATAAACACCCAAAATACAGTAATGGAAGAAGGGCTGTGCCACTAATTAGCCATTTGGAATCAGTGACCATGTGAGCCTGGATGAAATATGTCAGGCCTGTTGCTCAAACTCCCAACACTGCAAGAGGGAACACGGACCCCCTACAATAAAGAATGCTGATTCCTAAAATAAAACACACTGGGTGGGTATCCATTTTGTCCCTCCATTGACCCTTTTTCTCCTTTTACTCTATTATTGCCCAGTCCCCTTTACTTGCCTGCTTCCTCACATGACTAGCAGTAGTGGACTCCAGGCTCCATGATGGCAGTGAAGGAATGCAACAACTGTGATGGCTAGTAAAGTAGTTGAAGGTAAATGGGGTTTAACCACTTCCCATTTGGACACTATGGAGTTTAATTTAGGTTAGTTTATCCAATTCTTTTTTTAGCATTACTCCACAGGTGACAGCAGGAAATGCTGGCCACTTAAAGCATGTTGGGCTTTAGGCAGTGAGGGAAGTTTACTCATTTGGTCCTTCAGGATCGAACGTGCAAACAGAGGGTGAGACAGGAGCAGGAGATTCTGGTGGCTTGATGAGAAAGTGAGACACCCTAGTGGGAATTCCAGTGGTCTCTACTAGTTTCTACTGATCTCAAATGGTTCTAATGGACGATTGGTACCCCAACAGACCTGTTGCTGTGTTCCAAAATCTAGTTTTCAGCTGAGACTAGTAGGAGCCAGCTGTATTTCTAACTGGAATTTCTGCTATGGCATGGGCCCAATAATTTGCCTAAAAGCACGGGGAAGTCTTATCCTGACCAATGTTTTTGTTTTTCATTTAAATCAGATTCTCTGATGCAGCATGAAGTCAGTTTCTTGACATTAGCAACCATGATCTCTGAGGCAGCCATTTCCCGGCAGCTAGCTAGTGACTGACGTAACTTGAGGGTCTGAGGTGAAACCAAGGGCCTTTACTCCAGCCAGTTTTTAACTGCCAGGAAATGTCTGACTTGTGGGTTATTACTGCTGTTAGAAACCATAATGTACAGAAAAAAATATTATTACTTTTTCATATGCTGAATAACTGAAGTGCTCATTGCATGGACGTAGAGTTATGTTGACAATATTTTCCTTTTCGGGTATATAGACTAGCATAGTAACCATTCTCAATGTCTTATCAACAGAGCTTGCCACATAAATGGAAAAACAGTGTTTGCAAACATTCCTTTGAATTCCCAATGGGTCTTTGCTTCAACCGTTATTCACTCTTGGTGGACAGTCACTTCCATGGGTTTTTGTTTAAGCAAATATTTGGGGAACAGAGATTCTTTGTTTGAATAATTCTTTTCAGATGCAACATGGACTCAAGAAAGCAAATTTGTCGTTCACTGCTCATTGTTCTTTTCTAATGCACCACTCATCCAATAATAAAGTAAAAGCTAAATTGCGTGACTTAGGTGACCAGTCACACACACAATATAGTGAAAACTCAAAGTGAAATATTTATCCAAGGAACGCTATAAATAACAAAAACATTTGCACAACTTGGCTTTAGGTCACAATAAGAAACAAGGACTAAATAATTCCAGCCTCCTCTTACCAGGAATTGGTGCTGTTTAGCAGAAGAGCTCTGTGAAGATTGATGCACACAGAATCCAGCACAAGCAGCTGGGCTTCCTCCTATATGAAAATGAAAGTGCTTTTCAGCCCAGCAGAAAAGAAGTTGAATAAGATTTCCCAGCCCTGATATTCAACTCTGGCAAGTCACTGAGGAGGCATGGGAAAAAGATACCAAGGGAAAACGCAAGACACTGGTACTCTTAATAGAAATTCCTTGTGTGGAAACACATAAAGCTGCAGGCTGTCTATATTTATTAATATATGTATATATCATAGAATCATAGAACATCAGGGTTGGAAGGGACCTCAGGAGGTCATCTAGTCCAACCCCCTGCTCAAAGCAGGACCAATCCCCAACTAAATCATCCCAGCCAGGGCTTTGTCAAGCCTGACCTTAAAAATATCTAAGGAAGGAGATTCCACCACCTCCCTAGGTAACGCATCCCAGTGTTTCACCACCCTCCTAGTGAAAAAGTTTTTCCTAATATCCAACCTAAACCTCCCCCACTGCAACTTGAGACCATTACTCCTTGTTCTGTCATCAGCTACCACTGAGAACAGTCTAGATCCATCCTCTTTGGAACCCCCCTTTCAGGTAGTTGAAAGCAGCTATCAAATCCCCCCCTCATTCTTCTCTTCCGCAGACTAAACAATCCCAGTTCCCTCAGCCTCTCCTCATAAGTCATGTGTTCCAGTCCCCTAATCATTTTTGTTGCCCTCCGCTGGACTCTTTCCAATTTCTCCACATCCTTCTTGTAGTGTGGGGCCCAAAACTGGACACAGTACTCCAGATGAGGCCTCACCAATGTCGAATAGAGGGGAACGATCATGTCCCTCGATCTGATGGCAATGCCCCTACATATACATCTCAAAATGCTATTGGCCTTCTTGGCAACAAGGGCACACTGTTGACACATATCCAGCTTCTCGTCCACTGTAACCCCCAGGTCCTTTTCTGCTGAACTGCTGCCGAGCCATTCGGTCCCTAGTCTGTAGCGGTGCATGGGGTTCTTCCGTCCTAAATGCAGGACTCTGCACTTGTCCTTGTTGAACCTCATCAGATTTCTTTTGGCCCAATCCTCTAATTTGTCTAGGTCCCTCTGTATCCTATCCCTACCCTCCAGCGTATCTACCTCTCCTCCCAGTTTAGTGTCATCTGCAAACTTGCTGAGGGTGCAATCCACACCATCCTCCAGATCATTTATGAAGATATTGAACAAAACCGGCCCAAGGACTGACCCTTGAGGCACTCCACTTGATACCAGCTGCCAACTAGACATGGAGCCATTGATCACTACCCATTGAGCCTGACAATCTAGCCAACTTTCTATCCCCCTTATAGTCCATTCATCCAGCCCATACTTCTTTAACTTGCTGGCAAGAATACTGTGGGAGACCGTGTCAAAAGCTTTGCTAAAGTCAAGGAACAACACGTCCACCACTTTACCCTCATCCACAGAGCCACTTATCTCGTCATAGAAGGCAATTAGATTAGTCAGGCATGACTTGCCCTTGGTGAATCCGTGCTGACTGTTCCTGATCACTTTCCTCTCCTCTAAGTGCTTCAGAATTGATTCCTTGAGGACCTGCTCCATGACTTTTCCAGGGACTGAGGTGAGGCTGACTGGCCTGTAGTTCCCAGGATCCTCCTTCTTCCCTTTTTTAAAGATGGGCACTACATTAGCCTTTTTCCAGTCGTCCGGGACTTCCTCGGATCGCCATGAGTTTTCAAAGATAATGGCCAATGGCTCTGCAATCACATCCGCCAACTCCTTTAGCAATTAATATTTAATTAATATTTAATCCTTTATATAATTAATATAATCTCTGTGGTTTGTAATGATGCCTGAATTTCTGAGTCAGGCCTGCTGACTCACTAATTTCTATGAAGGAAATTTGCACATCAAAAAAGAAACTATTATCTCCTGAAATAAAAGCTTATTCCAGCAGAGGCTGGCCAGGCAAAAAGCTAGGTAAATAATCTTTGAAAAGAAAAATTAATCAAAAGGCTTTATATAGCTGTGTGATGAGCTACTAAACCAGTACAAGTATCAGAGGGGTAGCCATGTTAGTCTGGATCTGTAAAACCGGCAGAGTGTCCTGTGGCACCTTATAGACTAACAGACGTATTGGAGCATACACTTTCATGGGTGAATACCCACTTTGTCGGATGCATGTCAACCAGTACAGAAGCATGAAGAGACTTTTTTAGATCCCCTATCCCCTTCTACCATGACACTTCTACAGACAGTGAAATGCTAATGCAGAAAACTGTAACTTGGGAAAGAATACAAAGCCCTGCCAAACTGGCCAATGGACTAGATTTCTGAGAGGCCTTTGGGAAGTGGCCTGCAGAAGAAGGTTGCTGACCAGAGCTAAGCCAACAGGTATTCAACAGTTGCCATGCTACAGTGTCTTTTGAAAACTTAATGTCCCAGGTTGTTTTGCACAAGTTGGTATGGCACAAGTATTTTGCCTGGAGATTGTGGAAAATCAGTGGCACAAATTCAAGAGATGTCTCATTTTCTGATTAGATGGTCAGAAAGAACATGACTCTTATGTTGGGTTGGACATCTCAATGTTAGCTCAAAGCATGGGTCACTTTCTGCTTAGCCCACATCAGCTTTGCTAAGAAAAGAAACCAACCATAGAAACTATATAAAACAACTCTGTTTTGTTCAATTAGCTCACTCACTCTGAAACATCTGGATGAGATAGACTGAAAGCAGGATCTTCATCAATTGGCCACCAAGCACCTCTCCTGTCTGGTAATACACTGAAATCTTGTCCTAAAACAAGCAATCTTATTAACCATTTCTTGTAATTATTATGGCTATTGCTGTGAACTCCAGAAAAAGGGCAAGAATACAGATGTCATAGCTCCTTAAACACCTGAATGAACTTTCTATCTATCCCAATACACCAGTCATTACAGCTGTGAAGCTGGGATGAGGAACACCCATCCATGACAGTTCCAACTGATAAGTAGCAAAAAGACCTGCATATGTATTTTGTTTACTTGACTGATGACTTGGGTATTTTAAGCTTAATGCTTCTCACTAAAGTACATGTGTCAAGGTTCCTTCCCCACTCTGAACTCTAGGGTACAGATGTGGGGACCTGCATGAAAAACCTCCTAAGTTTATCTTTACCAGCTTAGGTCAAAACTTCCCCAAGGTACAAAATATTCCACCCTTTGTCCTTGGATTGGCCGCTACCACCACCAAACTAATACTGGTTACTGGGCAAGAGCTGTTTGGACACGTCTTTCCCCCCAAAATACTTCCCAAAACCTTGCACCCCACTTCCTGGACAAGGTTTGGTAAAAAGCCTCACCAATTTGCCTAGGTGACTACAGACCCAGACCCTTGGATCTTAAGAACAATGAACAATCCTCCCAACACTTGCACCCCCCCTTTCCTGGGAAATGTTGGATAAAAAGCCTCACCAATTTGCACAGGTGACCACAGACCCAAACCCTTGGATCTGAGAACAATGAAAAAGCATTCAGTTTTCTTACAAGAAGACTTTTAATAAAAAATAGAAGTAAATAGAAATAAAGAAATCCCCCCTGTAAAATCAGGATGGTAGATACCTTACAGGGTAATTAGATTCAAAACATAGAGAACCCCTCTAGGCAAAACCTTAAGATACAAAAAAGATACACAGACAGAAATAGTTATTCTATTCAGCACAGTTCTTTTCTCAGCCATTTAAAGAAATCATAATCTAACACGTACCTAGCTAGATTACTTACTAAAAGTTCTAAGACTCCATTCCTGGTCTATCCCCTGCAAAGACAGAATATAGACAGATACACAGACCCTTTGTTTCTCTTCCTCCTCCCAGCTTTTGAAAGTATCTTGTCTCCTCATTGGTCATTTTGGTCAGGTGCCAGTGAGGTTACCTTTAGCTTTTTAACCCTTTACAGGTGAGAGGAATTTTTTCTGTGGCCAGGAGGGATTTTAAAGGGGTTTACCCTTCCCTTTATATTTATGACAACATGTCTCAGTTAAAAACCTTCAAATGGCTAAAATGTACCATGCATTCTTTTGTTTCATAACAAGCTAAATTGTAGTTGTCTAGAAATTGCACTAAATCAAAAAGTGAGTGAGGCTGAAGAAGCTCTTGACACCAAATAAGCCTAGTATTCCTTATAACTGGAAACACAGTTTATTTACAGCAAAATATAGCTTAGAGAAACCATGAAATCACACCTTTTTGTGGTGAAAAGAATTGACAGCTTCTTAGACAAAAAGAGGAGGAAGCCTGGAACTGGAATTTTATCCTTGTTTAAACATTTGGAAAGTAGCATAAAAGCCTGTACTACTGATGAAATTTAAATCATTACCTATATTTGGGATTGTCACGATTTGTGATAATCGTGTATGTGTGTAAGAGGGAAAGCTTGGCTATGAGTTTCACCTGGGCAAAGTATCATAGAATCATAGAATATCAGGGTTAGAAGGGACCTCAGGAGGTCATCTAGTCCAACCCCCTGCTCAAAAGCAGGACCCATACCCAATTAAATCATCCCAGCCAGGGCTTTGTCAAGCCTGACCTTAAAAACTTCTAAGGAAGGAGATTCCACCACCTCCCTAGGCAACGCATTCCAGTGTTTCACCACCCTCTTAGTGAAAAAGTTTTTCCTAATATCCAACCTAAACCTCCCCCACTGCAACTTGAGACCATTACTCCTTGTCCTGTCCTCTTCCACCACTGAGAATAGTCTAGAACCATCCTCTCTGGAACTACCTCTCAGGTAGTTGAAAGCAGCTATCAAATCCCCCCTCATTCTTCTCTTCTGCAGACTAAACAATCCGAGTTCCCTCAGCCTCTCCTCATAAGTCATGTGTTCCAGACCCCTAATCATTTTTGTTGCCCTTCGCTGGACACTCTCCAATTTATCCACATCCTTCTTGTAGTGTGGGGCCCAAAACTGGACACAGTACTCCAGATGAGGCCTCACCAATGTCGAATAGAGGGGGACGATCATGTCCCTCGATCTGCTCGCTATGCCCCTACTTATACATCCCAAAATGCCATTGGCCTTCTTGGCAACAAGGGCACACTGCTGGCTCATATCCAGCTTCTCGTCCACTGTCACCCCTAGGTCCTTTTCCGCAGAACTGCTGCCTAGCCATTCGGTCCCTAGTCTGTAGCTGTGCATTGGGTTCTTCCGTCCTAAGTGCAGGACCCTGCACTTATCCTTATTGAACCTCATCAGATTTCTTTTGGCCCAATCCTCCAATTTGTCTAGGTCCCTCTGTATCCTATCCCTGCCCTCCAGCGTATCTACCACTCCTCCCAGTTTAGTATCATCCGCAAATTTGCTGAGAGTGCAATCCACACCATCCTCCAGATCATTTATGAAGATATTGAACAAAACCGGCCCCAGGACCGACCCCTGGGGCACTCCACTTGACACCGGCTGCCAACTAGACATGGAGCCATTGATCACTACCCGTTGAGCCCGTATGACAAATAGAATTTTGAAAATGCCTAATTTAAATCTTTAGACAAGTTATTTATTAACATCAGACTTATTTGGTTGAACTGTCATAGGCAGTGTCATAACATAATTAACATATAAGCTTAATTGGCAAATTCAGCAAGGATCTGTAATAAGGATCCACAGTTGCATGCTGGTATCAAAATTACCTGCCCAGAATAATACAGAACTAAGTTTGCATACATAACAAGACTGTGATAACCTTGAATTAATTGGCTTGAGTAATTACATCTAGAAAAATTGTAACATCCTATGTTGAATTTATTCTTTAACATTTTGTAAACACTATCTTCTAACCATCTTTATTTTGCTTCTGTAGCTTCTTATTTGCTTTAATTTTGGCTAATAAAACTTACACATTTACAATAATTCTCCAGTCTGTACTTTAGCCAAGGAATAGAGATACAAAAAACCATGAGAATCTTCATATAGGTACATGTGTCTTATGTTCTGTAGAACAGTGTTGGGTTAATTAGCTAAAGTTTGTATCAGGCTTTGAAGATTAAAAGATAGAGAAATGGATGGATGCTGTACCGACGAAGCATCATCCCCACCACAGGACTATAAAAGTAAATGTATTTAGTTTGATTTTATGGCAGTTCTAAGCACCTTAATTTAATGGAAAGGCTCTTTTAGATGGAAGATCCATGTGCAGCAGCTGCTCCAGTGCCCCACTAATAGGCTCCAAAGCAGCAGGACTGTATTGGGCTGCCTGTTACCAGTCACTACACAGGACTTTCAGAAGTGTACTTAACTGATCCTGGCCAGTGCTAAATATCTGCACTTCCATTAACATAAATGTCGAGACTAGGTGGGTGAGGTAATATCTTTTATTAGACCAACGTCTGTTGGTGAAATAGACAAGCTTACACAGAGCTCTTCTTCGGATCTGAGAAAGATACTCAAGAGTTGTCACAGCTAAACACAAGGTGGAACAGATTGTTTAGCATAAGTAGTTAATGTATTTTAAGAGACCATTCAACATGAAGGGACTACTTAACACCTTAACATGGAAAAAATGGAAGTTTGTGGGTTCAGATTGTTGTAATGAGCCATAAATCCAGTGTCTTTATTGAGTCCATGATTTTTAGTCTCTTGCGAAGTTATGAATTGAAGCTCCCAGGCTCATCATTTGACGGTATTGTATATTGCTTTGAGGATGACGACTGAGAGGTCAGATATGGATTGGTCATTTTGTGAAAAGTTATGGTGTTTTTGTCTTTTATCATTTTTCTGTGTGAACTCATTTGAGAGCACAGTGGTTTTCTGGCTTCACCCATACAGTGGGGCATTTAGTAGACATATCTACACAGCAACTAGACACCCACAGCTGGCCCGTGCCAGCTACAGGTTTTTCTTTACTGTGTAGATATGTTGTGATAAGTATGTGTAGGACCCATGGATCTTGAATGGTGTGTTGATCATTAGCCGTTATGTCTGGAAGCTTTGCATGTGTTGTTCTGGCAGGGTCTGGTGCCACTTTGAGTTGGTCTGTGGAATGCTTGCTTCTGATGATGAGCTTGGTGAGGTTGGGGGATTATTTAAAGCCCAGAAGAGGGAATTTGGGAAAGATTTATTTCAGGATATGGTCCCCATTGAGTATGATACCACCCCACACTGGAACCCTTATGGGGTAAGTGACAACTCAAGGTATGCAGTCAGAGCGTTTTTTAATTTTTCTGTATTGAACCATGCTCTCTCAGGGTATCTGGGTGGCCTGTTCCATGATGCAATGTGATCTTCTTCTCTGGAGTATCCTTGGTTGGTGAAGGGCAGTTTAAAATATGTTAAGGTGTGTAAGACTTTAACTGGAAACAGTCTTCAATCTGAGTGCATTAATAGAGCTAGCCACATAAATGCAAAAATAGTGTTCATGATTCATTGTTCTCCTGTTTAAAAGTGTCAGTCATTCAAGAAGGGAATAGAAGTGGGGGTCATGTGATTTAGGTGACCAGCTACACACAATATATTGTGTATAGTCAACAGTCTGTTAGTCAGTAGACTAAGGCAGACTATTCAAGTAATACTTATCAATAGCAAATAATTTTGCAGAACTTGGGCTAAATAGGCTTTATAATTTATCTTAATAAATAGACTCACTGGGGCCCTGATTCTGCAATGAGCTCCATGTTGCTGGACCCCTGTGCCATTATGGAGCCTCCCGGAAGTCAAGGGAGGTTGCCTGCATGGAGCTCATTGGGTCTGGGCCTAAGTTTCAGCTGTAAAATGGCTCATATTGCAGGATATAATTTAACTAGATGAAATCTGATGAACTGGGAGGGGATGTGTTGCAACACTAACTTAAAAAGTTGGGGGTCTCCCAAATGTGAGGGAACCCTACATCAACCTGATCAGGTCAGGAAATCTGAGTCAGTGGTCGCAGCACCCCTTTGTGCTCATTTGAAAGTCTTTTTTTCCCCTCTTCTGTGACATCTCTATCTCTCTTTATAGGCCTTGCATTGCTGAGACTTTCCTCTAAATAGGAGAATGAAAGAGTTGCCTGTAAAGTTCAGTTAATGCAGCTTCTCGTCTGCCAGTTGACACCAGTACAGCGTGAGACAACACTCGTCTTTCCTTTACTGTGGGGTTTGTTAAGTGAATAGGAATCATCTCATCTCTAGGTTGTTAGACTCAAACCTGACCGATCCATACTGACCAAAAGTCATTACTATCTAAATATTGTTGGTAACCTCGATGAACTTAATTGGTAATATCAGCCCAGTTACTGACAGCACATCACAAAACCCTGCCTGGCACTCAGTTTTGGTGTGAGGTCGTGGAGTCTCAACAACCTTCACACATCTACAGATGGGCTTGCCTGGTCAGAGCTAAGAGACACATTGATGTATTGTGATGAAAGTTTGCACTGCTGCTTCCTGTACCTTCCTAGTGCAGTCAATCCAGCATCATTTTATATTACAAGCATTACAATGCACTTCTAAAAAATAGAACTAAAAAGCAGAGCAAAAGGTGGCTCAGAAGAAAGAGATAAAATAGACTTAGTTAAATCTCAAAGCTCCAGCTAAAGGAGCCATACTAGTTACAGCTTAATGGAATTAACTTCAAGTTTGGAAGTGTGGCTCCTCTAATTATCATCGTGTGCAGCAGCTTTCACGTCTATGTTGGATCAAACAATGAAACATGTAATTTTTCTTACATGTAGTTTAAGAAGCCAAGACCAGCTTTTCTTAGAATGTCAAGGATAGAAACTGTTCTGTTCCATTAGGTTTTCATAACACATGCATGTTATCTGAGTGCCTGGCACTATTATAATTGTGCCTCTATAAAATTTGAAAATTGAATGTTGTGATTTCTTCTAGGCAAGATCCATGGCACAGATTTTGATTTATTTATTTTTTTACACCAACCCTTAAAAAAAAAAAAGAGTAGCGAGTTATGTATAATGACCACTTTTGGGTACATTTTTGCACTCCATTAATAACTGAAGTTCTTCTTTGTTTAAATGTTTTTGCATATTTCTAGCCCACTATGGACCAAATTTTCAAAAGAGCTCAGAGTCAGCTTTTCAAGTAGTCAGAACACCATAATCAGGACTAGATTTAAAACAAAACAACAACACCGCTCTCATTAGACTTCTAAATAAAGGCCAGCTTTTCAAAAGTACTTGGCAGTCAGCCACTCTCACTGCACCACTTATGGATAGATTTTTCAAAAGAGCTCATCACCCAGCATACTGCACTCTTTTAAAAAAACTTGTAATTTAATTTGGTGCCTAAAGGTCTGAGTCTGTTCCCACTGAAGTCAATGAACAGGCTCCAGTAGGACTTCAACAGGAATAGGAGATGAGACCTCTTGAAAATTATGGCCTATGTGTAGATTAGATCGTTTGCTATTTCCCCTGGCCACTAAAAGATAGGGAAAGCACTGATAGACTAACACTTCTGGTATGTTAACCTTTTTAGGCATCATTTGTTATATTCCTTCAAAACCACGTGATCCGAATTTGAGCTTTCAGAAGAGAAAGCAAAACTACCCTGCAGCTCTACTCAATTTAAAGTGTGGGGAGATGTGGAATTATGAGTCACTAAACAAATGACATCATCTAATGCAGTCAATAATTAATGACCTTTGCAAAAACATCTTTTTGACTGGTCCTGTTTTCCTAGATTTGCAGTGTCTTTGGTACTAAACATTATAATTCATAGTTCACAGTGCTGTTGTGAATGTTTCCTTGGTTTCACAGGCTTTCCTTCCTTCCAAGCTAATATTGTCCTATAATTATTGTCTTGTGATGATCCTGAGTCTTGGTTCTGACCTCTTCCCTGGAATTTGAATCTGTGTTTGAATGTCCCAGTCAGTCCTTATAAACTGGAGCTTCAGATATGGGAACACTTGACTTCGGACAAAATATCAGATCTGAGGTAGAGCCAAACTTGGGTCTCTCTCTAATTACCATGGTATATCACACAAAGGAGGAGATCTCTTCCTAACACCAATTTTCATCTAAAATAGAACTTGAACTCACAACCCTGGGACTGAGTGAGAATCTGAGTAGCCCAAGTAAAGGATATGCAGGTAAAGGGCTTTGATTCTGCACTGCTTTGTACACTTTGTAGACATTTGTGCAAAATGGGTGTTAACTGCTCCCAGATCAGAATGCTAGTATTTAAACAAAGTCATTTTGCACAGGTGTAAATGACTATACAGCAGGGGGCAAGGCAGTGGAGAATCAGGTCCAAAGCATATTACCGACACTTTTCTATGACAAATGACTCTGTCTTTGGAATAATGAAAGCAAAGCATAATCCAAGAGCTGGAAAGGTTTACAGTTTAAAACAATGCTGCAAATATTCTTCTATAACACAAGTGTCCAGACTTCATATGTCTATCTTGACATGTCATATGGCATTAATAATTTATTGAGACTGCTTATTTATTGTGACTCTTTATTTATTTTTATTTACATCACTGTCTTTTATTTACCCCTTAAACTCTTTGAAGGGATTATATCATTTTTTGTGCATACCGAGCACTAAACATAATTGGTACCTGATCAGGCCTCTGGAGTGCTTGTACAATTTAAGTGCAAAATCATAATTTTGAAAATTATATGATTTGTACATGTGGTGTTAGTTTGCAATGACTGAACATTTGCCACAAGAATTGTACCTCTGCACTCCATGAAATAGGATACAGTGATGCAATATTTCCAAGCCATACAGCAGGGTTAGCATTTTCTTCTGCAGCTCACATTTATCTTTCCAAAGCAGTCACTTCCAGGAAACTAATTTCAATGATGGGAGTTATTTATCCAATAACTTATCTGTGGAAACAGGCAAATTCAGATGCAGTGTTTTGCACTGGATATAGCTTGCACAGAAAATATATTTATTCACAGGAGACCAAATGTTGCTCTCATTTCTACTGGTTTGGGTCCACTGAAGCCAATTGAGTTGGTGAAATGGAGAACTGAATTTGGCCCTGTGTATCTAATGGAAAAATTGCAGATATGTGAAATAAGCGTACACTCTATTCTGTAAATGTTGCCTAAGTCCCCGAACATCCTTCCTTCCCTTACTCACTGCTAACTTGTTCACCTTAAAAAAATGAAAGGTGACCAAGCACTTTGAGTGAACTTAGCCTCTACCAAGAGACACTTTCCCACATCTTGATTCACTAGCCCAAATTCTGATTTACATCCTGTGAAGTCTAGTTGGCTCCTCGGTGCTTCCATGAATGGTTAGGTGTCTCAGCCATTTGTAGCCTCTCTCTCTCACTAATTCAGACAGGTACAGAGATGCTGGACCAATTTGTATAGTGGGGGTGCTGAGCACCATTGAACCAAACTGTAAACCCTGTATATGATGGAAACCACTTCAAGACAGGGGGTGCAGCAGCACCCTTAGTTCTAGCACCTATGGACACGTATTCATCTTATAAAAAGCTACAGAACTATGGAGGGAACTTAAGAAATGAAGGACTAGGAAATGCAACACTGCAGAGGTCAGGCTCACCAGTTGTGTATGTCAAAGCAATGGTATGATCTACAGTGTGAAATGGAGAGAGGCTAACTTCCTCTTCAGCTAACTCTCCCTAGAGTGTAAGCTGGTACAGAACATGACCTGACCTTACCAGAGATGAGAAATCAGCCAGGTCTGCAGCTGTGCACAGGTAGCTAAAGGCAAACCAAACCCGTAGGAGTTATGCTATACTTTTCTCAGCTGGCTATCACTCTTATTATTGTATGTAGGGTATATCACCTTTCCTTTTGGGGCTGGACTGGAGGATTTTTCAGTGTTCTGATGGCAATTCCCCAAAGAGACAAATGAGGGAGCTGCTAGGTTTTATATAGCTTCACTGAAATAGCATAGCTAGCATAATATCGAAGGGCTCAATGGGAGAGCAGTACAGGAAATGGAATTTGCCTCCTGCAGAAAATTTCACATTTCTGAAAAATTTCATGCTGAATTGGAACGAAGCGTTGGATCTGCAATATTTTCCATGGCATGGACACTTTCAATTTCAGAAGAACAAAAATGGAATTTTACAAACATTTCCAGACCCACTGCTCTGGCCTCCTGGCAGGCTGCCTGAAGGGGGAAACTGAGGCAGATGTGCCTACTGTGCCTTTGACTGCCATAGGAGGGCACACCAGGTGGGATGGCCCTATAACATGCTCCCATTGGAGTCAGTGGGAGTTTTTATCAGCTATAATGAGAACAGGAGAGCTTCCTAGTAGTTTTGGTTCACATGAGTTAGTTTCTCTTTATGTTTCAGGATGAAACAAACCCAAAACTCTAAGAGGGACTTGGATGAAACTTTTGTGTTTGGTCTTGTTTGGGATTTCAATTACATGAAGCTTATAATTTTCACCCAGCCCCTTCCTTAAATTATATTTCAGTCCAAGGCAAGCAACTCTTTTTAGTGAACACAGTCACAATTTCAGATGCGTTTTAAAAAAAAACAAACAGGTGAATTTTACCTTGGTTTTTGGAGTTTCAGATTATTTTTGCAATGTGTAACCAGTGCTAATTCTGGATTGTAGCATGCAGACATCACTATTGACTGTTTAATCACATATAGCCCACCATGCAACTATCTGAATGTAACAAAACAGCATCTGCTTGGACTTCTGCCACATCTTCCATAAAACAGCAGGGTCTGAAGAAATGATAGGTGAGATCCTCAGCCCTATATAATCTCTTTTACTTTACTCTGGAGGCACAAAGCAGACTTACACGGCCAGGTGAGGATGCCCTTGGTGTGCGTGAATCTCCAAGTGGCATAGTCATCATAGCAGTATTTACATCACCACCTCAATCGGTGTCTGGCATAGTGTGCGTCGCCAGTACCTTGCTGTCTTGCTAATCCTCAGCAGCTGGAACAGCCTCATGGAGGCCATCCACAGCTGGTGTAGGATTAAGGCTAAGATTTAGTCACGGGTATTCTTAGTAAAAGTCATGGACAAGTCATGGGCAGTAAACAAAAATTCACGGCCTGTGACCTGTCCTTGACTTGTACTATATACCCCTAACTAAATCTTGAGTGCCCTGGAGGAGGGGCTCTCGGGCAGGGGGCAGCCCTGAGATGTTGCTGGTGCTCCGGGGGAGGGAGGGTGTGGCCTGAGACTGCTACTGCTGGGAGGGGCTGGGGTCAGTCACGCCGGCGACTGGCTAGGTGATGCCTGGGAGGGGAAAGAAGGGTCACATGCCCCTCCCCAGACGCCTGGGGGGACACATTCAGCAGAGAACTGCAGTGGCGAAAGGAGCAGAACGTGGAGCCACCAGGCGGCCCTACACCAGCTGCTCCTCTGGCACGGCTGTATCACCCCCAGCCCTTGCATGGAGCTGCGTCTCCTGTCTGGGCTCTGTACAGCCCCACCGGAGGACAGGGCTGGGGGCAGTACAGCCGCGCTGGAGGGACTGCCGGAGGGAGGCCGCCGCTCCCAGGAGCCAGCGCCCTGCGCCAGCAGCTCCTCCGGTGTGACTGTCCTGGTACCACTCCCAGCCCTGTCCTCTGTCGGGGCTGTACAGACCCCAGGAGACACAGATGCGTGGAAGGCCTGGGGGCAATACAGGAGCTCGTTCTGCTCCTTTCGGCCACACGGTTCCCAATGCAGCAGGAGGACAGAGCCCCCCACCCACACAGGTAATGTAGGACGATGAGGGGACGGGGAGAGTGTGGAGTCCCCGGGCTGGGGGCAAGGAGGGGAGGAGTCACATGGGGCGGTCATGTGCCCCCCCCTTTAGCTGGTACCCCCCGTGTGTCCCTCCCATCAGTCACCCCTCCATGACTGACTCGCAGCCTTTTGTAAGATAGACAGCAGCCTAAAGCCTTCTCTCTTGTTCTGGTGACCACAGTGGTGCCTGCCACCTGCAGGATCAGAAAGCTGCAAAAGATGTTTAGTGACCTCTTTGCCCCATTGTCTTTGGGCTTCACCTGAGCACAGCTCAGCCAGTCCAGAAGATTTGGACTAATGAGCTGCTGGAAGTCAGAAGATCCTCTGTCCCAGTGCTCGTTGTTTGTGGCATGGAATTGGGCTTCAGTTACCCATCTGTAGCAATGGATTCAAGTTACCTATCTCACAAGGTTGGGAGGATAAATGAATGTTAAGTGCTATGTAACATTAGCATTATTTGGTTTTACCACTTCAGCCTAGCCATTTTTTCATTCTCTGTGTTTTCTAATAACTCTGATACCAAGGTCCAGTGCAATGAATCAAGAACAGTGTCACCCAGAGCTACCTTTGTCCCAGCTTGTCAGAGCGGCATTGCTCTAACATCCTTTGTATTAATAGTTTTACAGCACCATCTGGTGAAAGAAGGAGACTATTACACTGCATTTACAGATATATTTGAAACCTTAAGGCCTTGTTTTCTTAAATTTAATTCAAATGATATAGGACTTATGCCCCACTGCAAATAATGTTGTCCTAGCTCCCCACTCCCTGAGCCTTCATCACACTAATGCTGACCTTCCAGTCTCTTCTCAATAAGCTCTTGTGTGCTCTGGAATAATGACAAATTGTTTTCAATGGCTCTCACTTTGAATTATTTTAAAAAGGGTCCCATGGTCCTTGATTGTGGCAAAAGAACGTCAGAGAACTGAGTTTGCCTTGTTAACAGCATTGCATATTAGACTTGCCTAGACGAGCCAGTATGACAAGACCAGATTTCTTGTAACACGGGACAGCTAGCTGGAAGGCAGCTAGCAGCAGAAGTGGGATGTTCAAGAGACATGAAACAGAGCTGAGAAAGCTGGTTTGGAAAGTTCCAATCAATCAGAATTTATACCCCAAAGGTTCTATGGGAAGCTCACAAAACTTTTCAGTTTGTTCCTTAGTGTTTTGAGAATCTCTGAAGTTTGGGCAGAGCCTGAAAAGGAAACCACTCAACTGGAAGTTCTGAGCCATCTTTGGTCCTACTCTTCAGTCCTGTTCTTCTTCCAGCCTGTGACCCCATCTTTCCTTTCTGAGCATTTGCCCTCAGTGAGCTCGTATTTGGGGCAGCAGGGCATCTGACTCTTGCTCTGCTATGCTTTGGACAACTACTCTATAATTTTTATACAGTCAGGGATTCTCTAGGTCAGATGTGCTTCCTGGGCGCAAGAGGGACTGGGGCATAAGAACTTGTGTAGACAGTAACTGGTGTAGAAATTCTGCTAGCCCTACTGAGACCATTGTGATACAGAATGAGAACAAAAGGAAGGGAGTGAAATTGATCCTAAGCAGGTCAGTTCAAGATTTATTCTTTGCTCCAGGCTGGTTCTTATTTTTCCCTAAATGGTAGGTGTAGCCCTTAGTCTTCCAACCTCCTCCTCTAACATACAACATCTCATTTGTAAATGGCTCTCTATAATTATGGCCCTATCAAATTCACAGTCCATTTGGGTCAATTTCATGGTCATAGGTTTTTAAAAATTGTAAATTTCATGATTTCAGCTATTTAAATCTGGAATTTCACGGTGTTGTAATTGTAGGGGTCCTGACCCAAAAAGAAGTTGTGGGGGGGGGAGGGGGGCATGCCACAAGATTATTGTAGGGGGGGTTGCGGTACTGCTACCCTTACTTCTGCACTGCTGCTGGCGGGGCGCTGCCTTCAGAGCTGGGCACCTGGCCACCAGCTGCTGCTCTCTGGCCACCCAGCTCTAAGGCAGTGAAGAAGTAAGGGTGGCAATACCGTGGCCCCTCTAAAATAACCTTGTGACCCCCCCCCGCCCCGCAACTCCCTTTTGGGTCAGGACCCCCCAGCTCAAGAAAAGCTGGTCTCCCCCATGAAATCTGCATAGTATAGGGTAAAAGTACACAAAAGACCAGATTTCATAGTGGGAGACCAGATTTCATGGTCTGTGATGCGTTTTTCATGGCCATGAATTTGGTAGGGCCCTATTTGTAATGTACCCAGAGTCTGTGGTATTCACAGGGGAAAAAAAATGTGGGTGAGATCAGGGAATACCCTGACAAAACGTGAAACGTGCTGCAGATGTTCTGTCGGTGTGATTCTGTGAAGCCATCTGCCCAAGTGCACCTGTGACTACTTTACCAGACAACATATTGTGACCATGTCACAGTTATGAATCACAAGGCCTGAGATAGTCACTTGCAATGGCATTTAATCAGTGCATTTGAGGGCACCTGATTGTATATCATTTCTCACAGAAATGTGCTGCTATCTGATCTAATGGACCTATCTAATCTGACAATGTGGCACCTGAAACAGGAGAAAACACAATAGCATGAGGCACTGGAGATTGCAGCCAGGCAAGGAACCAGTGGAGAAGAACTATGGAGCCAGTTATCCATACATTGTCACCTCCAGATTAGACTGCGGTAATAGGAGATATATCAGCTACACCTGGAGATCATTTGGAAATTGGTTCGTACAGGATGCTTGCCCTGTTATTACATGGAATTTCACGTTGGAAGCACATGGCACCAGAGCCATCTCTACTGGTCGATGACACCTTTGTGGGAGTCATTCAAGGTGCTTGATTCTCCACTCTGTCATAGCTGCATTAAGTGTGTCTGCATTGCAATCAGAGGAGTCACTGCAGCTTGGGTAGGCAGACTCACACAAGCTTTAATCTAGCTATTATGGCTAAAAATAGCCGTGAAGACACAGTGTCACAGTCTTCAGCACAGACTCTACAAGCACACTGGGGCCTGAGTAGGTATCTATTTCTGGCCAGTGAATGAAGCAGGGAGGGGGGTAATAGGGAGAGGACTAGGGAGCTAATTCAGAGCTGCCTGGCCTGGTGCGACTTTGAGCTGCCCAGCCCTAATTTACATCACTGGCAAAGGTCCCTCAGTGATGAGTGGCCATACCGGATGCTCTGCTCCACCACACCTCCACCATTTCCTGTTGTGACAGTGCCCCACCTATGGAATGCCTTGCTTTAAAGCCACTTTGTGTTGCGTATGCCATGTACATTGGCCTCAGCAGATCAGTGAATCTGGTATAGCCAATGGGAACTGTTGAATATTCAGCATTTTTGAAGATCAGGCCACTTGCTTAAATGCCTAAATATAGATCTAGGAGCATAACTTTAAATGCCTATTTTTGCAAACCTTAGTTTTAGTGTCTTCGTTTTTGTTTTAATTTTGTAAATAAGTGGTTAGCTACTATGCTCTGAAAAAATCCCCATTTAGACACTATGGTGACTGAGTACATTAATGGCACCATTTATTTATTTTCTACCTATGAGTCACTAAGTGTATGCCTATCTCAAAGTTCTCAGAGGTGTGGAATATCTTATTAGATAATGATCTTCTAACTGCTGTGCTCTGTTTTTTAATTGATTTACCACTTATTTCAGAAGTTGTTCTCTATCCTGAAAATCCTGAGTGTTTTCCATTCAAAAACTACAGCTCCAGCTAGACATTAGCAGGTGAGCACTATTGGCTACTTTCCAGCCATACCATTAACTAAGTTGTCAAAAGTTTAACATGGTGGTCTCCAACCTTTTTAAGCATAAGATCACTTTTTGAATTTAAGTGCAACCCAGGATCTACCTCAAAGAAAATGTAGAAACAGTAATCACACAAATCCAAACACACTTGCCCTGCCCCACTCCCCCTTTCCCAGAGGCCACACCCCTGCCCCACTCACTCCATCCCCCCTCCCTCTGTCACTCACTTCCACCAGGTTGGGACTTGGGATTGGGTTGAGGGAAGGGGTGCGGGCTCTGATCTGGGGCTGAGGGGTTTGGTGTGTGGGAGGAGCTCTGGGCTGAGCCTGGGGTTTACTAGGGGTCTACTACAGACCATTTAAGCAGGAAGAAGAGGTGGATGAGGCATTTTTTAAACAATTAACAATCATCCAAAGCACAGGACTTGGTGTTGATGGGGGACTTCAACTACTCAGACATCTATTGGGAAAATAACACAGCAGGGCACAAATTATCCAACAAGTTCTTGGAATGTATTGGAGATAGTTTTCCCCACGTTCTGAAATAAAAAATTAGTAGGGGAGAAGCTGTTCTAGATTTGATTTTGACAAATAGGGAGGAACTGGTTGAGAATTTGAAAGTGGAAGGCAGCTTGGGCGAAAGTGATCATGAAATGATAGAGTTCATGATTCTAAGGAATGGTAGGAGGGAGAACAGCAAAATAAAGACAATGGATTTCAAGAAGGCAGACTTCAGCAAACTCAGGGAGTTGGTAGGTAAGATCCCATGGGAAGCAAGTCTAAGGGGAAAAACAATTGAAAACAGTTGGCAGTTTTTCAAAGAGACATTATTAAGGGTACAAGAGTAAACTATCCCCCTGTGTAGGAAAGATAAGGAGTATGGCAAGAGACCACCCTGGCTTAACCAGGAGATCTTCAATGATCTAAAAATCAAAAACAAGTCCTACAAAAACTGGAAACTAAGTCAAATTACAAAGGTTGAATATAAATAAATATCACAAGTATGCAGGGACAAAATTAGGAAGGCCAAGGCACAAAACAAGATCAAACTAGCTAGAGATATAAAGGATAACAAGAAAACATTATATAAATACAACAGAATTAAGAGGAAGACCCAAGGACAGGGTAGGTCCATTACTCAATGAGTGGGGTGGGAAATAATAATAGAAAATGTGGAAATAGCAGAAGTGCTTAATGACTTCTTTGTTTCAGTTTTCACCAAGAAGGTTGGTAGTGATTGGACGTCTAACATAGTGAATGCCAGTGAAAAAGAAGTAGGATCATTGGCTAAACTAGGAAAAGAACAAGTTAAAAATTACTTAGTCACATTAGAGGTCTTCAAGTCACCCGGGCCTGATGAAATGCATCCTAGAATACTCAAGGAGCTGACTGAGGAGATATGAGCCATTAGCGATTACCTTTGAAAAATCATGGAAGAGATTCCAGAAGACTGGAAAAGGGCAAATATAGTGCCAATCTATAAAAAGAGAAATAAGGACAACCCAGGGAATTACAGACCAGTCAGCTAACTTCTGTTCTCAGAAAGCAATCAATCTGCAAACATCTAGAAGATAATAAGGTGATAAGTAACAGTCAGCATGGATTTGTCAAGAACAAATAGTGTCAAACCCACCCGATAGCTTTCTTTGACAGGTTAACAAGCCTTGAGATGGGGGGAAGCGGAATACCTGGTATATCTTGACTTTAGTAAAGCTTTTGATACTGTCTCGCATGACCTTCTCATAAACAAGACACGAGAAGTAATTCTTCTGCTTTACTCTGCGCTGATTACTCAATAGTCTACTGGAGTATTGTGTCCAGTTCTGGGAGCCACATTTCAGGAAAAATTTGGACAAATTGGAGAAAGTCCAGAGAAGAGCAACAAAAACGAATAAAGGTCTAGAAAAGGTGACTTATGAGGGAAGATTGAAAAAATTGTTTGTTTGTTTAGTCTGGAAAAGAGAAGACTGAGAGGGGACATGATAACAGTTTTCAAGTACATAAGAGGTTGTTACAAGGAGGAGAGAGAAGAATTGTTCTTCTTAACCTCTGAGGACAGGACAAGAAACAATGGGCTTAAATTGCAGTAAGAGAGGTTTAGGTTGGACATTAGGAAAAACTTCTTAACAGTCAGGGTGGTTAAGAACTGGAATAAATTGTTTAGGGAGGTTGTGGAATCTCCATCATTGGAGATTTTTAAGAGCAGGTTAGACAAACACCTGTCAGAGATGGTCGAGATAATACTTAGTCCTGCCATGTGTGCAGGGGACTGGACTAAATGACCTCTCGAGGTCCCTTCCAGTCCTATGATTCTATGGATTGAATTGGGCCATACTGCCCTGCAGGAGAGGGCAGCCATATTGGCCCTGGCCCCTAGGATGCACCACCCTGAAGCTAAGGGTGGTCAGGCAGACTCAGCTGCAGGGCTATAACGACACATCCCTACCCCGCCCCCAGAGAGGGATGGGGAGCATTTGCCCTGTGACAGGTTCCCAATGCTAATCATTCTTGCTAACAGCTCCTTAAGTTGTTTGGATATTGGATTTCAATTGGTCTGACTGTAAATCAATATGTTAATGAATCAGCCTTTAGTAAGAATCATCAAACTAAAATAATTTTAAGATCATTCTGCATGATTGAAAATCAAATGATGCACTTGGTTTATTTTAGAAGTAACTTTAGCCAATAACATTTTAATAAGTTAAACAAACTTTTTAGTAGCCAACTTCAGCGGGGACCCAATTCTGCTTCCATTGAAATGTCCCCATTGAGTACAGTGGGAGCAGAATTGGGCCCCTGCTGAAGTTGGCTACTAAAAAGTTTATTTAACTTATTAAAATGTTATTGGCTAAAGTTGCTTCCATTGAAATGTCCCCATTGAGTACAATGGGAGCAAGTTTGAGGCCCAGATTTCTGTAGGTCCTAAAACTGCAGGATTTGATCTTGAGACTATTTTATCTACTATAATAAATCAGGCCTTTTATCAAAATACTAAGATGTTTTTCAAGATCAAAACAAACAGTAATCTGCTTAATACCTCCTGCACTGTATTTTTACATTGTATTTTCTATAAACCTAAACATTTTCATAATCTTATTATTTGATTATACAGGAAATCTATGCAGCATCTCACATTTTATTAGAGATTACAAATATAATTTCACCTCAGTTCTGCACTTGCTACCTAAACTATACTCATAGTTTGACAACTATAATTCTCAGTTTAAACTATTGGACTTTCACCCAAAGTCATAATCACCTCAGATTGCAATCTTGTTAGGTCTCATAGGTGTTAGGTCCATGCTAGTGGTTTTCAACCTGTGGTCCGTTGGGGGTCTGCAGACTCAGATTTCCAAAGGGGTCACCACCTCCGTTTGAAATTTTTTAGGGGTCTGCAAATGTAAAAAGGTTGAAAACCTGGGATTAACCACGACTTGGATTAAAATGTGGGGTCTGCAGAAAGCAAGGCTAGCTGCGCAATAGGCGTCACTCTTCCCGCAGAGTCGGGAATAACTCAACGCAAGGCG
The DNA here is from genome assembly GCF_965152235.1 of Eretmochelys imbricata. Lineage (NCBI taxonomy): Eukaryota > Metazoa > Chordata > Testudines > Cheloniidae > Eretmochelys > Eretmochelys imbricata. The sequence goes on along the minus strand of NC_135579.1, from coordinate 89,235,321 downwards.
ATAGAACTGAGCTGGTGCAGGAGATGTAAAACTCAAGGTGCTGGCCATTCATGGCCCCTGAAAGAACTCATGAAACTTTTTGCAGAAGCAGGGGAATGATTCCTGCTCAGATTCCAAGCTGGACAATTCTACTCTGCCTACTTTATTTCTAGGTTCATTTTTAATATGAGAAGTTTGTCTTTATTTCCATGCTTAAAAACTATTGGGCCTGAGTCTAGTATTATATTGTGTGTGCCAGCTTTACACCAATGTAACTCCACCACCTTCAGTGATTTACATGAGGGTAAGAACAGAATCAGGCCCACTGGTGGTGTTTTTTTTTTTTTTTTTTTAAAGCAGGTTGCTAGTACAGAACGCCTGTTGTGTTCTACTCTGGAGTATCTGTAGGTCAGTGAGTAAGCGCTATACATTCTGTCAAGACCTTTGGGATCTGTCTGGTGGAAAGGCACTATGTTTAAATATTACATATGTTGTTATTTGGATTGCAAAGTCAAGCACTCAAAAGTCAAGAAATACCAGAATTAAGAGGGTCTGTGGTGTGCCTGTGTATTAGGAGTGTCGTTTAATTGCATGATCGCATACTATTTTTCCCCACTGCCTCATTCAGTGCACAGGATGGATGGTACTTGCTGAATGGATAGCTATTCAGCATTTCTTTTTATCCTCTTCGTTCAGTGTTTGGTCCCAGGTCACATTTACTGCACACCATTCAAACCCTGCACTGAATACAGAATACTTAATTTCCTCATGGGCTATTCTATGGTGCTCTCACCATGGTATCAGAGTGCTTCACAAACATTAAGTGATCTTTACAACAAACACCCCATGAGGTAAATTAATACACTTGTCCCCATTTTACAAATGAGGAACTGAGGCACACAGGTAGACCTTAAGCAAGAGATCATCCTTTCACCTCCTCCTATCCCTGTCTTTCTGTGCTCCTATCCCCACTCCCAAGACCAATCCCCCTCAGTCTGCCTCTTCCTCCCTGCTTCTTTGCCCATCCCAGGCCTGTCTCTGCTCTCAGTGCATTCAAATTTCAGCTGCTTCTCCTCTGCATTGCCCTGCGTTCCCTTAGGGAAAGCATTGGGACCACAGAAGAGATGGTCTCCCTGCTCTCAGTTTCTGTCCCCAACAATATGGCAGCCCTGGCTGACAGCAGGAACAATTGCAGGAAAGGTCCTGCTCATCCTTGGCCTGGAGCCCTGTATAACACACTCAGTGGAGATGGCATGTTCAGCTAATTTTGCCACCTCTATTGAGCTGTCTGAATAGCGATTCTCTTTCCCCCTCCACCCCGTCAGATCTGGGTGGGTTGCCAGCCATGTGAAAAAAGACATGTCTTTGGCACGAGGGGCAGCCCCCTTCCATATGTCAAGTTCCTGCTCCAAAGCATGGAGCTTATAGAGCTTCTCAGTTAAAGGGACTTAAGAATTCGGTCATGTTGTCAAAACAATGGATTTTTCCCTTAACTTGCTTTGGGAGATGCTGAACTAGCTTTGAGGTTGAAACTTTTTTTAAAAAACAAAAGACATTCAGCCTGAGGCAGAGTCGCAGGGCAACAACTCACTGCTGCGGCACCTCCTGCTGGTTGTCCAGGGAATTAGCTCTTTTCAGCCAGGAGCACCCTCTGCCAGTCAGTGTCTCGCCTGCTGCTGGCCCCCTGCCCATCCCGGACCCCAGTGCCCTTCTAGATTAGGGTTCTGCACTCTGGCAGTACCCCCTCAGTCTGGGTCCCCCAACCCTGTATCCCTCCCTTGCCTCAGTGGCTACTGTCAGTCATCATCTAGCCCCCACTCCCTGAGGCAGACTTCAGTCTGTACCACTCATCATCAGCAAGGGGGGTTGGACCAGCTGCCTCTGTCTAGGTCTGGGCTGCTCCTCTGCAGCCTTAGTACCCTTTCATGGGCCTTTACCTCAGCCTGCAGGTCTGCTAGGCTGCAGCTGCAGCTCCCTCTGCCCTTGCACTGCCCTAGGTACCCTCCTCAGCTTCCCAGGCAGCCAGGTCCTCCTCTCTCCACCTAGCTGAAGAGAGTCTCTCTCTCTCTATCTGCCTCACTGCCCTCTTACAAGGGCCAGCTGGGCCCTAATTACACAGGCTACAGCTGTGGCTGTTTTCCCAAACAGCCCAGCTTTTTCCCTCTCAGCTCTCTCCCAGGGCTGTTTTAAGCCCTTCAAGGCATGGCGGGGGGACCACCCCACCACAGGCAGCCACCCCGCCTAGAAAACTTCAACATGAATGGTTAAAGTTATTAGGAACTGAAAACTGGGTCTTATAATGGTGGGACAACCTTCACAAGAGGTGTCATTATCAGTCTCATAATCAGGATTTAGAGACAAAGCAGTGCAAAGGCCATAATGTAAATGAAAATCAGGGTTTTACTGTTTTTGTATCTGTATGCCTTCTGCTGGTGTCAATGGGAGTTGCTCCATTTTAGTTCTCATATGGGAAGCTACATTATACCAAACTGCAGTTTGCCACACGGTTTTCCCACTTTCACAGAGTGACTTTTGTTCCTGTATTTTAAAAATATTAAAAGTTAATAACTGATTGCATCTAACTGAAAAAAACTTTTGCAGAAACAAACAGTATTACCTCACCCACCTTGTCTCAGCAATACACCCGACATGCATATGTGTAAGCACAGCATGCTACAGTAGGTTTTCCTAAACAATCATTTTGTTTGGCAAACAGAGATTCAAGAGTTTGCACTCCTTTCAGTGTAATGATTGATGCTTTCCATATGCACTACCAGATGTGAAGAAGGGGATGCAGTCAGAGGTTTATACTGTAGTAGCTCTGCACAAATGTAATGTATAGTTTAAAACATGGTTTAAATATAGCTTATCTGAAAGTCTTTGGGATTACCAAAAACACCAGCTGGGAGCTACAAAAATCAATAAACCAATGCGGAAAAAAAAGGAGAAAAGATTTTTTAAATCTCATTGGATATGGGCATAAGTGCAAAAATGCCTATTTTAATTTCCATTAACTGCTCCCAGTCCATGAAGATTCACTAACTACATAATTATTTCTACTAATGCACATTTTGAATTTGTATCTTTGAGTCTCTCTGACCTGTAAAAATCATAAAATATTGTCAGCTGTTATTGTAGTTGAGTTTCTCAGGAGGAGATCACGTCCATATCTCGGTTACTTGGCTATTCCCTCAAGGGCAGTTGGAGGAAACTTCACCTTCAATGACTGTGCTCAGAGGCTGTGTTTTAGCAGAAACTGCATTATTGCCAATGTAGCTCCAGCTTCTCTGATTCTGATTACACTACAGATCACAAATACATTTGGATTTTTTTCTTTTACGCAATGTAGTAATTGATTTCCTGATTCCGGTTAATCCTTAAACTGCGGTGAACAATATTGAGTCTTCCTGCCTGGCTTTCTATATTCTATGGTTTGAAAAGGGGACAGTATTCATGCTCGTCATAATATATGGCTGAACAGCCCCGCTTCAGCCGGCTCCAGATCGTAGCTGGTAAGCTTGTCATTTTAACAGGGCTGTGTGGGATTTCCCTGACATTTTATTATCTAGGAACACCAATTTTAAAAAGTAAAATGAACATTTTTCAACCCAGTGTGTTTAGCTCATGGTTCATAATTTGGCAAATAATGATGTTGGCGCTGAATATAAAATCATCCAGAGGTGAGAGACTATTTATTCTAGGATAGTTCTCTGGCTCCTCCCAAAACCATTTCCATCCTCAAGCAGTTAGAATTGCTTTGTAACTTGCAAACAAGGTGCTAGCAGAAGTAGTGGATGCCCTTTTAAAAACAAATATGCAGTATTTTTGTTAAATGGAGATTGTTCATTTCATGGATAAATGTGGGGGCCCTGACAACAAGACCATGTCCAGTGTGTACTGGACCAGAAGGCTGGACACCTGGGTGCTATTCCCAGCTCGGCTATTGGCCTGTTATGTAGTCCTGGGGAAGTCACATAACCACTCTGTGCCTCTAGTTCTCCTGTCATTATATGTCTATTTAGACAGAAAGCTCCTCAGGACAGAGGCTGTGTCTCACTGTATTTGTACAGTTCCCAGTGCGGATGTCTTATTGGCTATTCTGTGCCTCTCTTAGATGCTCTCCTGTTTGGCTAAGATTCTCTCGCTATATGTTTTATTACCCTCCTTTTCAGGTTGCTTGAATGCTAATGACTTTATAAGCCGTTTTTCTTCAGCTGATCTTGTCTGTTGCTTGGACTTCCTTGGTAGAGGTGAGTCATCCATCTTATCTCATTACATCACATCAAAATGTTCCTTTTTTTGTACAGAATCACTTTTTCAGCTGGTTCCTTGCCCTTCACCTAGATTAATTCTGTGCTTTGGAAATGCTTGTCACAATCTTAATCCAGTTCCTCTGCTTCCCCTCTTCTTGGAAATATGGTCAAGCAGATTCAGAAGATCCAGATTCTTGCCCCAGTTCTGCCCTACATTTGCTGGGGTGGGACCTTGAGCAAGCCTTGTAAATGTCTTTACCACAGTTTCCCTGTCTATAAACTACTCCCTTTCTCACAGAAGGGCTGAGTCTTAATTCATCATTGTGTGTAAAGTACATTAAAATCTTTGGATGAAGGGCTCTGTGGAGGTGCCAATTCTTCTTCTTCTTAGTCCTATTCTCCCTTTAGTTCTTCCCAGACCATCATTCTGTCTCTATTTTTCCTTTGCTGTAGTCTTTCCTAGTTAGCCAGATGTTCTATGAGAAGTGGTAACATTGCTTCTCAGTAGGTTTCTTCTTCCTGTGTCGTGAAGAAAGCACTCTGTCTTCGGTGCCATTCATAGGGAGAACAGAGTGTAGAGGACATCTGTCCAGATATGGAATGCTTTGTCCTGCAGTGCTACATGTTATCAGCACTGACAGCAAGAATCCGTTGAAGGCTGGCTTTCTCCAACGGCAGCCCTGAGCGTAACAGAGCAGTCAAACGTATCTCCCTCCGAACACGCTGGCACGGATAACGAGGTAGGGGAGGTGGATCAAGAACTAGGATGGAGTTCAGAGTGCTACTGTACACAGGCACAAAGAATTCAATGGGACAGCATGGGCAACAGTGTAACCACCTAAAGCCTGCTTTAGAGGCCAAGATAAACTGGTTACAAACAAAACAAAAGGATTTTCAACCTTTGAGTAGTAGAGAATCAGTCCAGTTTGGCACATTATAAATATGGGGCCATTTGCCAAATCAGATCTAGTTGGACCATGTTCACACCTGGGATTTTGTTTTGGACTCATCTCTACCTCAAAAAAGAAAAAAGGTAGGGTCCCAGATTCATCCTAGGCCCCACACTAAGGGGAAGCTGCTTGTATTTCCCCTAGTCAGGCTGATTTGGCCCTAAGTTGTGCCCCTTGTTTTAACAGCCCTGTCGCAGGGCGTAAAAGGGGCCCCTTTGCTCTGCCTCTGCTCTGCTCCAAAAACCACTCTGAGACCTTTTGGCTCAGCAATCGCCGGTGCAGTTGATTTACAGTGCACAATCCCACCACCTTCTCACCACGTACAGTTGGGGGTTGCAGCCTTAAGCGCTTCTCAGTCCTGCAGCCAGGAAGGCAGAGCTACCACTGTCCTTCCGCTCTCTAGCTTCCCCCTTTCTGTCTGCGCCTCCCTGGTTTCCTTCCCCGGAGTTTTTATGCAGCCCCAGGCTAGCTGCATAGGCAGCCCCAGGTTAGCTGCTTAGGCAGCTCCAATCTAACCCTCTTGATTGGAGCTGGCATGACAGAGGACTGGCTCAGGAGTCCCAGCCTAGCATCCTGTCACACACCTCCCCCGCTTACTAACTGCCAGGTTCGTCCTTGCCTGTCCCCTCTACCGGATGGGGCACTATGGGGGAGTTCTCCTTCCTCCTTCGGGTGACCCCCAAGGTCCTTCTTTCGGGGTTTATTTATTCCCCACATGCAGAAATTACACTGCTTGGGGTGGATACCCCCATAGGTCGACCGCAACCCACAGGTCCTCCCACCATCCGCACCCCCGGGTGTGTCCCCCCCTCCCTTTCTGGCAGGGGTTTGGGGTTGGTCCCTGCTTCCCCTTGGACACCCAGGGCCTCAGGTTCCTCAAACCTGGCAAGTGGGGCCTGGGCCTCTTCTCATAGACTCATAGACTTTAAGGTCAGAAGGGACCATTATGGTCATCTAGTCTGACCTGCACAACGCAGGCCACAGAATCTCACCCACCCACTCATGTAACAAATCCCTGACCTATGTCTGAGCTATTGAAGTCCTCAACTTGTGGTTTAAAGACTTCAAGGTGCAGAGAATCCTCCAGCAAGTCACCCGTGCCCCACGCTGCAGAGGAAGGTGAAAAACCCCTTCTCCTGGGGGTCTCCTTGTAGGGCAATCTGCTGGGCCTTTTTCCTCTGTTAAGGGCCCTGGTTGGGATGTCTCCCCCATCCCTCCTTCCTCACTTGGGCTCTGTTGTCTAGGGCTTTTCACTTTTAGCTCCTGAGGATATTGGTCTCCCTTCTTACTGGGGCTTTGTGGTTTAGGGGTTTTCACCGCTGTCTTTGGGGGACCTCCCCTTTTCCCCCACCACGGGCTTCCTCCCACCGCCTCCTTTCCCTCTTGGAAAGTCCATGCCCAACACTACGGGATAAGGCAGCCCCTCCACTACCCCGACTTGTTTCCCCTAGAACTTGCCCCAGATCTTGAGGGGCACCTGGGCCATAGGGCAATGTCTCTTGTCCCTGTGGGCATATTCAAGGTCCATCTTGGCTCTAGGAATCATCCAGTGCAGCTCTGGATAAGAGAGCAGGCTGAGGCTATATCTATCTGCCCCCTCTGGGGTTTTCTCCCCACCATCACCGGAATGGTGGACAGTTTCTGCCCCTTCCCCTGCCCCCCAGTGTTAGTCCAGCTGCAAAACTCGGCCAAGCCACACTCCATGTATGGGCATTCCCACTTTTTATGTCCCAGTTGCCCGCACTGCCAGCAAAGGATTGGTTGGGCCCCAGGAGGAGCTCCTTGGGTGTCTTCCCTTTTCCTCTCTCGGCCCTTTCCACGCAGGGGATTCTCTGGGCTTTCTCCCAGATTCCAAGTCTTTATATGGCTGTCCCTCTTTCCTGGGGAATTCAAGCTCTGCATACTGCTCCATCAGTTTCACAGCCCCCTCCACCATACTTGGTTGATGCCGCCTAACCCAAACTTGTGTGTTTTCGGGGAGGCCCTATAGGAACTGTTCTAGGACCAGTGCATCCATAATCTCTCCCACTGGGTGGGTGCTGGGTCTCAGCCAGCGGGTGGCCCAGTCCACCAACCTTTGGACGAACGCTGGGGGCTGCAAACCCTCCATCCACCTTGCCGAACAAAACTTCTCGGAAGACAGCCCCACCCGATCTGACGTGTCGTAGTTCCTGGTCTGCTATTCACTAGGCTGCTTGAGCTTCTCCAGTGAGATGTACACACACACAAGTACGGGGACCTCCTCCCGTTTACTTTTGACACTTCCCCAACATCTCCCAGGCTCCACCAGCTCTCTACTCATTGCATCTCAGGCACTGTCCCTAACTTCCTGCCCACTTTCTCCTGAACACAGATGTTCCAGCCCAATCACCCCCCACTAGCTGTCTCTTCTCCCTGTCCTTGCTATTGTCCCTACCCTATACAAGCTGGCTCCAGGACACTGTCCCTGCCAGCTCCCACAGCCTTCCCACTGTCTCTACCCTTTGCATGCCAGCAGCACTGGAGGAATGGGGGAAGAGTGCAATAGGGCAGAATGGGGTCATATGGTCCTGAGGTCCCTTCTTCTCATCCCTCACTTTGTTCCTCTCCAGTGCAGCACTTTATGGGCAATGAATGAGGTGGTTGGAGCTGTTCCTTCTGCTGGCTCCTGGTAGTTTCTCCTGCCCCCATGGGCTGCTGCTTCCCTGCTTCTAGACTAAGGCCTGGCCTACCCCAGAAACTTAGGCTGACTTAGCTCCAGCACTTAGGGCTCATGTCTGGTGTCACACACTTAGGTCAACCTAACCCACAGTGTAGACACCACCGGCTCCATGGAAAAATTCGTCTGTTGACCTCGTTATTGCCTCTCAGGAGGGGTGGGGCGGGTGGATTTACTACAGCACCAGAAAAACCCCTTCCGTTGCTGAAGTGTTTTCTGCAGCGCTACAGCAGAGTAACTGCAGCTGTGCCATTGTAGCACTTGTAGGATAGACATAACCTTTAAGGCAGGACACAGCAGGGGAGCAGACTCTGTAGGAAATACACGTGCTGCCTCTGGCTGCAGGTCAGGCTGCCACCAGCAGATTTCAGCACCTGATGGCTGAAGTAGAATCAATTAAAGCTCAGCCTGAAATCCTGAACTGCCAGAAACTTCTTGGGAGAAGGAGGTAAAAACGCTCCAAAACAATGAGATTTACAAAAATATCATGAAAGCTGGCAACACTGATTGATTATTTCTACCCATTCTGATTGTTTTCCTAATACTATTCCCCCCGCACCCGAACCCCCATCTACCTAAGCTCTACCGTTGCCGCAGGGTTTTACAGCACTGAGCTGTGGGGTCGAGGTTGGGATCAGAAGTATTCATGGGACACTTCAATAAGAGATGCAAGGTACAAAAAAGTCTGAGAACCACATTATGAAAACATAAAAGGTAATACCTGATGCCCACATGGGTGACCTACTTCCTCTCCTTAGTTAAGCTCAGGCAGGGCCTGAGCTGTTACAGAAAATAAAGACACAGTTTTGTACTATAGCTAATCCTATGTACAAATCATTTTCCCCCGGATCTTCTATATTTAGCACAGCATTAACAAGAGTGTCTGTTACTTCTCCTTTAATTAGGTTTGTAACTTGACCTGTTTCAAGTTCAACAAAATCTGTGCATTTAAAATATTTTGCTAAGAACACTATATAACAGACAATGATCTACCACAGAGATAATATCATGTGATAAATATAGGGCTAGATTCTCAGCTGTCATAAATTGGCATAGCGCCATGTGAGAATGTAGCCTCTGGTTTGATATAATAACATTTCTTAACCATGGTTTCAGAGTAACAGCCGTGTTAGTCTGTATTCGCAAAAAGAAAAGGAGTACTTGTGGCACCTTAGAGACTAACCAATTTATTAGAGCATAAGCTTTCGTGAGCTACAGCTCACTTCATCGGATGCATACCGTGGAAACTGCAGCAGACTTTATATACACACAGAGAATATGAAACAATACCTCCTCCCACCCCACTGTCCTGCTGGTAATAGCTTAAAGCTTAATAGCTTAAAGCTATTACCAGCAGGACAGTGGGGTGGGAGGAGGTATTGTTTCATATTCTCTGTGTGTATATAAAGTCTGCTGCAGTTTAGCTTTAAGCTATTACCAGCAGGACAGTGGGGTGGGAGGAGGTATTGTTTCATATTCTCTGTGTGTATATAAAGTCTGCTGCAGTTTCCACGGTATAAGCTATTACCAGCAGGACAGTGGGGTGGGAGGAGGTATTGTTTCATATTCTCTGTGTGTATATAAAGTCTGCTGCAGTTTCCACGGTATGCATCCGATGAAGTGAGCTGTAGCTCACGAAAGCTCATGCTCAAATAAATTGGTTAGTTTCTAAGGTGCCACAAGTACTCCTTTTCTTTTTTCTTAACCATGTAACTTTATTAGAAAAAGTGGGCCAGATCCACAGCTGGTGTAGATCAGCCTGAAGTCAATGTTATGCCAGTTTACACCAGCAGATCTGTGTCTCATTAAATGGAACATGTTCAACCTTGAATGAGGAAATTGCGGGTACGTACTCATGCTATAGTGTATAAATACCTGCAGGGACCCAAGGAATACAGTAATTATTTGCCAAATGGGAGAGGGGCATTGATTTGAAATTTCAAAGGAAGAGATTGTGGCTGGGCACAGACTTTGCAGGCTAATTTTTCCTCTATTTCTACTAAACTACAAACATTCTAAAATCTGGCCGGCCAAACCACCCAACCCTAGTGCCATGGCACAGCTTGTTAATAATTCTTCTTACTTCTGCCCTTCTAAACAATTTCACAGTTTGTCTTTTTTGTGTTTGAAATAAATGATGGATCACAGAAAATGTAACAAGATGGCATTTTTCTGATATTTGTAGGCAAAAAGTCCCCTGGCTCTCTGCCTTGTTTGTTTGTCTATTTATTTGCCATATACACTTGCTTAAATTTTTGCTATTCCATAAGGCATTGTGAGCTTTTTGTTTTGTTTTATATCTATGGTTTGATTTCAGGGGAATTATCAAACAACATATGGCTATTTTTATTGGATTATGACAGAGGTTACTCAGTCAATTGAAGTATAATTTAGTTAATTTTCATACTGAAGCTGTAGTCATGAAGAACTCATATTTCATGTTAGTCACATTAAAACAGCAGATGACATTCTGATAATGTTCGAGATGACAGATATAATAAGTCTTTTTTTTTTTTTTTTTTTTTTTTTTTAGCATTTAGCTCTTTCTATCTTAAGAAATATTTTACAGTTCCTCACAACAGCCCTGGGGTTTTCCCCATTTTACTGATGAGGGAACAGACACAAAAAGGGTAATAACACGTCCAAAGCCACACAGTGAGTCACTGAGTTACTGACTTCCTGATCTGTGCCCCACCAACCATGCCATATTTATTGTTACCACTAGTGGGCGGTGGGTTTTGGACTCAGAACTACCCACCTCTGTTTCTGGAGCTTTGCCTTTAGCTGAAGTGGTAGGAGGAGTGTGCTTTTAGAGCAGGAAGACTGAGTTTTATCCCCACTTTCAAGATGGAGTTCCAGTTAGCCATGATGGGCTAACAAGTAGAGTGAAAAAGGAAAGTTAAAGGCAACCACTGATTGATTGATTTACAATATACAGGTGTTATTATTTAACATTTACATTGTTGTAGTGCCTAGAGGCCTCACAGGGGTCAGGGTCCTATTGTGCTAGGCGCTGCACAATACATAGTAGGAGACAGGCCCTGCCCTAGAAGGCCTGCAGGCTAAAAGATAAGACATAATGGAAGGATGAGGTAAACAAGAGGACTGAAGCAGGGTGCAGCGAGGACAGGCAACAAAAGAAATTCCTAGCCAACCACTCTGTGATCACAACTCCCTGCCTGCCGACTCCTTGTCAGGTTGCTGGAGTTGGTAGGCATTACAGCGTGGGCAGTTTTGAGGAGGGACGTGAAAGAGGATAAGTTTGTGGTTTTACGGATCTTGAATGGGACCTTTAATGCAGCTTCCTTTTAGCTATGGCACTTACATTCTTGAATGTGATGATATGACAAATGGTGCAAGGTAAGTTGTGACAGATTATAACCTACATGACAAATTTAAAATGAAACCAAATCACGACTGTTTACAGTGACAAAATGAACAAATAAATCACCAGCCATAAGCAGAAACCTGACTCCTCATGGCCAAGTTCTCATCATAATCAGCTACCTGTAGACTGCTACTTCCAATATCTTCTTTGCTGATCAGAATTGGTGGGCTCTCCAGTTATAGCCTCTTGGTTTTCTTTTCCCCTCTGCTCTTGGGCTTCACGCATGGGCATTTAGTGCTCTGTAAATACCTCTGCAGCCTATCCAAACTTCTCTGTTGAAATTAAAGCCAGTAAGTTGTTGTTTCCTTTCTTTATTCTGCTTGTTAATAGTGAATAGATGAAGCAGTCTGGTGGTAAAAGAAGATTTATGGGCATGACTTGTGGACCACTCAGGTGACTCCTGAAATCCTGTCTAATTAGTGAGAGTGAATTAGCAACCAGCCACAAAAGCTATTTCTAGATACAATAAAACCTGCAGTAGAGACCGCCTTCTCCTCTCACTAAACCACTTTACATTATACCCACACAATTTCAAATACAGTATTTTCCAGCCTTTAATAAACGAATAATAATGTGTTGCACACATCACTTATGGATCTCAAACATCTTTCCATCATTGAGAAAACGTTAATATCCCCATTACCCTGTCTAGTAACTGTAAGTCTAGGCCTAGCAGTAACTCTAATCCTAAACCTAATCCATAGGTTCCATATATATTTGTAATAGGGAAAGTTTTTCCAGATATTTTTTATCATGAGAGAGGCATTTTTCTATACACATTAATGGTGCTAGCATATTTTGTTGTTGTTTTTTTAAAATCAGCATTCTACCTATCCTTTTATTTTCGTCCATCTTCCCTTTTAGATTTATCTAGCCAGTGCATTGGGACAATACATTCTGACTACTGGTTGGAAATGATACCTTCTTGTTGCATCAGATTCCTTTAGGGTAGGGGTGGGCAAATGTTTTGGCCCGAAGGCCACCTCTGGGTATGGAAATTGTATGGTTGGGCCATGAATGTTCACAAAATTGGGGGTTGGGGTGTGGGAGTGGGAGATGGTGGGGGTGCGGGCTCTGTGGTGGAGCCAGAAATGAGGAATTGAGGGTGCGGGAGGGGGCTCCAGGCTGGGACGGGGGTTGGACTGCAGAGGGGGGTGGGGTTCCATCTGGGGGCACGGGCTCTGGGGTGGGTCTGGGGATGAGGGTGCAGGAAGGTGCACGGACCGAGGGGTTTTGAGGGCGGGAGGGGGATCAGGGCTGGGGCAGGGGGTTGGGGCGCGGGAGGGGGTCAGGCTCCAGTTGGCGCTTACCTCCAGCAGATCCTGGAAGCAGCAGCACGTCCCCCCACCGGCTCCTACGTGGAGTCGCAGCCAGGCAGCTCCCACTGGATGCAGTTCCTGGCCTATAGGAGCTGTGGAGGTGGTGTTTGGGGTTGGGGCAGCATGTGGAGCCCCATGGCTGCCTCTGTGTGTAGGAACCAGAGTGGGGACATGCTGCGCAGAGCCATAGCTGGAGCACCAGAGTGGGGCAAGCCCTGGACCCTGCTCCCTGGCCGGAAGGGAGGGCCAAATTAAAATGTCTGAAGGGCCAGATGCGGTCCCTGGACCGTAGTTTGCACACCCCTGCTTTTGGGGCATCATGCTGCATATTGCCTCAAGAATGCCTCTAATGCAAATCATTTTTTGCAAGAGGGAAAAGGACAGCATTCACCTGGACATTGCTGAAGTTCCCTAGGAATAGGCTTGTGGCTAGCACATTAAAGCTGCTGCTTTACTAAGAGACAAAGCATGCAAATAAAATTTTCTCTTTAAAGCACAAAAATGTTTACAGCATGGAGTCTTCTTCTCATTTTCAATCCAATGTGGTTTGTTTATCAAGATTCACCATTCCTATTAACCAGCTTTGCTTATGTGTATTACACTGTTAAAAGTTTTCAGCCTTTATCAAAATGTCAAAGTACTTTACAACAGTACCATTACCCTCATTTAAATAGAAGGGAAAACTGAGGCATAGAAAAGTTAATTTACATGCCTAAGACCACACAACAAATCTATTGTACAACCAGGACTAGGAGATCAATTCACTAATACCCTACACCTCCTGTAGCCATTTACACCAGTGCAGAATACACAGTGGGTGTAAAATGCCACCTTCTGATTTACTAGGATTTTAAGACTTACTTTAGTCTGGTACAAATGCCTGCACAAGGTGCAAGGCAATGGTGATCTTACCAGGGCACTAGACCATGTTGCTATAGGATCTAGCTTGTTCAGTAACAAAGTCAGAAAGATGCAAATTCCCTTTTGAGTGCACCTGTGATGGGGTGGACTAGGCCAAAAGGCCCCCAGCTGGAGGCCTCAGGGTTCTGCCACACCCATGGCAGGGAAGGAGCAGTGGAGGGATCCTCCAAGCAGGCTAGAGTGGCTGCAGGGGAAGCTGGCAATCAGGGCCCAGGAGGGCCATATAAAAGGAGCTGCAGTGGAGCACAGTAGTTAATTGCTGCTTAAAGCAGAAGAAGGACTGCAGGACTGGCTGCCTGGAAGAGCAGTGGGCCTATGAATGGTTTGCTAGTGGGGACTGGGGGAGCATTGAGGGAGCTCCTGGCTGGTTGCTAGGACTGTGTAGGGGCTGAGCCTGTGGGGGGGGGCTGCTGGAAAATAGTGCCTCTAGGAAGGAATCCTTGGAGATACAGCCCCATGTCAGGGCTGGACTACTTCAAGACCAGAGCCTAGGGAGGGTGAGAGAGAGACAGGCTCCAGTGGACCATCTACCCCAGAAGGGGTTTGTGCTGGTTAACAAGAGGACAGTGTGACTTGGCTGGAGTGCTGTGTCACTGACAAACCCACCTGAGAACCACCAAAAGGCCTCATCAGAACTAAAGAATGCAGATATGCCCAGCCAGAAGGGGGCACCCATGAGGGATGGGTGCCAACCCTGTTATAGCACCTCTGTGTAGTCACATTTTAACTACAAGAACTTAATGGTAAAATTATAAACAGCAGCATATATAATAAAGAAAAGCAGATCATTATGATTGACTTATAACAAAAATAAGTCATTAGTTTACTGAGAGGGAATAACTTCCTTCTAATGCACACAGTCAAGAACTAATTGTTTTAAATGGAGGTGCCAGCTGGGTGACCTCAGATGATATGATGGAATCTTCCCTAGTGAAGGGCAGTTTTTGTACCATCCTAATTACATAGGTTGAAAATTGTTACAATTAAAGTGCTACAACCCTCTAGTGCTGATGCAGTTAAACTATTATAGCTTATCCCATACATTTGAAAGCACCTTTATATCTGTGTACGGCACCTTTAAATGGGCATAACTAAAGGTGGTACTGAATTTGGGTAAAAAAGCACACACCCCTAACCAAAACATTTCAATCAAAGTAAAAACTGAATTGGGGCTAGGCCTTAGGAGCACCAAGCTTTTTTTTTTTTAAAAATATACTGATAAAGAGAAGATAGTACTAAGGGTGAGACCCCTTCCCCTCCCCAACCTCAGCTCTTCTTTACTCCAGGTTAATTGGTGGAGTGGTATAAAGGAATCCTGATTCCAGCCAGGGAAGGATTGCCTTAGCACAGGGAATGCAGAGCACAGCCCTACAGTTGCCTTTCAAGCTCTGCTCTGGTCCCAAGAACTGTAAAGCAGCCTCTGGGTGGGGAGCCATAGATATAGTTTAACGCCACCGTTAGGCCTTCCTTGCCCTGGGTTGTGAGTTAGTGGAGCAGAGTAGAATCGTGCTCTGATCCTGCACCTACACAGAACCCCATTCACTTCAGTAGGACAGTGGCTCCAAAGGGGCCCACATGGAGCTGCTTGTAGGGATGAGGCATTGGAAATGAAAAATGTCTGCTTTCTGATTGTCCTCCAGTTCAGACACATGTCAGCAGCTGGTATGTAATCAGGCCCCACTCCTGCAAGTTACAACATTGAATTCAGGGAGATTCCACACAGATGTAGGAGTCTACACACATGAAGCCCTATGGACATCAGAGTT
Source organism: Eretmochelys imbricata (assembly GCF_965152235.1). Taxonomy (NCBI): domain Eukaryota; kingdom Metazoa; phylum Chordata; order Testudines; family Cheloniidae; genus Eretmochelys; species Eretmochelys imbricata. Next base: position 89,220,047 of record NC_135579.1, on the reverse strand, counting down.
ATAATGTGCAGGATTGGGACCATTGATTGTTATGGGGAAATAACTCACGTATATAAATATATTTAAAAAAAATATAGAAGCAAGCAGATACATGTATAGAAATTCATGTACTTTGAAAGCGGGGGGGGGGGGAGGGGGGGGAAGGGGAGCAAATCCTTGTCAAATTTGGGACTGGATTATCTAGATACTGTCATTTTAAAACCATTACCCATTTTAGCTGAGACATGTGTTCCCCGGTTAGGTTCATTTTTAGTCATGCCTTGTACTAAGAACTAGAGACCATTTTAGATGCCCACTCCTCTGGAAGGTAGCTGGTCTTCTCTGTCACCAGTATACGTCATTATTTACAATATACTCCCATTTCACAAGGTCACAAGATGTTATGGATATTGCCAGTAAAGTTGTGCTTTAGAGGCAAAATTCATCTGACGTGTTTAGGGACATCTTATAAATTAGGTTCTTGTCTCCCCATTCAACAGAAGCGAATACCTCTGTATAAGCAAACTAGATTCCAAAGGGCGATTACACATGTGATATATAACAGGAACTACCTAATTTTCATGGAGATGCCCTCCACTGCTGTTCAATTTCTGGCTTCTGAGTCCTAATGGATCAGGATATGTTATGCTTGTGGATCGCAGCTGTACAGCATGGTACATTTCTCCTTCCTGCACTGAAAGACCTCATCTGACAGTCCTTTGGGGTCATTCAGTTAAAGAAACACTACCCAATAAATCCAGCTCTGCAAATCTGAAGGAAACCATAAATCAAATATTGCAGATGGAGATGGTCCTACGGGGACAATTTGGCTGTGGTGCCCTCTTGGAAGTCATAACAGTGGGACTGACAGGGGCAGCAATAAATTAAGCTTTTTAAAAGAAAATAGAGGATGGAAGGGAGTCAGGAAGAATGGTGGGAGCTTCATGGGCGAGGGAGGGGCAAGTGGTGAGATGAAAAGAACTGAGCCTGCTAACTGATTCTCACTGCTCCTTTAAAGATACAGTTAGACTTGCCCTGCCTGTAGATAAATGGCTTCTGTCTGGTCGCTTTGGTGAAGATTTTGACCCCTTAAGGAGGTTATAGTCTGATGCGAAAAGACTTCTGAATTCTAAATGTTTGTTATAACAAAAAAAATCTGAATGCTAGAACTAAATTGATTTTAAAAGGGTTAATTTGTGTGAGCTGCAGACAAGAATTGCTCAGTAACTGTTAAGGAAGCTGTAGTTTGTTTGTTTTTGTTTTTAAATTTAGTATGCTTTGTGCTAACAGCTGTGTCTTAACCCCACCCTCCCTGTTGTGGGAGGCATTATAGAATTAATTCATGCAGGACTTCATCGAACCAGTAGCTATGTTGTTTGAGAGTGTTACAGGCCACCATGGTAGCAGAGTGTTGCAAAGTATAACCAGTAGCCGATCTAATCAGGAAAGGGATTGCAACATTTTCCTACTGCAAGGTCTCTTTTCATTTCAGTTTTTGAGTAGCAGTAAAGAATGTGGCTTGCATCCCACCTCTATGTAAAGGCAAAGAGTCTTTAAATGTAGTTCTAAGACACATTGTATTGATTTCTAAAGTCACACACATGAAGACAAAAAAAGTTATATGGTAAATGTATGTCTTGAAAACCCATCTGACATCAGGTACTAGCATCAGCCTCAAGAGCTTCAGGAAAACAAACTGGCTCTTGTAAGTCAGGGAAGTAATACCAAAAGGCATTAGAAAACTTGGCTAACCCATTGGATTGCAAGCACTTAATGCACATGCATTACAACTTTTTTTTCTAAAGCCCCTAGAAAGAGGGATTTCCCTTAATTATAAGCTTTGCATTCTGGCTTTTTCTGTTGGCAGCTCCTAAAAAGCATGATTTCCCCCTTTCCTATCGTAGCTGAAACACACTGCTTCTTTCCCTTTATTCACCTCAGGGCTGTGGTCACATGGCTCTAACCAAGTTTAAGGGCTTTTTTGTCTTGTTTTAAAGACTTCTTATGAGTTATTTCTCTGAATCTAACTCAGATAAATGTTCAAACCAAGCAAACTCAAAAGAAGAGGGGAAAAAATAATAGATTTTCCCAACATCCCTTGGGACCACCTGGTGGGCTCTTTAAAAGAGTGAAGGAGGCACATGCCTGAAACTTGGGGGGGGGGTCCTTCCACGCTGCCAAAACTTCAGCGCAGCTAGTGTCTGTCACAGGTAAGAAAAATTCATAGATTCATAGATATTTAGGTCAGAAGGGACCATTATGATCATCTAGTCTGACCTCCTGCACAACGCAGGCCACAGAATTTCACCCACCACTCCTACAAAAAAAAACCTCACACCTATATCTGTGCTATTGAAGTCCTCAAATTGTAGTTTAAAGACCTCAAGGAGCAGAGAATCCTCCAGCAAGTGACCCGTGCCCCATGCTACAGAGGAAGGCGAAAAACCTCCAGGGCCTCTTCCAATTTGCCCTGGAGGAAAATTCCTAAAATTATCTCAGATTTCACTCCTCTTGTTTTTATTGTATGGCTTACTTTTTAGTTCAGCATGTGTACTTTCTACCAGAACTGTTGGAAGTAATAACACTTCTCTTGTGTATCATTTTCCGTTTCTGAGAGGTTTTACAAACATCAGCTAATTAATCCCCCAGTGTGCCTGGGGATAGTCAAGTATTATCAGCCCCACTTTTTAAAAAGGGAAGCTTTGACTCTCCATGCCTTTGTTGCTTGTGTCTATGGTAACAGCTGGGGCTAGAACTCAGGTCTTTCTGGCAACCAGTCCTGTGCTCAGGTTACTATGTCATGTTTCTACCCATAGTTTCTTACCTTCTTCTATTTATCAAATCTTTATTGTATATCTAGTTTGAGAAAGGTGTGTGTGAATGAGAGAAAGTGGTATGAATGAAAAGGACAAAACAAAATAGAACCATTGTTTTTCCACCCACCCACAACTCAGCAGCTATGTTTAGTTTCCTTTACACACTCAGGGCAACGGTTTTATAATGCTGACATGATAGTCGGGGAAGAAGTTCTGGCTCTCTTTTTTAAGACTAGATAGGAAAATGGCTCAGATATTTTTGAGGTAGAAAGTAGGGAAATATTCTTTATTATGAAAACAGTTTTAAAACATTCTACAATCTGAATCAGAGAGTTGAAATCAGGCATGGAAGTAGTTTTTTGGAATGTGGTTTTCTTCTAAATTTAATGTGCAGTTAAGGCAGTCAGTGGTGCAGGGGAGTCTGAAGTTGATCCAGCAGCACCTTGGAAAAGTGAACTGAAGTTGGGATGAGTTGAGGGAAGATCTCTTTGCATGTCCTGGCCTCAGTCTAATGGTTGAGGGGGGTCCTCTTGTGGACCTCTAAGTTTTGCAGAAGGAGCAAGAGATGAGCTGACTATATTGAGGAAGGAGGGTCTTGGGATACCAATGATAGTGAGAATGGACTTCAGTGGAAAACATTTGTGCCTTTATGTGTTGGGATCATAGAAGTTTGAATAGCACCAAACTCTTGGTTCATGTGGAGAAAAAAAACCAACTTATGTAGGGTTTAGAGTTTTCCATGCAAATCCACTTTCAGTTTCAATGGCCCTTATACTTGGGCCCCAGTCTTCATCCCCCTAAACTTCTGTAGCTGCAGACCTGCTTAAGAACACAGGAGGTTCTTGCTTTTTGATAGCAAGCCAGTGATTGAGGTTGCTGTTGTTGTTTGGTGCTTGTAAGCTTGCTCTGAAGTTTGGACCTCTGAAAGCAGGTGATCTATAGCTCCTAATTCTCTCAAGATAGAGGCTGATTTCTGTACAACCGCACCCAAGGACCTACGTATGTACTCAAGTATCCAGCCTGGGCTGCCACACCTTCGCTGCTGCTCTTGTTAGAGCCAGCTACAACAAAGCTAGCTCAGATATGTCTGATTGAAGAGTGGACCTACTCTTACGAGGCCTGCAAATGTGTGGGGCAAGGCCTTTCAGGGGTGACTAGCAAAATAATTTCACTTTCTGGAATTTCACTTTCCTGGGGGTGGAGGAGAAGAAATTCCATTAAAAATATTAAAATAAATTAAATTAAAAATAAGTGTCTGAAGGTTGCACATTTAAGTGCACTAAATACCAGGAATGAAAAAGTTAGTTACACATTTACTCGTTTCATCTCAGAAACAGAAACTACATCGGTAGGTAGAAGTGGCTTCAAATTATATTGTACCAGAAGAGAACTATAATTATTATTTGTATGTCAATAATCTTTGGAGGCCTTAATGAGGACTGAGGCCCCAGAGTACTGTGCTTTGTAAATCATATAGAATGTCATTGTCCCTGTCCTAAACCCCAATCCTGCAAGAGGGGCTGACCATTCTCACAGCAGGATTGAGATTTTATGAACAGTACATATCTTTACTCATATGAGCAAAGCTGCTCATGTGCACAGGTGTCTGGTTAAGATGCAAGAAGTGAGAGTAACAGAACGGGGGACTGTGCAGAAAGATGAGGGTAACAGTAATAAGATTCCAGAGTAACAGCCATGTTAGTCTGTATTCGCAAAAAGAAATGGAGTACTTGTGGCACCTTAGAGACTAACCAATTTATTTGAGCATGAGCTTTCGTGAGCTATAGCTCACTTCATCAGATGCATCAGATAAATTGGTTAGTCTCTAAGGTGCCACAAGTACTCCATTTCTTTTTAGTAATAAGATTATGCAGTTATTTATGGACTAGCAATGTGCAAAGCCTGAGTTTATGAAATAATTAGCTTTCTTTACTGTTTAATTAAGCCTTTGCTTGTTTCAATTGTCTTTAAATCTCTGCATATTTCTATTTTTAAATAACTTTGTCAGTGAGCGAATATAATAAAAATCTTAAGCACAATTATCAATAAACAGAAATCAGATATTGGGCTAATTAAAGGACACAGCTGGCCCTTGTCACTTTATATATCCTTTAAGGATAATATCCACTTACCCTCTTCTGCTAGAGGAGCAGTGAGGAATTCAGAAGAACTCAGCACCCCAGGTGTGGCTACTTGTTTTGGTGCCTATAGGGGAGATGAGGTCTCTTGAAACTTTAGCTATCAGTCAAGAAGTAAGAAGATGACTGAGCAAATAATAGCCAGAGAGTCTGAACAAGGGAGCTTCTGGTGGGACCTCCATGTGGTGTCAGCTATTTAAGTGCTATGGTTATGGCTTCTGTGTACTGCAAGTTTCTAGCAGTCTTTTGTCTGCAGGGGCAGGGCCATTTTGTGCCGCAGGGCTTGAGTGTACTGCTGGCATGTACTGTAGAGAGGGGGAGGCGTTGGAGTTGTGCTCTCTTTGGAGACTTTATTTTATTCATTCTTGTTTGGTTTGTTTCTTTTAATCTCAAAATAGGTCACTCAGATGCAAAATATACGGTTGTTCATTATCCATGGGGGAAAACCTAGCCCTTCGGGCTGCAACTAAGGTATGCCAGAAACTTCAGGGAATTAATGGAGCAGCTGCGTCCTGAATAGGAACTTTGTGTGTGTAACGAAGTGACAGTAAAGGGGGAATTGGAAGAACTTTCTATGTCAGGGATCAGCTTTGTGTAGGTTTATGATGATAGTATAAAACATCACAACTCTACATAAGAGAAATGAATGTTGTGAAGTGTAATTGAACAATTCAGTTAATATTTGTGTGCTCTGCTTGGAAGTCAATTAGCTCATTGTACTGACATACAGGGATGAACCAGAGACACCAGAGACTGGTGTCTGTCAGGTTTCATTTTCATAAGCTCTTAGAAGATACCCAGCTTCTATAATTTACATACAAAAGGGGGGTGAATTTCAAATACACTGTAAAACATTATTTGTACTTCAGACCCCAGAAGCTCGAAAAGGTCACACTAATCAAATCCGACACCAGTTAGGCAGGCTGGGTGGCTCAGTTGATTTACATTATATAGCCTTTACTGTTTTATGTTCAAACATGGCTGCATTTCTAGATTGTACAAGTGTATTTTGAAGAGCTGTGTTTCCAATCGACTGTCTAATCAACATCTCCCTGTCTCTGTAGTTTGAAGATAGACTTGGCTAAAAGGGTTCTAGTGAGGATGTTTTTTCTAGCACAGACAATAACAAATTAGTTCACATTACAGAAATCATTTGAAACAAGCTATTTTTTTTGAAGTGCCATTTTAGTCAATGGTTTTATACCAACCTAGATAGTTTCTTTTTAATTCTTATAGTGAAATGTAAATCTCATGATCCATAGCACACTAAATGACAAACTAAAGTCCCTTGCCTACAGTAATTTATAACCCAAGGCAAATTAATACCAGTCTGCAGAGTACTACATATATCAGAATGCACAAATGGTCACTAATCGTGAAAAATCTGTTTTCCAAGCAAATGGGGAGGAATCATGAAATCTGCTTAATTACAGCTTCTCATGTCTAATTAGACATTCAGCACGTAAGGCCTCTTTCATAAAGGTTCTGATTTTCGTTTAAACTAGAATAAATGTATGAGCTTATTTTTAGTAAACATTTAAATTATGGATTCATGAAATGGTTGTCAAACCTTGAATGCTAATATGTAAACAATTCGTTGGCTACCTAGTTATTTCCATTAATATTATGAGATATATTTTTGCCATATCCTGACTGGGGATGAAACTGACGGACTTAAGCTTTATTTAGCAAATCCCTCTCCATTCAGAATCTAAAGCTCCTTGTACTTGGCAGTCAGTGTCCAGAAGGTACCTTGTCTATGAAGCCATATGGGGAGAACCGCTGGGAGCAAATAGAATAGGAGGAGCCAGGCATGCACAGGCTACAACAGGGGCCTGTCACGTGTACCTAAAGCATGATTTTATTTTCAGATATGAGTAATGTGTTTTTATGACTCATTTTCTTATTTTCCAGTCAGTCAAGCTTAGGCTGCTTATATATAAGCTGCAAAAGCATTTCCTTAAGGGTCCAAATGAAAATTCAAGCACTTCTGCTATCCAAATATTAGTAAATACAGTTTTAAAATAGTGTGAAATTCTGACTTGACAATAATTATAGCTAAGCTACTTTAAAAGGGTGGCATGCTGGCAGGGCATGCTCTGTGCAGGATCTTTGGGTTTGGATTTGGGTTCAGTCCATCAGAGACTGGATTTATTAACTTTATGGGCATTTCAGGAGGAGGCAGGTGGATGGGGTTGTTAATGGGCTTTCTTGTTTAAGGGTTTAATTTGGTGCAATCTGATGAATGAGTTAGTTTTAAATTTTGTTATGAATTATTGTCTTAAATTTTGTAGAGCACCCCAAGCGCAGGAGGATGTTTAGCTAATCTGACTCATGCATGGATTTTAATAGTATTTATTTAAAAAAAATTGTCAAAGAGCAGATTAAAAATTAAAAATTTGGTTATAGTTATTTTACACAGATGGGCACTCATTCAGTGTTGTGTACTGCATGTTAGGTCCTGATCCTGTGAGATGCTGCACATCTGCAACTACAAGTAGAGTGAACATGAATTGCAGGTGTTTGGTACCTCTTGGGATCTGTCCCTAGCCATTTGTTACAAGGGTTTGGCACTGATTGTCCTTGGTGTTGAAAAATCCATACAATAATATTTTGCTCTTATTCAGTGCTTTTCATCCATAGTTCTTAAAGCACTTTACAAAGGAGGTCAGTCTGATTATCCCCATTTTTCAGGTGAGGAAACTGAGGCACAGAGAAGGGAAGTCACTTCCCTGAGGTCATCTAGCAAAGCAGTGATAGAGCCAGGAACTGCCCCAAGGTCTCCTGCATCCCTATCCACTAGGCTACACTGTCTCCTCTGTAAACGAATATTGGCATTGCATGCTGCTAAAATAATAAGACTGATTCTGTCACCTTCCAGTGCCCTCCTTAAACTAATGTAATAAATGCCAAAGTAATATGGAGACCACTGTAACTTTCAGAAATAAAATTCTGACACATTCTCCCAGGCTGCTTCTATAACTCTACTGACAGTAAATATAATGTATTGGCCTATTACCCAGCATGGGAGACAGGTTTGCAGTAAAAGTCATGCCTGTTTTTACTTGTTTAGAAATATTGATAGGAATATAAATCCTGCAAAATAAGGTACCATGTGTTTTATAGAGAGAGCAATAGGATATATATTGTAGGACTGAATTTTCCAAATTGGAAATATAGTCACACAACACTGAATGCATGAAACAGCACTTGTGCTAAAAGGTGTTCGTTTAAAACAGCTGTAATTATTTCAAAGGTTAAGAATTTAACAGTTTGGCTTTGCAGACAGGTTTAACATTTTCTGTCCTGTTAAAGTAAGTGGAGTTGTACGGAACTTATACCAGGGATGTCCCACTGGTTTTTAACTAGATCAGTTTAATTTTTTTGCAGTCTGTATAGTGCATGGAGAGTTAATTTGCATATTTTAAAAATAAATGCAAATAGCTTTTTAGTGCTTACTGAAGTAAGTGCTCAGGTATTTATACAGACAACTATGTAGATGTTAGGGTGTGTGTGTGTGTAAATCAAGATAAATGAAGGTAGGTAAATAATTTCCTGTAGCATTTCCAAAGGCAGCATCAGCGGAAGCTAGATACTGTAAGAAATGAGATGCGAGAGCCATAAGCTCTTCAGGGCAGGGACGGTGTCTTTGTATGTCCCTTTACAGTGTCTAGTGAAATGGGGTCTCAACTCGGATTGGGGTCTTTGGATGCTGGTGCAGTATAAGTTCAGTATTATTTAATATGCATGTTATGATGTTTGTGTACTTGTGATGCTTTCATAAAATGCAGTGCTCAATAGTTCCCAATTATCAGTGCTGTAGTATAATCCTATGATACACTGGGCTATGATCAGAATGTCTTTGTATGAGAGTCTAAAGCTCACAACCTCTTAAAAGATTGTAGTTACTCTACCCCTCTCCATTTGTTCATTTAAAGCATGTCTACCCTGCAATAAAAGATCCATCACATGGCTGCGGCTGACCTGGGTCAGCTGACTCAGCTTCACAGGGCTCAGGATGCAGGGGCTAAAATTGTGGTGTAGAGATTTGAGATCAGGTTGGAGCTTGGACGTTGAGACCTAGTGAGGGGTTTGTGTCTCAGAACCCAGCTCCAGCCCAAACCCAAATGGCTACACTGCAATTTTTAGCCCCACAGCCCAAATCAATTGACCCAGGCTTTAAGACTTGGTGTTGCAGGGTTTTTTTTACTGTGGTGTAGATGTACCATTTCTGTGTCTCTGAAAGACTAACTTCAACATGGGTGTTTCTGCAGCCACATGTGTTGCCAGTAACCACAAGGAATAACGTGTACTCCAGAAGGTGATAAATGATGATTGAAGTGCTGCAGTGATGGGCAAAGTATGCATAATCTGTTCATCCCAAGAAGCACTTGTGATGCTCTTAAATGCACAGATATCTTTCTAGTAGAATCATAGGTTTATAAAAGCAGCTGTGCCTTTGAACTGAAAAGAGAATAAAATGGGCACATTTAACAGGGGACAAGAGAATGACAAGTGCAGTGTGACATGTTTACCAGAACCTAAAATATAAATGGATTTTCAAAAGCTGGCCAGACTCCTTTCCTTTCCTGAGCCCTTGGTGATGCTACCGTCCGCTTACAAAGTGTGGTGAATTCAGTGCAAATTGGTGAGCCCTGTGAAAGTTTTGTTTAACTGGGGTTCATGTGGACATTTTCTATGGCATCCTCTTTTCTTCCTGTGAAGCATGAGTTCCAACAAATTCAAAACGAAACAGTCAAAATTGCTGAGTCAAGCCAGGCTTTGATACTTGATCATAAATCAGCCAAGTTCATGCAAAAACATATGCAAACACTTTGATAAACTTCATCTGAGTTGGTAACAAAACCTGAAAGTGGGTGAACCTGATGTGAGGTTTGGGTTTGGTTGTCAATGTTTCATACAGCCATAGCGCTGAGTGACTCTCTCTCTTCCTGGGGCTGGGTACCCATCATAGAATATCAGGGTTGGAAGCGACCTCAGGAGGTCATCTAGTCCAACCCCTGGCTCAAAGCAGGACCAATCCCCAACTAAATCATCCCAGCCAGGGCTTTGTCCTGCCTGACCTCAAAAACCTCTAAGGAAGGAGATTCCACCACCTCTCTAGGTAACCCATTCCAGTGCTTCACCACGCTCCTAGTGAAAAAGTTTTTCCTAATATCCAACCTAAACCTCCCCCACTGCAACTTGAGACCATTACTTCTTGTTCTGTCATCAGCTACCACTGAGAACAGTCTAGATCCAGCCTCTTTGGAACCCCCTTTCAGGTAGTTGAAAGCAGCTATCAAATCCCCCCCTCATTCTTCTCTTCTGCAGACTAAACAATCCCAGTTCCCTCAGCCTCTCCTCATAAGTCATGTGCTCCAGCACCCTAATAATTTTTGTTGCCCTCCGCTGGACGCTTTCCAATTTTTCCACATCCTTCTTGTAGTGTGGGGCCCAAAACTGGACACAGTACTCCAGATGAGGCCTCACCAATGTCGAATAGAGGGGAACGATCACATCCCTTAATCTGCTGGCAGTGCTCCTACTTATACAGCCCAAAATGCCGTTAGCCTTTTTTGGCAACAAGGGCACACCGTTGACTCATATCTAACTTCTCGTCCATTGGAACCCCTAGGTCCTTTTCTGCAGAACTGCTGCCTAGCTACTCGGTCCCTAGTCTGTAGCAGTGCATGGGATTCTTCTGTCCTAAATGCAGGACTCTGCACTTGTTGAACCTCATCAGATTTGTTTTGGCCCAATCCTCCAATTTGTCTAGGACACTCTGGACCCTATCCCTACCCTCCAGTTTATCTACCACTCCTCTCAATTTAGTGACATTTGCAAACTTGCTGAGGGTGCAATCCACACCATCCTCCAGATCATTAATGAAGATATTGAAGAAAACCAGCCCCAGAACTGACCCTTGGGGCACTCCGCTTGATACTGGCTACCCAACTAGACATGGAGCCATTGATCACTATCTGTTGAGCCCGATGATCTAGCCAGCTTTCTATCCACCTTATAGTCCATTCATCTAGCCCATACTTCTTTAACTTGCTGGCAAGAATACTGAGGGAGACCATATCAAAAGCTTTGCTAAAGTCAAGGAATAACGTGTCCACTGTTTTCCGCTCATCCACAGAGCCAGTTATCTCGTCATAGAAAGCAATTAGGTTAGTCAGGAATGACTAGCCCTTGGTGAATCCATGCTGACTGTTCCTGATCACTTTTCTCTCCTCTAAGTGCTTCAGAATGGATTCCTTGAGGACCTGCTGTATAACTTTTCCAGGGACTGAGGTGAGGCTGACTGGCCTGTAGTTCACTGGATCCTCCTCCTTTTTCTCTGTTGTCTTTTATTGCCAAGTTTATTCTCTCAACTCTCTGCATATTTTGTATTTACTCTTTGTAATATTCTTTAAATATAGCAGGATTGCTGGAGAAAGTATTAGAAAATGGAGGTTTTAGGTTTATTCGAGGTTGAGTTCATTGTCCAATCAATTCTTTAGGGTGAGAGGTTAAAGATTTCTGAGCTTTTACAGAGAATTTGAATTTTGATTTTAGTTTTAAAAAATAGTTGATTAAATTTTGTAGGTGTTTTGGTGAGTGAATAAAGTAGAAATGAGTGGCAGGATGGCCTTCTGGTTCAGACACTGGGCTGGGTGCCAGGAGATCTGGGTTCACTACTTTGTCTTTGCCACAAATTTTCTGTATGACCTTGGGCATACAGAAAATTGACCAAAATTGAACCAAACTGTAAACCCTGTATATCATGGAAAGCACTTCAAGCCAGAGGTGTGGTATTATGCCCAGCACCCCTAGCTGCAGTACCTATATGCTCAGGAATGGGGAAAGTAAGTGACATTGGGCAGTCACTTAATCTTTCTGTTTCTCAGTTTCCTTTTAATAAAATAGGGATAATACTTCCTTTCTCCTCACCCCTCCGTCTGTCTTGACTACTTAGATTGTAAGCTTGTGGGGTATACAAATAACTGTGCCACTCCTCTTTCCTTTAGGTCAATGTTTCCACACTGCTCAGTGGATCACTTGCTGGTAATCTGCAGGTGCTAACTCCTTATCTCCATCTGCTACACGGCATTCATAGACAGCTAAATATATTCGGCATTCGTAGTCCGCTTTCCTAATATTCCTTGAATTGTGCTGTAGTTGCTGCAGGGTTGTCATTTGTTTAATGGAAGGGGAATGCTCTCCCTACTAAAGTGTGGTCCACACTGTGGAAAAGTTTTGGGAGCCGCCTCTTTAGGTTTCTGTCTAGGGGTTGGGAGGGCAGCTTTTCTGTCTGTAAAAGTCAAGGAAATCGTCACAAGCTGAGGCAAGTGGAGAGAGGTCCCAAAGCAAGCCATTCAGGTATGCATATAAGAACTGGAAGATCTTTACTGTTATAAACACTTTTTTCTTCTGCCTGTTTGTTTTTCATGTGTTTTTCCCTCCTTTTATAATGAACCCTGTGTTCATTAAATACAAAGGCCCCACCTTGTTGGTGAGATGGCATGGCCTAGGGGTATCTTGGAGTTGGTCAGGCATGCTGAGACTCCCTCTCCCAATCCATCCCTTATTTAAACAACTTTTGGCATTTACAGTCATTGTCCTCTCTTAACCTGAGACACTTAGCCTCAGTCAGTTTATTTAGTTAAGGCCCAGGTTCCGTCCCAAAGACCTTGCATTCTAAGACCTTAATTCTGTAACATGCTTCCTGTGGGCAGACCTCTGCACCAGAGCAGATTAATTATGCAGCACTGGGCCAAAATCTTTGCCTATCAGTGGAAGGAAATGGCAAGTAGTAATGCTCCAGTTGAAGACATGAGAGATTTCTCCCTTTTGCTGCAGTGTGGAAATGGCATATTTGGCACTAAGGGTAGTCTTCACTACCCGCCAGATCGGCGGGCAGTGATCGATCCAGCGGGGTTTGATTTATTGCATCTAGTCTAGATGGGCTCCCCGAGTGCTCTCCTGTTGACTCCTGTACTCCAGTGCTGCGAGAGGCGCAGGTGGAGTTGATGGGGGAGCAGCAGCAGTCGACTCACCGTGGTGGAGACACCATGGTAAGTCGATCCAAGTACGTCGACTTCAGTTATGTTATTCATGTAGCTGAAGTTGTGTAACTTAGATAGATCCCCCCCCTTCTCCTCCTCCCCACTTCCCCCCCAGTTTAGACCAGGGCTTAGTGTGGGGGAATTGGAAGCATTTTCTTATTAGCAAAAATTCCTTTTCTTTTTTTTGGGAAGGGGAGCACATACTGTGTCAGATACACATCATTAGGTGTGTCAAGAATATAACCTGTATAGTACCAGTAACATGTCTGATAACTGTTCTACAAGTGTTAAATCTCTCAATCATCTCTTTGAGTGTGTGCCTTCTTTTTTTTTTTTTTTGGAAAGGTTAAATACTCTCCTGACCCATCTGACTTGGTTTAAAATTGCATCGCAGAAAACTACTACGGAGACATTAAAGCAATGCACACCATAACCAGAGAAAACCTGGGATAAGGATTGACTCAGATACTGGAGTGATGGGTGCCATAGAAAATCCAGAGGTAGCTATAAATGACAGAGACATTCATGAGAGGTAGCAGTCTGCTTCTCTAACAGAGAATGCTTTCCCAGTTCCCAGTATCAGACTCAAGTGGAATCCTGTAGAAGGACAATTTCAGAATGCTTGGCAGGGAAAAAAATAAAAGCTGCTTGTTTGAGCATTTCACACACACTACTATAATTAAGAGATGACTCTGATAACTGCTGAAGCTAATGCAGGTTGTGCTTCTGTTTTTAGGGGAGGAATACAGGTTGCGCATGCTGAATGGCTGCAATCTGTTGTCCATAGCTTTGTTTTTTCCCTCCCCCGACCTCACCCCTGAAATTCTCATGCATTTCCAGCCTGATCTGAGAGCCCCACTCCCTTGTGTGGGTCTTTTGTTTCCTCTTTTTAATGGCAATTCCCTGCCCTTTGGCTCCGAGGCTCTTCATGCGAAATTAATTCCAAGGCTATCTTGAAGGCGGTCTGGATGAAATTTCTTCTGCATCATCCTTTTGGGGATAATTGTTTATGATGTGACGTCAGTCCAATTGATTTTCTCTTGAATGGCTGAGAGAGAAGAGGGATCAGCAGACACTAACGTGAAGCAAAGCTACAGCCTCTGTTTCAGAGAGATACAGAAACTGACATTCTGAATGCACTGCTAGTATTAGAATGTAATTGCATTGAATGGAGGGAGCCATACAATGCTAGTAAAATCTGATTATTTATTCAGACTTGATTTTTTTTTTTTTTTTGGCAGTCTTGTTTATGTGCACATTTCACGGCAGAGCCCTCTCTTAATCTGACAGTGGCTGATAATTAATCTTGTTCACCCAGCTGCTGCAATAGGATTATAAAGAGGGGAAGTGCGTCACAAGGTACAAAAAGGGGTTATGCGTTTGGTGAAAGTGTGGGGGAAAATAGGAAACGGGTTCTTGTGTTCTGGAGGGGTATTGTGTCAGGAGATGCAAGCATGCTACCATGTGACGAGGTACAGAGCTGGAGGGATTGGCTGAGATGCTGGCAGGCGTGTGAGCCAAGCCAGCTCTCTTTCTCTCCCTTTCTCTTTCAGCATCCTTCTGTGATCCTGTAGGTGATATGGATACAGCAGCATCCATGGCCTGTTTTTTGCCTTAGCATTCTTTTTCATTTTGCTCTGGCTGATGTACAAATCAGGGATCTAAAGCATTTATTTTAAGGACTTACATTAAGCATCTGGTAACTGGAATCGTATTTTCCTGTATTTTTTCAGGCTCTTTGGAAATTGAGGAATGCAATTCTGCCACCATGATGGAAGGTAGGTTATTTTCTGAGTGTGTCTTGCAGTATTCCTAGAGTTTTAAAATGCATTAATGGGGGGGGGGGCAGGAAAATGTACTGTGTGAGTATGTGTGTGTGAAGGAATTTGTATATGTTTCTCCTAAAAACCGTCTGGAAGCTTTTCAGAACTGGCATGTTGCAAATGATGATATAATATACAGCATGTTTAGATTATTGCAGTCAGATCCTCAGGACTGTGTGTGGTGTTCAAGATGTGCACATTTCTATTTAACCTGATCCTCTCAGGGTGATAAAACAGAAGCAGTCACAATGGTTCACAGTAGTGTAGAAATGTCCTGATCACAAAATAAATGTGAAAATGGGGTATTTTGCATTAAGCTCATTTGATTAAGTGTTAATTCATCACTTACATGGAAATTCACTTTCTGAATTTGACATTGACACAAGGCTGGTCATTGAAAATGTTGCCCAGGCCAGATTTTGTAGGTTTTCTTTAAGATTTATCAGGATAGGATTTTGTTTGCCCACAATCTAGTATTGAGGGTATGCAGCTGAATTGTTTGAGGGGGACCAAATGCATTTGAACTCAAGGTGATATTTGCCATGAAGTGTCTCTGGATTGAAGATGCAGGCTTTTTAAAATGATTTTATTTATTTATTTATTTGAGACTCGGAAAGAAATGAAAGGGCTGCAAGGGAAATGTGGCCTGCTGGGGCACATAAGATACTTATAGGAATGTCGTAAGGATGCAAATCTGGGCACATATGGCAAAAGCCTCCTGTTGTTTCTTGAACATATTTCAACCCGTCATTTTTTGCTCAACCATATAGAAAGCTGTTTTTATGCTTTATTGAGCAAGATACTAGGAAAAGGAACTATAAAACAATAGAGTAGATAGTTCATGGTCATTAAAATCAGATTCTTCTTAATCACTTTACAGTCCCTTGGATAAAGACGGGAAGGGACCACCTCCGATACTGTAATGTGACCAGGAGACATATCGGCAGCTGTACTGAGACTGCAGTTCTTCTGGTTTTCACACCATACAATGGTGTAAAAATACTGCCCTCTCTAAAGATGACAGGCAGGATTTTGAATCTAGAATAGGTTTAACTATAGAGATTACAATCTGCTATGGTACGCATATCAACTATGAAAATAGTTATGCAGTTGTCCTGCATATTGAACAAAGATCTTGAGGATTGATTTTTAAATATTTACATTGAAATTTACAGAAATTGGATGCTATAGTGCATATTGATTTGCACATAATAATTATTTTGTTCCATAACTTTTTTGGGGGGTATTTAGCTATTAAAAGAATTAAGGTTATTGCTGTCTGATTCTTTAACTTTAAAATATAGATACAAACTAGTATCAGGTATAATTTTCAAAAAAATAGTCTTTAATGGCCTGAGGCTCAATTCCTTTCCATTAAATCTAATTAATCAATGGGTCGTTGGGTTTTTTGTTTGTGTTTTTGGGGGGTGGGGGGAAGAGGTGTTTGGTAGCGAGACACTTAGGCTGTTGCAGGATTGAAAGAAACAGAATTGGCCCCGTCAGCACTGGTTCTCCACTTATGAGGTAACTCCCTTCTCTTTGTGTGTCAGTATATTTATGTCTGCATCTGTAATTTTCACTCCATACATCTGAAGAAGTGGGGTTTTTACCCACGAAAGCTTATGCTCAAATAAATCCGTTAGTCTTTAAGGTGCCAACGGACTCCTTGTAGATTAAATTTAGATCATTTGCTGTTTACAACATATGTATTTCACAAAAGTGTGGCTTAATTTCAAGAAGAATTCATAGAAATAAATGGAAGTTGTTCAGTTTTACTACTTTCATAGATATTAAGGCCAGAAGGGACCATTATGATCATCTAGTCTGACCTCCTGCACAATGCAGGCCACCGAATCTCACCCACCCACTCCTGCAATAAACCTCTCACCTATGTCTGAGCTATTGAAGTCCTCAAATCGTGGTTTAAAGACTTTTCTTGTACTGTTTAGCAAATCTCGTGATTGTCTTTTCCCCCTGGGTATTTATCTAGTGAATTATATGGTTGAAGTGTGTTCTCTGGAGATGATACACTAATGTAACCCTTTGATTCCCCTTGCAGTATAGTCTACTGTGTCATCACAGACTGTCAGTTTGGTCCATTCTGATAAGCTTATCAACGTGCTGCCTAAACTAAAGTGAGGAATTAAACGAAGGCCTGTATTGAGTTTTATGGACAGCATTAGTATGGATTTAAAAGATGCATCCTACACAGGTTGCTACGTTGTGCCTTACAGAGAAAAGAGAAATTAAATGGTAAATATTAAGGGGCTTTTGTTGACTCTGTTGAGAGAAGAAAATAACCTTTTATAAAACATTTCTGCATTTAAAAAAAAAAGGGAATTAAAAATACAGGTTTCCTATGTTGGATGTTTGTGACTCCTTATGAGATTGCTTACTGTGTTTTTCAATTATCTTAATGCTTCAGGAACTCAAGAAAGGAAGCAAGACAATGGAATTTAGTGGATAAAATGATTAACAAGTTTGATTAATTTTTAATAGTTTAAAACGAGTTCTGTTTAAGGACTACAACAACAATACAATCAACACCGAATTCTGAAGGCCATCCTGTTGCAAAGACTCATGTCTTGGTACCAGAACATTCTTAAAGTGTCACTGTCCGA
Source organism: Eretmochelys imbricata (assembly GCF_965152235.1). NCBI lineage: Eukaryota > Metazoa > Chordata > Testudines > Cheloniidae > Eretmochelys > Eretmochelys imbricata. Next base: position 89,202,616 of record NC_135579.1, on the reverse strand, counting down.
TGAAACTTGACCTGAAATTTAGGTTTTATAAAAGCCTACGACCAAGCTGTTTCCTTAAACTACAACTTTTAAAAAAGGTCACTTAAGTCCTCTGCAGTGTTTGTCACCATGACATTGAGATACTGTGCTAGTGTCTGAGAACCTGAAAGAGAATTTAACTAGAAAGAAAAGTGAGATTTACTAATCTATTTCCTTTATCCAAAGTGGGAAAGGGGCCGAGAATGAATGTGGGTCGCCACTAGCTAATAGCTCCTAGATTTAAACATCTGGGAGCCTAATATTCTTGATGGATGTTCTTGGGCGGATGTTTTCCTCTACCAGTAAGATAGAACCTAATTCTATTGACCTTTTTTGGTACTGTGTCAGATTCCTCTTCTGACTCTTGAGTGGGTGGCTTGCTGGATTTTTTTTTTAAACAGGCAAAAGTTGTATTTCTATATTTTTAAATCATATTTATTAAATTCTTGTGTGTGTACCTGACATGTAATAGGGTACATTTGCTATATCTAAAAATACCTGAGGAAAGGCACGTATATTTCATAGTATGCTTAAAAATCATAATGAGCGTCTTAAAAAGCAGCCAAAAAAATCCCAACATGGTAGCTGGCTTCAGAGAACAGTGGATTCTGAACATATGCCATAGAATGTCTAGGATAAAAGAAGTAAATCGGACTGAAGAAGAGCTCTTTGTGGCTCGAAAGCTTGTCTCACTCACCCACAGAATTTCCAATAAAAGATATTACCTCACCCACCTTGTGTCTCTAATACCCTGGGACCTACACGGCTACAAATACACTGCATACAGGAGTAAATCAGTCTTGAATTTCACAATAATTAATCATTGATTCATAGGACTGGAAGGGACCTCGAGAGGTCATCTAGTCCAGTCCCCTGCACTCATGGCAGGACTAAGTATTATCTAGACCATCCCTGATAGGTGTTTGTCTAACCTGCTCTTAAAAATCTCCAATGATGGAGATTCCACAACTTCCTTAGGCAATTTATTCCAGTGCTTAACCACCCTGACAGTTAGGAAGTGCATACTATATTGTTTAACTTGTATATTGCCTTAGTGCCTACTGGAGGCCAACCAGGCACTGTACAAACATGTAGGAAAGGACAGTCTCTTTCTCAAAGAGCATATAATCTCCTGTAGTTTTAAAACGTTGAGAGAAAACACACCTGTAACAGAATTGTATCATGTGACACAACTAGGACTTGCATTCAAATGACTAAAAACAGGTATGAAATTCCACCTTCTCAACAGTCTTTGGTATAATGGCTTGTTCTAGAGATTTGGATCTTCACACTGAGTTGTCAAGTAATTCTGGGCCTGATCCTGTAACCCTTACTCAAATAATCTGATTGGTTGGCATAACAGAGGTAAATTGTGTGCTCCCTTTTCTCCTAATACAAGAACAAACAGAATTAACCCATGGAATTCTCTGCCACAAGATATTATTGAAGCTAGTAGCTCAGTAGGGTTCCAGAAGGATTAGGCATTTATATGGATAATGAACACATCCACAATTACATTAGACTGGATAATATTTTTTATAAGAGATAGAAAACTTCATTCTTAGGAGCTGGTTTATTCCCTGATCTGCAGGGAGTTAGCGAAAAACTTCCCCTCTGGACATGTTGTTCCATAATTTTCTACTACAGACTTTCTTGCACCTTTCTGTGGCGTCTGCCACCGGCCACGGTCAGAAATAAGATAACTAGAGTAGATGGATGGATCCAGTATTGCAAATCCATTGTTCCATTGACTTCAATGTGTTGCATTGAACTCTATTATTGTCATGCTGAATATACAGAATTAGGACTGCAGGTAATTGGTAGTGGTTAGTAAAGTCTCCCCTTACCAAGAGGAGAAGCAAGAATGATGTTTTCACTATATTCTTAGACATTGATGCTTTATTGTTCCATACATGAATTTCTCAATTCTAGCAATCCTAAGGGTTCTTACATGGAAGTGTTTTTAATGTGTGGTTTTTTGTCTTATGTAGTTTTCTGAGCACAGCCACTGGTAGGTTTGGGATGATGATTGATGCAACAAGTTCACTTGTAGTTATGCATAGTAAGATATAAAAGGAATTTTTCTAGCTTGCTAGTGCGCAATTGATAGGATCTGCAGTATCAGTCTCTAAAATTTCATAAATACATATTTAATAGTAATGTTGTATACTAACAAAACATAGAGCGCCGAATGTAGCCTCAGACAAACCAAAAGATCCATCACCCCTTGATTATGGGAACGTTTGGAGGTAGATCTGTATCCGGAATTTGTTTCATGCTCATTCATAATAGCACTGAAAAACAATTCTGTTCACAACTATTATATCTGTATTTTAGCACCTTACTGTTGATACAGAATATTGTATGTTACTCCTCGGTCTTCTACAAAGATATTAGAGAATCACACTATACTTTTAGGGTTATGCATTCCAAGCAAAATCTTTGTTCCATGTTAATTTGACATTGAATCTGTGTGATCTCTCTAAACTACTGTTGGGTTTTTGTAAATGTACTGGCTGTTTAAAACAGCCTTGTAAACAATATTAACATTTTTACTGCTTGTGAGCATGTGGTCTATGTTGTTTCCCAAATGGTTTGATCAGTCACTATCCAAATTAATAATTAACCATCGTCTGCAATTGATAATTTGGTCCATCGTCTGTTCTTTTGGAAGGGATGGTTAAGAGATGTATTGTTTTCACTTCCATGCAATGAAGATGCTGCATTTCTAGGTAGATACATACCTACATTTCAAGTTGGTGTGGTATGGCTCTTTTAGTCATTGCATCCCTAGGGTCAACTGTGTTCAACAAAATATATCCAGGTTGGTCTCCAACACAACAGACAAACTAGATTAAATAAACCTGAGATTAATTATTTAATCTCCAATCTGAATTGGAGCATCCCCATTTTGGGATGTTTTGGCTTTGATGTTCTGAGTGGGTCTGATATTAAGAGGCGCTAGGCTTGAGCCAGGCATTGGGTGTGAGGGGATGGCTAGTTGTGATATTCTGTATCAGGCCCAACTATGTACAGTCTTGGGGGAATAACATAAATTTCTCTATATAAAATAATTCTGCTTATAGGGGTTACCCAAGTGAAGTAAACTGATTTTTCCCATAGCTTGTAAGGAAAAGGAAAAGCCAACTTGCAGGTCCTCTCTTACTTAGATAGTTGAATCCTTTCACTGTGTTTTCTGTTCCTCTCCAAATCAAAGTATTGACCCTTCTAGCTAGACCAGTAGCTTGGCAGATAGTCAACCTATTATGGTAGGGGGAATACACTGATTCATAAGCAGCATTATTCACCACATTGGCAGAGAATGTGAGCTGCTTTTGATGTGGGATGGAGCAGTTATGTTTGGATCCTCATTTCCACTCTTCCCTCCAGCCCCCATGCATGTACGCACCCCACTGGCCTTCGCTGCAAGGATAGTGTAGTGCATGTAACTCATGGCTGCGGGGGGTGAAATGGATGTTTTGGCTACAGAGTCATGAAGAACCCTCAGAGAGCTTTTAAATCCCACAAGCCCTGTCAGAATACACAACTGAGACCCTGATTTTTCTAAGCGTTGCCCACCTGCAACTCCCCTTCACTTCATTGGAAGCAGCTAATCCCCAGCACTTCTGGAGATCATGGGCAAGGTGGTCACACAAAATTAATGAACACTTCTGAAAACATTTGGCCTTAAGTTGTGTGACTGTTACAGTTCTCCTGTCACTTACAGTTTTTTAGTCTATGTGCATAAAATCTTCCTGGTGGGTCTAGGGCAGGGGTGGGCAAACGTTTTGGTCTGAGGGCCACATCTAAGTATGGAAATTGTATGGCGGGCCATGAATACTCACGAAATTGGGGGTTGGGGTGCAGGAGGAGGAGAAGGCTCTTGAGTGGGGCTAGAAACAAGGAGTTCAGGATGTGGGAGAGGGCTCTAGACTGGGGCAGGGGGTTGGCATGCGGGGTGGGGGTGAGGGCTCCATCTGGGGGTGGGGCTGGGGATGAGGGGTTGGGGGTGCAGGACCATGCTCTGGGCTGGGAGCAAAGGGCTCAGAGGGCAGGAGTGGGATCAGGGCTAGGGCAGGGGGTTGGGGTGCAGGAGAGGGTCAAGGGTGCAGGCTCCGGGTGGTGCTTACCTCAAGCAGCTCCCAGAAGTAGTGGCATGTCCCCCCTCCAGCTCCTATGTGGAAGTGCAGCCAGGGAGCTCTGTGCATTGCTCCGTCCGCAGGCACCGCCCCTGCAGCTCCCATTGGCTGGGAACTCCGGCCAATGGGAGCTGCGCAGGTGGCACTTGGGGTGAGGGCAGTGTGCGGCGCCCCCTGGCTGCCCCTAAGTGTAGGAGCTGGAGGCGGGACATGCCGCCGCTTCCGGGAGCGGCGTGAGCGGGGCAAGCCCCTGACCCTACTCCCCAGCGAAAGCTTGAGGGCCGGATTAAAATGTCTGAAGGGCCGGATGTGGCTCCCGGGCCGTAGTTTGCCCACCCCAGTCTACGGTTATCTTCTCCCCAGCAAAACATTATATTATATTTCAAAGGCTTCAGAAGAACCTTCATGAGGAAGGGATTAAAGTAGGTCCGGGCAGGTATGGGCTCACCAGAGAACAGGGGGATAACTTCCAGGACAGGAGGAGACATTCATCCACAATTCTAACCTTGTTAATTCTGCAGCTACCTTGATATTTATCATAGTTGTTCAGATAGGTGAATGTATAATAATAAATCTGACTGACTGTTAAAAAATATCAAACAGTGGGTCAAAAATGGATCTGGGACTGGCAGTTCAGGAAAGATACATATCTTGCTGGTTAAAGTCGGTATTTGTGCCAACATGCTGCCAATTTATATACCTAGGTTGATGATTTAATGATTTAAACCCCAAAATATTAAGACAGCAAAATCTCTTCAGTATGCATTGCACCTAAAGAATGGATATGGCGACAGAAGCAAGGGTAATGCAGCAAAATCCATTGTTTGTCCTTCAGGCAAGACAGCATTGTGCAAAGCAAAGGTAATGCAGCTGACAGTATGTAGTCAAAATGGATAGTATCTCTCTTGTAGTGTATTCTCTTCTCCAGCCAAAATGGGGCTGTTACCAGTGATGAGCTGGCAAAAGGTGAAGAACCGGTTCCTTCAGTTGCTCCAGGTCTTCGGCGGCACTGAAGGACCCGCCGCCGAAGTGCTGCAGACGATGAGGAGCGACTGAAGGACCCGCCGCCGAAGTTCCGGCGTGCCGCCGGGTGAGTAAAAATTAAAAAGAGATTCTCTAGGGGAGCCTTCCCAGCTGAGAGCTCAGGCGGGCCGGACAGGATGGTCCCGCGAGCCAGAGTTTGCCCACCTCTTTAACAACTGGTTCTAAACCGGATTCAAAATTTAACAACCGGTTCGCGTGAACTGGTGCGAACCGGCTCCAGCTCACCACTGGCTGTTACCATATCTTTATTTTTGATCCTTTGTACAGCATGTCGCATGTTGTTAATTTTAACCATCAATTGTCAATTTTAAAGGCTTTGTGTCCTTCTAAAGCCTGAGGGATTGACTATTGTTAAAGGTTGGGTAATGGACTTGATTGTCCAGTTTTGAGCTGTGTCCTTATATATAACTGAGGCTGGCCTAGACTATACTTGATTCTATTCACAGCCAAATAAGATGGAAACAGTATGACTGGTAAAATTCATTTGGAGGGATCTAGATTCTTTATAATAGCATTCAACTGTATCTGAGCAGCTCAAATACGCTGATGAATCTAGTCTCTCAATACTCCTGTTGTGAAGTAGTAAAGTTTTAGTACCATTTAATCATTGGGGAACTGAAGCTCAGAGATTGTGACTAGCTCAAAATTACATGGGAAGCTTGTGGCAGTCGGGAATTGAACTCTGATTGCCTGAGTCCCAGACCAGTGCCTTTACCCTATCCAAGACTAGCTTCCTGAATGCTTACAGCTAATTTAAAAATGAAATGACCACTGATTTTGGATTCCCTCATTTTAGTATTCCTGACTTGAGTTTCAGATGTTCTGAGCCTTATTGTCTCCCATCGACTTCAGTTGGCATTGTGGGACTTAGCACTTCCGAAGATCAGGTCCAGAATATCTTAAATTAGATGCCCATAAATTGGCATCCCCAAAATTAGTGGCCCCTCTTGAAAATGTTGCCCTTTCATGGATTAGGTGAAAATCCAGATATAGGACTTCCCATGTCATTTCAACACTCTGGCCAACTTAATCTGAAAGCCAGATAGAATAATTTGGTCTTGTTTCCTACTTTGAATTTCCTCTCTGCACCGTTATCTGCCTCCCTGGCAACCTATTCCAGGTTGTACAGATGTAGAACTATGTGAAGTACGATCTTGGTAAGATGGTGTAAAATTTTTAATGGAAGATTTGCTGCGCCTATTGATTTGTATTTGTGTAACAAGACAAGGGGCTCTGCAAGCCTAGCATGGAGTCAAAGAATGAAGGAAAAACAGCTCATTTCCTCCATAGTGATGAAACCGGTCAGATGCTCCAGTAAAATGGCATTTCAGAGGGCGTAATTTCCAAATACAAAGCATTTGATCGTCTCCGTAGATTCCCTATTGATCGGGGTGCTGGAACTAGCGGTTTTGGGGGTGCTGCTGCACCCCTTGGCTTGAAGTAGTAATAACAAACACCAAGTATATGATTTCCATGGTTTCCACCATCAGCACCCCCCTATAAAAATTGTTCCAGCATCCCTGCTATTGATCATAATACTTGAACGCATCTGCAGTGAAGAGATAAAGATAGAAATGAAAACTCTGTTTTGCATTTGCTTTAGTCTATTGTTGAGAGAGTTACATTTTGTATAATGTGAGCAAAATCACAAACTACCTCACTTTTAGATAGTGGGACACACAAAAGCCGCTACCTACAAACATTCTTGCCGACTTATGGACACTTAGGAAAATGACGCGGTTTGCTGTGTTTTGTTATTAAGAGAAGTACCATTTTCAGAAGAGGACATTTTCTGGGATTTCTCATATTGCCAGTCAGTTGGAGTCTTGTAACAATATAAAAATGTATTCAGGATTTTCAGTGGTGGTGCTGTGCATACAGGAAAGGTAGACATATGGCAGTGCTCAACAATGGTACAGATAACAAAATATATGCAGGCTTATAAGGACCATTTTGTTTGATAGTTGGGCCCAACCAGAACTCTGCTTTTGGGCATGTCTGGTTTGGATCCAAGCTTTAGGGTTTGGGTTTCTCTGCAGAGTTTGAAGGCTCCTACATGCTCTCAAATTTCTTTGGCCTGATTTCAATTTTAGTCACTTTGAATATGTTACTGCTTAAAATGATTATTTTTTCCTATTTATTTTAATCATGTGAAAAGTATAAAGAGTCAAGTAAAGGTGGATATTTAAAAAGTGAATGTGTATAAAAACAATGTGGCCATGTACCATAGTAGGTGTAGAGTAGTAGTATACAGCTCTAGTTTGAGTTAAGCTGTATCTTGCTATTTCACACCAATGTGATTTATGCCATCATGTGCCAGCAATGCCCCTCTGCCATGTACATTGGTCAAACTGGACAGTCTCTACGTAAAAGAATAAATGGACACAAATCAGATGTCAAGAATTATAACATTCATAAACCAGTCGGAGAACACTTCAATCTCTCTGGTCACGCAATCACAGACATGAAGGTCGCTATCTTAAAACAAAAAAACTTCAAATCCAGACTCCAGCGAGAAACTGCTGAATTGGAATTCGTTTGCAAATTGGATACTATTAATTTAGGCTTAAATAGAGACTGGGAGTGGCTAAGTCATTATGCAAGGTAGCCTATTTCCTCTTGTTTTTTCCTACCTCCCCCCCCCCCCAGATGTTCTGGTTTAACTTGGATTTAAACTTGGAGAGTGGTCAGTTTGGACGAGCTATTACCAGCAGGAGAGTGAGTCTGTGTGTGTATGGGGGTGGGTTTTTGGAGGGGGGTGAGAGAGTGAGAGAACCTGGATTTGTGCAGGAAATGGCCTAACTTCATTATCATACACATTGTGTAAAGAGTTGTCACTTTGGATGGGCTATCACCAGCAGGAGAGTGAATTTGTGTGGGGGGGTGGAGGGTGAGAAAACCTGGATTTGTGCTGGAAATGGCCTAACCTGGCGATTACTTTAGATAAGCTATTACCAGCAGGACAGTGGGGTGGGAGGAGGTATTGTTTCATATTCTCTGTGTATATATAAAGTCTGCTGCAGTTTCCACGGTATGCATCTGATGAAGTGAGCTGTAGCTCACGAAAGCTCATGCTCAAATAAATTGGTTAGTCTCTAAGGTGCCACAAGTACTCCTTTTCTTTTTGCGAATACAGACTAACACGGCTGTTACTCTGAACACTAATGTCTGGGATTCCTAGTCTCCAATTTCAAATATTAAATAAACATAGAAAAACAAGCATAATGCATCTCCAAAACACGTTTGGTTCATTTATTTTGATTAACTGCAGTTTGGTTTTAATTATTTAGGGAGACATTTTGAAAGGCACAATGTCAGCTAAGGGGTCCAGCTCCCTTTGAAAGTCAGTGGAAATTGAAATTCAGCTAACTCCTTTGTGTGCCTTTGGAAATTGCTAGTTTTGTCCTACCTCTCAGCTAAGATTTAATAGCAGATTCTGTAATAAACTCATATTACTAATATAAGATGAATTATTTTTGCAAAATAATCTCCATCAGCATAGGGTGAAGTATAAGGGAGCAATTTCTTGAGCGCAGGGCTCATAGAGCATATGAATTGGTAAAGTGCCTCTATACTCTAATCATACAGATCCAGGAATAAAAACAAAATAACTTCAGCCATCTTTTCTATCTTTAGGACGATGCTGCCTGAAAATCTTTCAATTTCTCTGCAGTACGTCTTTCAAATCTTTTTGCAGACTTTCATTTTATTTGATCAATATATTTGAATTTCAACAAATGGAATAACAGCAACCAAACCACGTTACTGATCTGATATTTTGTTTTTGTTAGTTGAATATATTAATGGCATTCCATTTCACCCAGTTTGCTTAATAATCTATTGAGCATATGCCCCTATTTCCTTTATGATTACATGTTTAATTTTACGGACGTTCAATCACTGGCTGATTTTTGTTTAATACTAGTCTGCCCTGGCTTGAGTATGCATTTTGTAGAATGGTTACAGGTTTTTTTGTTTGTTTGTTTTTGGGGGTTTTTTGCATTTAAAGCCTCACAATACTAACAGGATGGCATTTCTTTTAATTTGAATGTGTTTTACAGATGCTAAGAACAGCTATTATAATAAAGTCCCATTTTAAACTAATGTATTTAGAAAAAAGGAAGGGAGCAGGAACCAAATGCATCACAAAGATTTTTTTTTATTGATCTAAATTGGCACAACTCTACTAAACTCAACAGAGCTGCACCAATTTACAGCAGCAGAAAATTTGGTCTATTATCTACAAACCTGGAATAATAGGGATCCTGGCCCAAACATGGGAATGCACTTAAGCATGTTGGCATGTTTCCCTGAATTGAAGCTCCTGTCTGTAAATTCTGGTCTAATTTATTGATGCAAATTGACTTGCTTCCAATGGTGTTACTCCAGATTTAAATTAATGAGAGATCAGAATCTGGAACCCTCTTTGACAGACATTTTATTTACTGAAGCGCACATGGCCATTCAGAGAAGTTCTGTCTGAGAAATGCAAATACAGTATGCGGTGTTGTTTCTGTAGGCTCTAGGCATGCAGTTCATGCACCCTAACTGCTGGTGGAATGCACATATTTTTTGTACTGAAAAGTGGCATGCACAATAATCTGTAAAATGCACAATGCACACCACTTACGTACATGTGGAACTAAAAGGCTGAAATGAACACACAATCACTTATAGGATCACATTCTAGTTTTGCAAAACCACCCCTATTTTGCTCATTAAACCTCATTTGTGGCTTCTTATTGTGACAGCTTTGTGTATTCCTCATTAAGGAACATTTTCGGTGTTGATGTGCACATAATCCCTTTTCCTGCAGTGTAGGCTGTGGCTAGAAAGATTGTTTAATTTGAGTGATTATGAAATTCTAGACCAATTCATAGATCCTTTTTAGTAGATGTTTAACTGCAGTATTGTCAAGGTATGGATTTCAGTGCAATTGTTTTCAGCAATCTGTGTGATTGCTTGCTCTATGAATGTTCCAAGTGAAGAATGGCAGAAGATAACAAATTGTTTCCAAAAATTAGGAAACTCAGAAGGGGTGAGGTGACCTCTAGATTTGAATCCAGTTCAGGTTTCACTGGCTAATGCTCTATGGCAGCGGTTCTCAAACTTTTTTTAGCAACCCGAGGACCCCCATTTTAATTAAAAAAAAAAAAAAAAAAAAAAAAAAAAAATTCTGGACCCCCAAGACCCTTACTCAGCCCCAGACCCTGCCCCCACTCCACCCCTTCCCTCAAAGCCTCACCCCGCCCCTCCTCTTCCCTGCCTCTTTCCTCTTCCTCCCCCAAGTGTGCCCCATTCCTGCTCCTCCCCCTCCCTCCGAGCGCCTCCTGCACGCAGCTGTACAGCTGTTCCCCAGCCTGCAGGAGGCATTGGGAGGAGTTTATCAGTGGGCCAGCAGCTCCGGACATGATTCCGCCCCCTCCCCCGAGCGCGCCCCATCCCCACTCCTCCCACTGCTTCCCAGTGCCTCCTTCATGCCGCTGAACAGCTGTCCCCTGGCGTGCAGGAAGAGTTGACGGGGGAGGAGTTAATCAGTGGGCCCCTGGAGTATCCTTGCAGACCCCCAGGGGTCAAACACTGCTCTATGGAAAGTGGCAGACACATATCAAAATGGATCCTGTTACCAAAGTAATTAATATTTTTTATTAGCTTGTATTCTATAAAAGGGCACAAATATCCAGATCCAGAAATCTTTGGGGAAATACAGATGCAGACCCATATCCCAACTTTCTTTCTGTCCCCATGCCTGTAAAGGACTAATGTATGAAATCTGAACTCCAGGGAGTTTAAATATGAATCTTTGTAGTTCAGGCTGAGTTTTCCCTTCTTTCCTATAGCGTCTCTGTATAAAATTCATGTCACTAAGTTTTCATACACACCTTTTTCTGCAGTAGCTTGCCTGATCAGAACTGTAACTTCTCATATGTTTTAGAAGCTCAGGTTCTTTCTGCCCTCACTGATTTAATTTTGTACAATTAGGGACATGTCAGGGGTGTGTACCAGGTGATCCTGTTATCAGAAAGAGAAATAAAGCCCCCTCCCCCTTTTTTTAGCATGTTCAGCCTTAACTTTTAAGGCATGAGTTAATTTGATTGTTTCATAAAGGCCCTGATATCCATAGTGTGTTGTCAAATGCTAGAGCTTCTCACTAGAGTTGTGTGAAACCTGCCGGGATACAGTTCAGTAAATACGCTCCTGTGTGTTCATTTTGGAGGCTTTAAGTTTAAGGCTGGTTGCAAAGCAAGCGGACATTCCGACACTCTTCCCTTTTCCCAAATAGACCCTGGAGCCCCTCTATCATCTACACAATGGCCTCCCCCTCTTCCCAACTACCTCTTGGGTTTGTTGAGCCTTCCCTGGGTTTTCTAGGGGCCTGAGCACTATCTAAATGCTCTCCTGCCTTTTCTTTTTTTGGAGGGGTGGGGCTGCTAGGTGAGGTCACTTGTCTCCCTATTCCCTTATCTCAAGGCCCTTCCTGGCAGGGGCTAGGAAACCATCCTGACCTCCCTAGTGGGGAAGAGAGCTTTTCCTCTAAGCCATAAAGAAATGTATTGCTCCATAAGGCCTGGTGAATCTTTAGGCCTCACTTACAATCACTCAATAGAATTATAAGGCCCCAATTCCATGGTTGCTATGGTGCTACTGGGCTTTATGGCTCAGTTAAGACCATGACAGTGGGAGAAGACAGCCAGCTTTCTTCTTCCACTGATCTTTGGGGGAACAAGACTTGAAGACGTGGTCTGACTGCAGAAGGCCCGTAGGGGTGAAGGAGCAATGGCTTTTCCTAATGACTCTCTGAAAATAAATGGTGTGGGACAGCAGCCAACTGGTATGTCCAAAGATTCAGGTTGAAGGGCACTGCACCAAATAGAGCAGAGGAAAGGGAAGAAAGCTACAGGGCATTCCCTCCCAGCGGTAAGAATAAATAGGGGTTGGAGGTCTTGAATGCTGGGGGTGGGAGGAAAAATGGGTTTTAGTGATATCTGTGACATTCCCAACTCTACCAATTTCCTTCACTCCCAAGATTGGCAAAACGTGCTGGACCTGGAATTTAGGGTCTAAGTTCTGTACGAAGGTCTCTCTCAACAATACAGACAACTTGACAGAAATGACCAGCGTCAGAACTAACTGATGGGAAGGAAAGAAGCAGCAGCAAACGAAATGTGACAAAGAATTTCTAAAAGCTCTGACACTTTGGGATTTCCATTCTTTTTTAATAGAAGTACAGTCTGAGGTAGTGAGTGACTGGGAGATGCTTTGAGGGTTCGGTTTTTTTTTTTTTTTTTTGCTTCTCTTTTAAACCTCAAATTAATAGGAACAATGTGGAGGGGTGGGAGGGGGGCGAGGGAAAATGTGAACAAACATCTGCTATAAACCTCTAAATGTTTCAAAGATTGCTCTGTTTTTTTCATTTTGCAATTTATCCCAGATCCATTTTATGCTCAGTAACTGCCGGTTTCCATTATCCTCTGCAAAGTGGCTGTTAAGACTTCTGATAAAGCCTTTGGTGGCATGGTGTTTTTTCTGAAAAAAAGCCATCTTGCAAAGGATAACATTTGACTATTTTAAAAAATAATCAGAGATTATTACTGTTTAGGCCCACAGCAGTCAGAAAAATTATTGCTATTAAGGGCAACTCTTTTTGTAGATGAGTTTTATTGAGAAAAATACTCTTAAATCCTAAACCTACATGCTGTAGGGAACTTAAAACATCAACTTCAGAATTAAGCTTCATCAAGCGTGGGATGTGTTGCGAATGTGTTCTGAGCACGGTTTGAAATAGGCTGAATTAAGGAAGAACAGCATCCTGTTCAGAAGGAATATGGAAGTCATTTAAAAATTGTGTGAGTGCAGCATTTCACATCTTTTTCTCCCACACCCATTTGCAGTTGTCAAGCAGGCAGATTTAGGATTTAGCATCCTGACCAAGGAACCTTTAAAATTATGATCTGTAGAGGCAGGATGTGAACTCATTAAGCATGCACACCGATATGCTGTTCAATAAATAATACGCATGCATGCAGTTAAAGCATGCCATTCATGTATAAATGTGGTGTTCAGTTTTGTGATTTTCCTAAAACAACTTTGAACATTACATCTAATGTAACACAATTCATATAAATTTTATGGTTTCTATACATAAATATTTAATTACTTTAACCATGTTCCATTCAGTGTAATTTTCAGTTGTTCTCATATTCGGTTTCTTCTGAGTGTCTTCACCCCACCCTCCTACCACCAGACCACTCTCTCCATTATAATAATTGAGAGAGTCTTCCTGGATAAATAGTCTTGTTCATAAATAGTCTTCCTGGATATTTTTGACAGTTTCACCTCCAGCTTTTATATCACCTGAAAGTAAAGATAGACTGTGGCGTCATGTGACAGTGCAAATAAAACATTGAAGCCTTTCCAGAAACATTCAAAAATCATACTGCGGCATGGCTGGCAGAATTGTGTATGGAATTGAAAAGTGGCCTCTGGATATTTTATTCTCTCTCTGCTGATGAAGACTGAGCCTCTGATAGGCTCTACAGAGGAGCCGGTAGACACACTCTCTAGTTCTGCTTTGATCATTACCAGCGTGTAATAATGGATGTGTAGGTGGCTTTAGAGATGTGGTAAGAAGTTTTTTTTTTTTCCCTCTATCTTCTTAGCTATTCTTAAATGCCTGACTTTAATACACCCATTGAAATAACCAGAGGTTTCATCCTGAAAGTTTTACTCGGTGCAAAACTTTCAATGTATTAAAATGGGATGAAGTTGATGTGGGAAGAAAAATAGTGACCACCTTATATTGTGGAAAAATCTCTGGCAGTGGCAGAAGCCCCAGCCCTTGCGTTCCTTAAATCTAAACTGGAAAAAGAAGATTCTGTGAGGATCTGTGAAGACAGGGTGATGAAATGCACAGTTGGGTGAAACTTCTGACTGAAACTTGTTTTGCCAAAAATGCAGATTCAGGCTGACTGAAACATTTGATAAATTTGTGTTGATTTCAGCAAATTTCCAGTTAAATAAATTCACACAACAAGAGGAGGAGGAGGCGGCCAGTGGTTAGAGCACTCAACTGGGATGTGGGATGTCCCTGTCCAAAGTGGGGATTTGAACCTTGATGGTTAGTATCCTAGCCATTGGGCTCTTGGGTATAAGGTCAGCTCCTCCTCCTTGGTTTTGTGCATGTAGCCCTTCAATTTCTACTTTCATTCACTGTTGTTAATAAAGGGTTAATGCCCCTCATGAAAAAATTCAGACTTCTCAGTTTGTGGAAAAAATTCAGTTTCTGGCTGACCCAAAACAAACAAACAAACACTTCTCAGAACTGCCAAAAAATCAGTTATTCACACAGCACTAAAGAGGATAGACAAGAAGATAACTTAACAGGTCTCTTCTGTCTCTAGCTTTTATAACTTGTCTCCCTTTTATGTCTTCAGTCCATTAATGTGACTGATCAATAAATAAATTCCCTAAGCATGAATTCTTAAGAAATTTTTAATAAAAATTCTTTCAGATTAAAACAATTCCTCTAACAATTGTTCTGCGTAGAGCCTTGTCCTTTCAAAGGCAAGGAAGGGGCCAGCTGTATCTACAACACACTGATTTGGGATTTTCACTTGCATGTTCCTTATCCGTCTCTAAATTGTAGGATCTAAAACTCACTTCAGACTGCTATCTGAAGTAAAGGAAAACCCAGGAAAAGCTCTATATAGTTTATTTGGCTGGTGTATGGTGGCAAGATTCAAGCACTGCTTCTTTTTTAGAAAGTAACAGTCACAACAATTAAAAAGAGAGCAGGGCAAATAATTCATACCACTTCATTCCAGTTTTGTTCAAAATTATTTGGGAAATGATTTCTGTGAATTATTCATACTGCTTAGGTGTTCACAGAAGTTTGTTGCAAATATTGAGTATTTGCACCTTTTTGATGATACCCACAGGTCAAAATGGCATATTTCTGTTCCCTGCTTGGATGAGTCTCTCTCTCTCTCTCTCTCTCTCTCTCTCATTTCTGGGGTGGATCTGACAATTGTTCTGCAACATTTGCTTAACATTTAGTAGTTTTGGTGAATGTTCTTTACAGCAAATTAACTAGCACACTAATATAAAGTAAACATACAGGGGGCGTGAATGCAATAAAAGAAATGATTTTTAAAAAAATTATGGATTTTTTCTTAGTTGTAGTTTTTCTCTCAGCTTTGGCTAAAATCTTGTTACAGAACATGAAAAAGTGGCTTCTTTTGCATTAAATATACAGCATCACATTGAATAATTCTACAATGCGATTATATAATGTAATAATTTGCATTTATAAATTTCCTTTCATCTAAGTATCTCAAATCACTTTAAAAGTTGGTAAGTATTCCTACTCTACTGGTGGGGACATGGAAGCATAAAGAGATTTATTAACTATTCTGAGGCTACGGAGGTATTTAGTAGAGTCTGGAACAGAATCCCAGTCTTTTGACTCCCAGTCTCCTGCGCTATTAGTTAACTTAAGTTTAAAGCATCAGTGTTATTAGGGAATTGGTATTTGAATTTGATGATGGTGGAAGAGGGGCCACTCAAAAGGCTTCCGAGGGGAGGAGGGACAGGCCCACGCCACATTATCTTGCAGGAAGATACAGAAGAGCAGAATTTTGAGTAGAATATTCCATTACGCTTTAATGTAAATAGTGTTCAGTCATCACAGAAATAATGAATTGCCCTGAAAGAAAGCTTACTAGTGGCCTACCAGTGTAACACTGTCCCCTAACGACTAAACCCTTTTAGAATAACAATGTTAAGCCCAGATTTTAAGGCTATTTGGGCATCTGTGCGCTCAGTGTTGCAATGCTTAACTGATTTGAATATGAGATTTAGGCTCTTAAAAGGGATTTAGCCTCCTAAATCAGGTAGGTGTTGCAACACTGAGCACAGCAACACCTAATTAGCTTTAAAAATCTGAACCTTAATGTCTTGATAACTCACTACTTCCTTTAGTCTATAACCACCCAAGTTTATTGGGCTTCAGGCTGTGCTTCAAGGTACATGTCTTGCTCATATGGAGATGGTGTGGAATGCTGGGTGTTTTTGTTTGTTTGGGAGTCAAATGTTTCTGCTCATGTTGTTGCTGGGTTATTTGACTTGCTCTTGGGGTAACTGACAGGTTTGTTTTTACATATATTTTCAAAACTTTTTTTGTCAAGGGCAACCATAGTTATCAGATGTGCTCTCTTATTGTAGAAAACTAAAAGTCTAAATAGAAATGTGTGACCTCTGTTGCTACAGAAGGGTGAATGGCACATGGATGTGGAGTCAATGCTTCGTATATCTATATATTTACTTCACTTTATAATAACTATAAAAAGTCCCAACCTCTGGGCACCCTTGACAATATACATGCACTTAAATAAACAGAACTGCCCCTGGCAGTAACAAAAACTTCAATCTTACAGTGAGATTCCACCCAGAGTTGACTTTCTCTAGTGCAATGGTTGTCTCACATGCTGCACACAAAAAAAGTCCCTGATTAGAAACTGGTCAGAAACAAGATGGTGAAGGAGCCATGGAAAGATTTGGATAGAGGGCACTTTAAAAATTCTATTTTTATCATGCGTTATTTTTTCAATTTTGTAACGTTTTCATTGTCAGTTCTACTCTGTAATTTTTTTTTTTTTTGGCTTTTCACCTTCACAGCCCAGCATAAACTGCCATTTATATGTACAAAACCTTTGATCCTTAGAAAATAGTCCACAAACCCTGTTAACCCAAATACAGTTCAATTACAAATGTTCATCAGCATAATAGTACAATTTTTTGTTTTGTTTTAACAGGTTTATTTTAATAAAACCCACATTTCTTTATTGCCATGAGACTACAAGGAGCATCATAGACATTTCTGCTGCATCTAGCACAGAAATTGATTTTACAGGGCAAGGGTATAAAATAAGAGAGAGTCTGTTAGATCTTGTAACTAGCCAAGGATTCCAAGTTTAACAGAAAGAAATAGTACATAAGAACGGCCATCCTGGGTCAGACCAAAGCTCCATCTGGCCCAGTATCCGGTCTTCCAACAGCGTGCTCCAGAGGAAATTAACAGAACATGTAATCATCAAGTGATCCATTCCATGTCACTCATTCCCGGCTTCTGGCAAATGGAGGTTAGGGACACCATCCCTGCCAGTCCTGACTAATAACCATTGATGGACATATCCTCTATGAACTTATCTACTACTTTTTTGAACCCTGTTACAGTCTTGAAAAATATTGAAGTATTTATATAGTATAAATACTAACACTTCTAAAATAACCAGTTCTGCGTTCATGATACACTGTGAAATTATCCAATCTATTTTAATCAATAATTTTTAAGGCTATTCATTGCTTGATCTGCAGTACATGTATGTAAAGGTGAATGTGTTGGGTTTGTTTGTTTTTTTTAAGCAGTCATATCCCTTAAAGCTATGCCATAACCAAAGAGTTACTTTTGGTTATGAGTACTGTGGAGAAGATTACAAGGACACTATTGTGTAACCCCAGAAGTAATGTTAAATCCATTGAAAAAGAAATGAAAGGTTTGCAGCATTCTTTTCAGGAGTTACTGGCATTCAGAGTATAATGTGCGTGGGTGTCTGTTGATATATTGTGTGCAGCAAACCGCTCCTCAGAAAACAGGCCAAATAAAAAAATTTGTGTTGCAGCTCTTCAGCAATCTGCTGAGATGGCGCACAACTCAGTTCCCAGAACTGCCTCCCAACAGAAATGTGACCTGCTAAAATCTCAGCTGAGTATTAGTGATTGTTTCCTGTTAGCCATGGGGGCGGGGGAATATCAGCTTTGTCCAGTTAGGATAGAGCAAAGTTATGCGGACGTTTTCTCACTTGGAAAGCTCCTTGTCTTTTCTTTAACATAAATCTGAAATTTTTTAGAACTTGATCCTTTCCTCTGAAACATGGATGTACATTGTTGTGCACCTAAATCAGCTGCATCACAGCTGATATACCAAGCAATGCGGTGATAGCATTTGGACCTGACGTTTTACAGATGCTTAACCTGGGGTGGGGGGCAGAGAAGCAGGGCCTAGCAGTTAAAATAAAGGACAGAGAGCCAGAACTCCTTGGTCCCATCCCTTCTGTTTTTTCTGTTTAACTCTGCAGTATTGGCAAGTCACTTAGTATCACCTTTGCCTCAGTTTCCCAAGCTATAAAGTGATCTCACAGAAATGTTGTGTGTTTAACATTTGTAAAGTTTTGAGACCTTCACAGGAAAGGTGCTACATTGCTATTCGGTATTGTCTCAAGTGGTGAATTAGTCAACAGGGAAGAACAATAAAGTCAGTCTTGACCAGGAGCTATTTAAAGGAGAGAGATTCTGTTCTATGCTATTACTGTTCTGAGCACCTTTCTAAATAATAACACACAACCTTTGAAAAAGGCATTTGATCTCTTTTATGCCAGCAGTGAATTAAATTGACAAACTTTATCTAAGTCCAACTTATTTTCCGTAACAATTGGTTCACTTCTTTCTCTTGCAGAAAACAGGCAGGGGAAATCCCTTAGTTGTTGTGTGTACATACTGTAAGACTTTATATTTAAATAAAAATTTAATCTGCATTGAAATCTGGTAGTGAGCATTTGATATAATTACATTATTGAAGTCAATGAATAAAAGATGGGAAACAATTTATATTCTTATATTAAATGTTCTTTCTTTATTTAATGCATTAAAACATGAAATGAATTGCAGCTCCTCTATTGTTCACATAGACTGCTGCTCTTCTTAATTCTCTGCTAAATCTTATAGTAAGAAACAAAAAATCAGATAATCACTGGTTCCCCACTCTAGCTTAGATCTGCTTCCTCTAGGGACCTTTAAAAACAGATGGTAATATGGTCTTCAGTCAAAATATAGCAAAGGACAAGTATAAATCTTCAATGTGTAATTCAAATGTGTTTGATTACATTAAGATCTCAAGCTTTCATAGATTTTAGTCAAGTGAATCCAATTCAGCTCCTCTGAAAACCAGAAAAATGCTACCCCCTAATACCAGCCCTGTACTTGTGACCCCGTGACCCCCGATTGAGAAACACTGATTTAGATAAGTTGACATACCCCCCTGGAAGACCTCTGCATACCCCCAGGCGTACATATATTCCTGGTTGAGAACCACTAGTTTAGGGGGTAGGGAAGCATTTTAATCCTAGAAAGCAGCACAGACACTGACCAGCATGGATAAAAATCAATGATTTTAAAAATAAATCCATTTTTATTGAAATTAAATTAGCTTTATTTTTTTTAAAAAATAAAACATTTTAAAATTACATTTGAAATTGGAACTTATGTTTGGGCCTATACTTACTACAATCCATTAAAACTACTTAATATTTTTGTATTTAAATTTAAGTAGTACATGTTTGGCTACTTTTTAAAGAAAGTCAAACCTCTGAATTGGTGGAAGTTACTGGCTAAGTACCTGGAACCAGAACTTGCTGAAGTGTTAAATCAGCTTTTGACAGCAGTAATCACTTCAGCAGATGCAGAGAGATTTATTCTATATTTTATTCTACAGTTCTCTGAAAACATCCACTCAATGTGCAGCAGCAGTCAAAAAGCTAACAATGCTGGGAATCATTAAGAAAGGAATAGATAATAAGATAGAAAATATCATATTGCCTCTATATAAATCCATGGTACGCCCACATCTTGAATACTGTGTAGATGACCCCATCTAAAAAAAGATATATTAGAATTAGAAAAGGTTCAGAAAAGAGTAACAAAAATTATTAGGGGTATGGAACGGCTGCTGTATGAGGAGAGATTAATAAGACTCTGTCTTTTCAGCTTGGAAAAGAGACGACGGGGGGGAAGGGGGAATATGATAGAGGGCTATTAAAATCAATACTGGTATGGAGAAAGTATATAAGGAAGCATTATTTACTTCTCATAACACAAGAACTAGGGGTCACCACATGAAATTAATAGGCAGCAGGTTTAAAACAAACAAAAGGAAGTATTTTTTTCACACAATGCACAGTCATTCTGTGGAACTCTTTTGCCAGAGGATGTTGTGAAGGCCAAGATTATAATGGGGTTCAAAAAAGAACTAGATGAATTCATGGAGGATAAGTCCATCAATGGCTATTGGTCAGGATGGACAGGGATGGTGTCCCTAGCCTCTGTTTGCCAGAAGCTGGGAATTAGCAACAGGGAATGGATCACATGATGATTACCTGTTCTGTTCATTCCCTCTGGGGCACGTGGCATTGGCTACTGTCGGAAGACAGGATACTGGGCTGGATGGACCTTTGGTCTGACCCAGTATGGCTGTTCTTATGTTCAGTTTACTTAACTATCTCAATTCAAACTTGTTCGTTTGAAGTTAAGAAACAAATTGGAAGCTGAAAAAGCAGGAAGCCTTGTTTTCCTCTCCAATCTATGAATTAAAAATTAGGTTTGAGAAGACAAGAGCTACTTGTTTCTGGTCACCATGTCTTTCAAGATTTCAGAACTATCAGCTCAGTTCACTAACTACAGATAACGCTTCCTTTTGTTTAATACATCAGTTAGTTTGAGTGTGAAACGTGTGTGTTTTTATATAGAGAATATTTTATTTACTAAAATACAATTGTTTTTGTGCATTTTAATTGAATTTGTATTTCCATCAGAATGAAGCTTGACTCAAATAGTCTAGTAAATAAGAAATGTCATTCACATTTTCTAAAATAATAAATTTAAAAAATCAGAATCTTAATAAATGTAAGTTAAGCCATAAAATTGTTTAAGTAAATGTGTATAGATTTAGTGAATCCTTTTGGAGAGCAAAAGGAAGCACCAAATTTAGTGTAAAGGCTACATTTAATTGCAAAGTAACATGTTTCAGTGATTCCCAACTAATGACAATCAACCTTTCCTTATTAATATATCTAAAGTACAAATGCAAAACATGATTAAAATTGATGATGTAAATCAGTCCACCCTGATACCAAGGTACTGTGGTCTAAACCTGCCAGCTGTGGAGTGTTGAGTGACTATCTGCTAAAATTCAGTCCAGGGATCGACCCAAAGTGGTGAGGAACTAGAAGTTTGTGTGTGCTTCCCAGACTAACAAACGGCACTTCTGCCTAATCAGAGCTCATAGATAAGAGAACACAAAATATTCAGTCTTATTTCCACTCCCAAATGCAGACACAATCCATTCACAAAACCCTCATGGTGCCTTTTGGCACTAGTGCAAGTGGCATGTTGTCTTGAAAAGAGTAACATCTAGAGGAAAATATCCCAGAGTGGGATGGTTGAGTCTGTGCCACTTTTCATTTGGAAAGAGTTGCTTAAGATTTAGTTGTAGGACCACACCTTCCTTCCCCTTCCCCCGCCCCTTGGTTAGCAACTGATACACTAGAAGCTTCCTTTTCCTCCCCCCACAAATGGATATGCAGTCTTGGTTGATCCAGTACGAATGTAAATTTTAAGGGGGTGGCTTGGTGTCTTGCATATTAAATCTGCAGCCTCTCAGTTCACACCTCCAGTGGAGATGCTAATTGGCACTAATATTGAGGTTTTGTGATGTGGATCACTGGCCATTGGGAATTGGACTAAGACAACCTACTTGCTTCATGTAGACTGCCATAAAGCTGTATGGAACAGCTCTTCGTTCTGACCTGATTTGGTTTTGAAACATTGACCTAGTTCCGTTAGCTATCTGGGTCCTCTCTCACCCTCCAAATCCAGGTTTGTTATAAATTATGTTATCCTAGTTTACGCCCTGTAGAAAATGATTGTTTAGACATTTCATGGTCTCCCATTTCTTCTGCTTTTTTGCTCTGTCATGCACATCCTAACCATTGATTTGAATTAATTTAATACTTATAACAGACATTCGCCTCTGTAATAAACTAGCTTTATATGTGGAGGAACATAAACGTTTCAGTGTAATTTTTAAAATCTTAGAGACAAAATAATGTAGACGCTAACACGTTATCTAACAATTGTTAAATATTCTTTGTGTGCCATATAAAAAATCACAGAATATGAACATTTTCAATATTCTCTGTAAATGCTATATAAATTAAAAAGAAAAAAGATGAGTTCATAATGCATGTAGAGTGCAAAGGAAACTATAGTTCATAATGCATGCAAATGGAACTATCTAGATAGTACATCTTAAATATTTTAATGTAAAGTTAGGGGTTGACAATTTATACAAAAATCATAGTGAGAGGCCCACACCAAATTAACTCTCTTCTGTGCATATATGCCTTATAATAGGTATTTTATCATATAATCATGTAATGTGTATAGTGGCACAGCATGCTCATTCGTCATTCGGTAAGATTGAATGCGTTACTCAGATACATGCATTCACACGGGGCGTGCACAAGGGGAGCCAAGCAGGGCCCATGGCAGGGGCACAGAGATGCTCCAGCCCCGAGGCCATGGGTGGGGCACAGTACGTGCCCCTCCAAAAGCGGTCAAATTTAAATTCCTGTGCATGCTCCTGCATTCACATATACAAAAGTTCTTGGTGTTAAAGCTTGTTTTGTGGAGACATCTCTCCCACTTCCTCCAGTACCACTTAAACCCTTGTTGTTTTGGTAAAAAGAAAAGGAGGACTTGTGGCACCTTAGAGACTAACCAATTTATTTGAGCATGAGCTTTCGTGAGCTACAGCTCACTTCATCGGATCTCTAAGGTGCCACAAGTACTCCTTTTCTTTTTGCGAATACAGACTAACACGGCTGTTACTCTGAAACCTGTTGTTTTGGTGTGAGGGTTGTCTTTGTTGAGATGGTTCTGTGGCTTTTTGCTACAGTCAAAAGGTGATGAACTTTTCCAATAGCCCTGCTATGAAGCACTAAAGGATAAGCAATTCAGGTGCATGAAACTGTGCTGGGTATCTGTGGGCATCACTACTTGTAAACATTTAGAAAAGAGCTGCTTCAGCAGTTAAGGGCTCAGATCCTGCCCCCCAAAATGGTGTGCAAGAAGTTACTTGGACTGGATTAGACCTTCAAAACTTCTGGCTCGGTTTGATGAATAAACGAAGGTTTTTACCTCCATTCTTATTTTCTGAGTGAACCAATGTCCCTACCTGTAATGCATAGATGCAATGTAAGGAGTTAAGGTTAATATCTTCACTGAATATATCCTATCCTGATTTCTTAGCACTTAAATAGTTTACCTTCACTTTTTACCAATGAATGCTTTGTGCTTTTGTTTTGAAAAGGAAAGCAGAGAGATGTGGGAGAGGGAGGGTAGAAAATGCATAACCCCAAGCTGGCTCTTTACCACTGACAAGTTCCTGACTCATCTCTCCCCTGAAGGTGCCAAACCATTCTAAATCTGAAAAGTGAATGATGAAAAATAGACTGACTGTGATAAATGTAATAAAGAGATGGGGGTAGAAGTGTAAGCAAAGCTGCATAATGAGTGCTGTGGGAAACTGAGTAACAGCTGATGTCTGGGGTATACAAGATTAATGTATTTCTCATTATTATTTTTTCCTTTGTAGTCTCCCACATGGTACAGACAAGGCTCCTGTCAAGGTTCCTTTCCCACTCTGAACTCTAGGATACAGATGTGGGGACCTGCATGAAAAACCCCCTAAGCTTATTTTTACCAGCTTAGGTTAAAGCTTCCCCAAGGTACAAACTATTTTACCTTTTGGCCCTGGACTTTATTGCTGCCACCACCAAGTGTCTAACAAATATATAACCAGGAAAGAGCCCTCTTGGAAACGTCTTTTCCCCCAAAAAATCCTCCCAAACCCTACACCCCCTTTCCTGGGGAAGGCTTGATAAAAATCCTCACCAATTTGCATAGGTGAACACAGACCCAAACTCTTAGATCTTAAGAACAATGAAAAAGCAATCAGGTTCTTAAAAGAAGAATTTTAATTGAAGAAAAAGTAAAAGAATCACCTCTGTAAAATCAGGATGGTAAATACCTTACAGGGTAATCAGATTCAAAACATAGAGAATCCCTCTAGGCAAAACCTTAAGTTAGAAAAAGACACAAAAATCAGAATATACATTCCATTCAGCACAACTTGTTTTATCAGTCATTTAAACAAAACAGAATCTAACACATATCTAACTAGATTGCTTATTAGCCCTTTACAGGCGTTCTGACCTGCATTCCTGCTCTGGTCCCGGCAAAAGCAACACACAGACTGAGAGAATCTTTCTTTCTCCCCCCTCCAGCTTTGAAATCTTGTCTCCTCATTGGTCATTTTGGTCAGGTGCCAGCGAGGTTATCCTAGCTTCTTAACTCTTTACAGGTGAAAGAGTTTTTCCTCTGGCCAGGAGGGATTTAAAGGTGTTTTCTCTTTATATTTATGACAGCTCCATTTTGTATAGGCTGTGAGATCAGATAAGATCTGACACAATCCATGGTGCTATGGCTTCAGAAAAGTGATCTTGTTCTAGTTTTTGTTGGGGGAGCAACTGAGTTAATAGATTCTAAGGTCAGAAGAGACTTCTGTGATCATCTTGTCTGACCTCCTGCGTGGGGTTTCCCTGAATGAATTCTGCATCAAGTCTAAAAGTTGTGTTTGAGCTAGAACAGTTTTTAGAAAAACATCCGTTCTTGATTTTAAAACGTCCAGTGATGGAAGTCTACCACAACATTTGGTAAGGTGTTCCATTGGTTAATTAGCCTCACTGTTGAATGTATGTGTGAAAACTATAAGGAGTACAGATTCCTTGTGATGAAGCTAAACATAATGGTTTAATGATTAAGTTTACTGTCTAGACAGTGATTTTATTGTTGCCTAATATCAAGTATATAATACTGCAAAAACCAGGAAAAGACACATTATGCCATGAGCCTATTCCACCGTAGATGTTTTTAAGGTTCTGCAAGTCACATTTATTTTTAAAATTACTTTTTGCACATTTTGGTACACCTTAAAGCAATTAACTTCCTTCAGGTGAGCCCTATAGAGCTCACAAGAGCTTTCTCTCATTCTAAAAATATATCAGGAGACCCAAGGCATTGTGACCTCAGTGCTACTTGATCTGCGTCCAGGGCAAAAGCAGGATTAATTGATCTTAGGTGGCTTGTTAATGGTCCTGAAGTTTTTCATGATGGAAAATGCCTGCAGCTAGTTTTTATGGGAAACAGTACATAATGGAACAACTGACCAACAAATGAGGTTTAAATTTAAGTTTGGAGGCCAGAAAGTCCTATTCAAATGTTTGCAGATTTTACTGAGGGAAGTTACCAGAAGCGTTCTAAAACACCAATAGGTTATGGCCAGTCCTGGAGAGTGAGTGATCCTTACTATCAGTTACATAGGTACACATGTTGCCCCAGTGGTCTGCTACACTGGCTGGTTCCCCGTTGAATACAGAGTCAAGTTCAAGATCCTCATTATCATCTGTAACACTCTCCATAGTACTAGTCTAGGCCATCTAAGCACTTGGCTATACTTCCAGATGTAGAGCGCTTTGAGTTAAATCAGCCTTCGTAGAGCTCAGTAGGGAAAACGGTGCAGTCTGTCCACACTGACAGCTTCAAGCACACTGGCGTGGGCACATTTGTGGCACTTGCAATAGCATTGGGCATGGTGCATTATGGGCAGCTATCCCAGCATGCAAGTGACTGCAAATGGGGGGGTGACAAGGAGTGTGTTGTGTGTATGTGTGGAGGGAGAGAGAGTTGGTTTTGGGGGGGCTGAGAGCATGTCAGCATGTTGTCTTGTAAGTTCAGACAGCAGCAGACCTCCCTGCCCCGCCCTCCCCCGGCCTCTCTCTCTCTCGCACAGTATTGCACACTAGTGGTTGCTTTGTCTCAGAGCAGATAAGCATGCCGGCTGTCAGAAATGGAGCTTTCAAAGGGCAAATCCGCATTCCTACAGTGATTCAAAAACAATGACAAGAGTGGCCACTTGACTTAAGGGAATTATAGGACATTTCTGGAGGCTGATCAGAGCTCAATAATGCATCACCTCGTCCACACTGGTGCCACGGCGCTCCAGCGGGGGCGCAGTAAACATTATTCCACTCGCCGAGGTGCAGTACCAGCCGCACTGTTCCCGTGGAGTCAGAGTGCTCTACTTGCCTTGCCAGTGTGGACGGGTAGTGAGCTAGTGCGCCTGGGGCTCCTTTATTGTGCTGTAACTCACAAGTGTAGCCAAGCCCTAAGAGACTACTTCTCTGAGCCCATTGTTTCCTTGGACAGCTAAATCCCTCAGGAACTATCCATTTGTGTGAGATTGGGGACACTACTGGTAGCTCATCCTTCAGAAGCAGGTTAGAATGGTCATGGATCTCTCTGCTTTCCAAACAAAGTGTTAAACAGCCTGCTTTAGCTTTCCCACAATGATCAATATAAACAATAACAAAAAAGAGAGGATGGGGCAGAGCATGATAAATGGGGAGAAAAAGAAGGAAATTCCTACCTCCAGGAAAGGAGAAAGGAAACTGGAGCACATGAGCAGCTTTATGCTTTGCTTAAATTAATCTTTACTAAAGATGAGTACTGTACAATGTTGACACACACATGCACATACAGTATATCACATCAGAAATGGACTCCCTCCTAAAACTGCAGTAAACTTTTAGAAAATCAATGTACCTTTCTGAATACTCCTTATTTTTTGTTTCTCTAAAATGTAGCACAAGCCACTGATTTTTAGCTCTTTGTTAGGTTTTGGGAAAGAACAAATGTGTCTCAACCTTAATTTTCTTGGGATTTGCTATATCTGTTAGCCAGAGCAATGTTTGCTGTAACTGTTAGTAAGAGCAACGTTTATTCTTGCGACCTACTCTCTAAAAATTCACTAACACATGAAAAATCTCAGTTTGAATATCAAGTCTACAGCCTATTTGATGACTGTATAAACTAATCAGGCAGTGGGATGTGTGAATTTCACAGGTAAGACTTGCTTTTAAAAAACATCACATTTAGTATTTTTGAAAGGTGCCAAATTGAGAGGCTTGCAGATCACATTCCTTCTACTGGTTGAGCAATTATAAGCTTCCTCTCACTGTCCCATTAATGTGCCTGTATCCTGCATGGGTCACCTGTAAAAATAAGGGAGTTAATTCAGTTCCTTCCAGTCTTTGACCTCTCAGGTGAGACTGTGAGCCAGGGTGTGACTTATGATCCTTTTTGTGATAAGAACACTTTTTTCAGTAGTTACAAGATTGAAACCAGTAATGCATTTCATGCAGGGACATCTTTCAACTGATTTTTTCTTCTTCCTTTCCCTTTCCGTCTCCACCCCCCACCTTCTTCTCCTCCCCTTCTCCCCAAAATATGACTTAGGCTTTACTTTGCCCTCAGATCTGAACTGCTGAATCTGATATCTGGAATAACCTATGCATTAGGGAGCAGCCAGCAACTTCACTGCTAAACTGCCTAGTTTTTTCAATCCTTTAAGGAGCACAGAATTCCAGATCTGCATGTTTTCCACATTTAGACTTCCACATAGATTTCTAAGACGGAAAAATCAGCATGGAGTGACAAAATAAAGTAAAGTTATTAAAGCACACCAACTTTTCTTGTGCTATTGTTTGAAACAGGTGGACTTGGAAGAGTCCCATAATGCTTGTATTCAGTGACTCTTGCTAATAACGTGCTCTGTCTTCTTCAGCTCTGTAGTTGACATGAAGCCATCTGTTCGGATTTTTTAATATTTTTCTATCCATTACAAAAATCCAAAAGCTTTCATTTCAACCAGCTTTAATTAAACATATGCTTCAATCAAGTTATGTGATGTGGCACAGTGGTTGCCTGAGAGATCAATTGAAGAGAAAAAACAACAAAGAGTCCTTGTGGCACTTTAGAGACTAACAAATTTATTTGTGCATAAGCTTTCATGGGCTATAACCCACTTCATCCGATGCATGGAGTGAAAAACGCAGTAAGCAGTATATATATTACAGCACATGAAAAGATGGGAGTTGCCTTACCAAGTGGGGGGTCGGTGTAACAAGGCCAATTCTCAACAGTTGACAAGAAGTGTGAGTATCAGCAGAGGGAAAACTACTTTTTTGTAGTGACCCACCCAGTCTTTATTAAGGCTTAATTTGATGGTATCCAGTTTGCAAATTAATTCCAGTTCTGCAGTTTCTTGTTGGAGTCTGTTTTTGATGTTCTTTTTGTTGAAGAATTGCCACTTTTAAGTTTGTTGTTGTCATGTCTTTTCAAATTCACTAATGAAAATTGCAGGATTCCCATTCTAAGGTGAAAAAGGAAGAGGTAAGGAAAGCAGCAACGCTCACTTAACTTTATTATGCATCTTCCAGCTGTTGCCCTGACTTTCCCAATCTTCCTAAATTTTCCACGTTTTAAATTACAGTATATCCTAGCAATGTATCGTGTAACTTAAAAGAGAAGGTGGTGAGATTAAATTTGGTAAAACCAGTATATAATATCCTCTACTAGCAACTTGGTAAACACAAGTCAAATTTCAAAAGGGTCTAAGGCCCTTCTTCAGATGTGATTTAGGAGCCTGACGCTCACTGAAAGTCAGTGGGACTTAAGATCCTAAGTCAGAAAAATGTGACCCTGATTCAATTTAATGTAAACAAATGCCCTGACTTAGATCATACAAACTGTATTGCTACATATGAGCACGTTTTTATCAGTATTTACTGATTTCCTGCCTCCTCTCTAATTCTAGGTTTTGTGGTAGATTCTAATAATCCAAGTGCAGAACTACCTGTTAGCTAAGGGCTTTCTGAAAATCTGAGATGTGGGGTGTTTTGTTTTTTGTTTTTTGGGGTTTTTTTTTTACTCTTTTGTTTTCTTAATTTCTTTAAGTACACAATAATTAAAAATTCCCCAACCCTCTACAGGTTTCTCACTGCTCTCTTCATGTCCTCTGTCTGCTCCTCACTCAGCACCCACATCTTTCATGCTTCCCCTTGAACAGTTTCCCTCTCCCAATGTACCAGGTTCCTTCCCTCTATTTTTTCAACTCCCTCCTGAAAATCCACTTCTTCCTGCTCAGGTTAGAACTTGACAGCCCATTGCCATCCTATTTCGAAACAAAAATTATAATTTAACCTGAACAACCTCAGTCTCTTCTTTGATTCTTAGACTGTAAGCTCTAGCTACGGCACTGGTTCAGTACTTACTCAAGAACACTTGCACCTCTGTGGTCACTCAGTAACAGACTTAAAGGTGGCAATTTTGCAACAGAAAAACTTCAAAAACAGACTCCAATGGGAAACCGCTGAGGTTGAATTAATATGCAAACTAGATACTATTAACTTCGGTTTGAATAGAGACTGGGAGTGGCTGGGTCATTACACACATTGAATCTATTTCCCCATGTTAAGTATCCTCACACCTTCTTGTCAACTGTCTAAATGGGCCATCTTTATTATCACTACAAAAGTGTTTTTTTTTCTCCTGCTGATAATAGCACATCTTAATTAATTAGCCTTTTACAGTTGGTATGGCTACTTCCACCTCTTCATGTTCTCTGTATGTATATGTTATATCTTCTTACTATATGTTCCATTCTATGCATCTGATGAAGTGGGCTGTAGCCCCCGAAAGCTTATGCTCAATTAATTTGTTAGTCTCAAAAGGAAGAGTGCCTAGAGAGAGATGGTGAGTGTACGTAGCTCTCATTTAATTCAGTGAGAGGGCTCATCAAATTTCAGGATCAGGCCTTAACAGCACCACTTCCTGCTGCACCTGAGATCTTATTACTCCCAGCTCCTATGGGATATGAAGAAGTCCCATTAACCACAAGTAGTAATGCACATTAGTTGTATCCTGCAATGGGACAAAAAGACCCCTAGTCTCTCATTTAAGGAGTCTCATTTAAGTTTTGCCATGCCCTGACCTTTCATGAAATTTGAAAGGTTACGATCTTAAGTGAAAATTGCATGTCTGTCTCTTCTCCATCTTTGTTGCCAAAAGACAAATTGGGGACATTATGTGATAGCGCTGCTTAGTGATTCATATTCAGACAGGCTTAACTTCTTTGAGAATTGCAGTTTTATTCTCACACTTACCGGTAGATTAATAATGAAATTCCACTTGCTTCATTACCAAAAGTAGCCTTCATTCTCAAGCCATATGTACAGCTGAGTCACATCTGAAGTATTGATCATATTCATTACTACTTGAAGCTAAAAATTAAAAGTCATTAATATGCCAACAAATTGCATAGTCATGTTGGTCCAGTTCTCAGCAAGTGGGCATTGGTGCCATAGTTTTTACTGAAGAGAAATTTTTCAAACTAAAGAGCCTGCTAACTTTCAGGCTTCTTAAGGAAAAAGTGTTCAGCTTCTTTGACTAAAGAGACTCCACAGGTGAAAAGTGGGCAAGGAACAAACACCCCAGATCTCTCCAGTCAATGCAGCTTCCTGCCTCCCAAACCAAATCTGAATACTTGACTGGCCAGCATTGCTTCATTCTTGTACTGCATGGACCTTCAGAGATGCTGTACACATTTGAGCTATACATTCAAATGTTTTCAACTCTCTTGCCAGCATTTTATAAAACTGTTGATCAAAAGTAAATGATCCCTACAGGGGAGAAAGATGGTGGAAGTGTGTAAAGCTCAAATTGTTGATTGCTGTTATGCCATGTAGTTATACTTGCTGCAGTCTTTCCACTAGATGGTAGTCAATAACATGATGTAATAAAAGATTTTAAGGGTTCCCCCGCATTGGTGTAACATTTTATAGCTATCAAAGTAGTAAAGCTGTTTGCAAGAGTGAGTCTAAAGGTAAGTGGAAGACTGTGGCTTCAGATACCATGGTGATGGGCATGGGATGAATAGAATAGGAATAGTGGTCAACAAGAATAACCCACAATGAAAAATAAATTACCACAGTATGACTTGTTTTGGAAATTTTCCCCTTTAGATTCCCTGTTGGGAGGTGCCTTGTAGAATTCTACTGCAGTAAGTGATAGGGCAACCCTGAAAGATTTACACTTTTATGGCTTTAATTTTTTGCTGGTAGCTAATCCCAATCTTTCAAGGTGCTCCATGGCGTCAACTTCCGCTGAAACGAGAATGGTTAATGTCAGATAAAATGTAAGTTGACGTCACTGAGCATGCTGGACCTTCCTTCCCTCTACTTTCTCCCCCCTCCCCCCAGGCTTTAGCCTTGAAGATGGATGTCACAAATATGACTGCAGTGTTAGTTTTGTTCTCGTCTTTTTCTTTGTCAAAGAACAATGGTCTAGATTTTCCTTTAATAGTTGTTACATTTTTATAGACTGCCTCTATATATAAGAATCAATAGATAAATTGTAAGAACTGTGCCCTTTTTTTTAACGTTTAAGAGTTTTTAAAGCTGACTGAAAGGGGTAAAATTCAAGAGTCCTCCTCTGAATGCTCATCAGTTGATTTACAGCTGGTATAGGTAGTGCACCCAGTAATGAATAATTCAGGTGATGGAATCAGGAAATCAGGTAGAAACGCTCAGGTTAGTCAAACCATGATACTTAATGTCACATCTTCTCAGTGCTTGTCATCACAGATCAAGTGGAAAAATCCTTGTTGCTTGATCAGGGAAAATCTAGAAGTCTTGGCACATACCCGAACAAATTTCACAAGTATAAGTGCTCTGGTGGGCATATGGAGGAAGCCTATGTAGGTGATGAATTGTTGCACTTACTGGGACAAGGAGTTTGAATATGTTGTGGGAAAGAATATAAAATAAGTCTAAATGTGGTAAGAAAAGGAAACTTTGAGAATGAAAGGAAAATTGAACAGCCAGTCAAGTCAAATGAGACCTTTTTAATGAGACCTATCTCCTCAAGGGGATAACCAAGGTAATTATTGACAGAGAAGATAGACACTGGTAAAAAGAAATGTAATGAATTATTTATTTCAGTCTTCACAGAGGAAGGTAGACAGCAAATGCCAGACCTATTTTCTTCTTCCTTGACTAGGACATATATCAGAGGAAACCAGGATCATGCCAAAACAAACGGGAAAATATTTGCAAATTCTGAAGCCTGATAAATTCAATTCAGAGACATCTCTGAATTCTTACAAGTGACAAAACAAATTGGCAGGTACTGGGGTTACCATTAAAAAGCCCACATTTGCCAACAGTTACCCCACAATGGCAGCTGAGACTCTAACATTTTTAATTATACTTAGAATATAAAATAACTGTGGCAACAGTGGTGGCAACTGTATGTTGATTGGCACTGTAGATCTTTTAATGAGCAGTGTATCCTTGAAATCTGAAAATGTACTGAATGACACTAAGGCAGGTTGACTTAAAAAGCAATTTACCCATAGGGAATATCCAGGAACTACAAACCGATCAGTTTGGCTTCAGCAATCAGGAAAGAAACTGGAAGAACTCATTAGGTGCAGAACAGAGGAATCAGCTGCATGTAGTGATTTAATGCAGTTTTGTTGAACTGTAGTTTCCATAGCACAATATCTGTTGCTGGTGAACCACAGGAAAGGCAAATAGTTTAGTAAGACAGAGAACATGCCTCCACAATTACATAACACTTCTTGAGAGTGTAACAAAAGAGCTGACGAGGGGAGGGGGAGCAATGAACATAGTGCACCTAAACTTATAAAAGCTGAAGCATTACACAAGGTCAGTGAGACAGACTGGAATAAAGAGTGGGCTGCTTGAGTGGAGAAAACTACAGTCAGCTGGATGTATAAGGTAGCGACTACGTGTGACTAGAGAAGCAGACTGAGCTGGTCAATAGCTAATATAGTGCTAGAAATGTTAGGATAAATTTTTCGTTTGTTGGAGTCATTTAGAAGAAAGATCATGAAAAAAGGTAAAGAAATTTGATGATTGTCTGTAAATGGTGGAGAAGGGAGGGTGAGCGTAGTAGTAATCACAGTGATAGTACTTGGCACTTCGGTAGGACCTTTCTCCACCATGGACTCCGAACACCTTGTTAACATTAATTAAATCTTCACAAGTTCAACACTCCATGAACTAGGTAAGCATTATTAACTCCAGTTTGGGGAAACGGAGGCACAGGTAAAACCCACGGCAGAGCTGGAAATAGAGCCCAAGTCTCCTGACATTCTGTCTTCTAATCACTAACCTCGGGGCGGCAAAGTCATTATTTAAGCATTTCAGTGTTGTATAAGATGATAGAGTTCAGAACTCTTCAGAACAAGTTGGGGGGGGGGGGGAAGCACTCTTCATGTGGTACTGATACACTGAACTGGGAGAGAATCCAGGAGATAAGAGGCTAAAACTAGTTTGATGATTTTGGTGTATGTTTTAACCCGAAATAATTTAAAATATGGGAGTAAACCCAATCAAATAGCTTAGGTAAGTAATATTCCAGATTTGTATTTTCATATTTCAGCCTCCCTCCCCCATCCCATTCTGGCATCTGTGTACTGATTTTTTTATGAAAATGGTGGATTTTTTTGGTTGGAGGATGGTGATTGGGGGAAAAGACTAATTTGATAGCAATTATATGTTATATATAAAAAGAAAAGGAGGACTTGTGGCACCTTGGAGACTAACAAATTTATTTGAGCATAAGTTTTGTGAGCTACAGCTCCTCTGAAACCTGTCATGTTCTATATAGTATGTACTTAGGCCCTGGTCACGCAAAGAGATCTGCTTACAAGACTGGGGCTATGCACAGTATTTGTCAAATGATATATTCAGGTTGCATGTATGTCTGTGCATACTCACACACTCATGCACACAATATCTTCCAAGTGCATTGCTCAGGTAGAATTCTGAAGACTGCTCAAAAACTTCTGCCCATGCAGTCAAGCCCTGATCTGTGGTTTTAGATGAATTCTTGACTGTTGATCCATATTTCTTGTCTATGTGCACTAGAAAATGTAACTGAGATCACACACTCATTCCAGTGTTTTTAAATCTTTCTTTCTTTCTTTCTTTCTTTCTTTCTTTCTTTCTCTTACCCTCATTGTGTAACATTTGCAATTATACTTGTAAATGAGTTCAGTTATAAATTAATGACTGTATGAAGTTGCCATGTTCGCTGTTTTAGATCCTCATAGTATTTTTTCAGTTAATAAGCCTATTGAAGACGTCTGGTTACATGATTTGATCCAAGGGTTGATATCAATCCGTAATGTGCCATGTCTTTGAAAACTACTGAATGTGTACATCATTGTGCTATTTAAATTAAATTATAAAACATAAAGAGAAACTCATAAAAATTGAGGGCTGCAGTAACTTAATTACTGAGACCTTGGCTTTCCACCCTTAGACCCTGAATTAGGACAACCAGCCGGGCTGTCTTCCTTGCTACAGTATTTGAAAGTCTGCTTCCAAAGTGAATAGGACATGTCCACTTTTTTCAGACATAATACGTTTATTAATCTAGAGCCTAAACTTGCACTGGGTGTAGAATATGTCATGATGCAGTCCTTTTCTGTGCTGACCTATAAAATGCAGGTTTATTAGACTGCAGTTAAGGTTATTTCCTAGATGCTCAACAGGGTGTTTGTCTGTGGTTTTTGTTTCATTTTCACCATTATCTTTAAATATGATATAACTCTTGATTGAGTGGAGTCTTGATTGAGTCTTTCTTTTTGGTTTAGCAAACTAAATATTTTTCAGCAAAGCAAGTTAAAGGCTAAAGGCTTTGTGGTTTACAATAACAATAATAGGTGTTTCTTCAGATGATTTGCACATGTCCATTCCACTCTAGGTGTTTGTGTGCTTCAGATGCCAGAGAGTTTTTACCCTTAGTGGTATCCATCGGGGTGGCCCGAGTGCCCTCTGCTGTCTCACACACACCATGCAGTCACAAAGGAACGAGCGGCCCTGACCCCCACCTCCCGAGTTCCTTTCTACTGCTCATAATGGTGGTGGTAGCTCCCTGTCCTTGCTTCTGCAAGTCTTTGCTTAAAACCTGTAAACAGTACCTGTGTATAGTTAGTGTAGTTGAGTGGCTGGTCGTTGGTTAGTAAATATAAACAAACAAAATCAGTTGTATTTTGTGGGGAGGTGGGTGGTTCTGGCACCCAATTTGGATACTGCCCCCGGTACCAGAGATATGTCACTCCCTCTTGGTTTCAAGCCCTGCCACCCATGTGGTAAGGCAGTGCCTAATAGTGACCCTCAGCCTCACTGCTTTAAGTGCTTGGGGGAGGCTCATGTGAGTGACAAGTGTGGCATCTGAAACAGCTTTGAGCCTCCTTCGAAAAAAGACAGGGCAGCTAGATTAAAATAACTGCCGATTCCATCAGCAGAATGTCCTCCATCTGAGCCATCTGCTTCGGTCCCAGTACAGAGTACCATTGGGTCAATAAGTAGTGCACCTCCAGCAGATCGGCATCACCAACACCAAAGAAGAGACATCAGAAAACAGACTTGATCCTGGGATTGTCAAAAGACACACAGAGGGTGAGCTCCTCTGAAGACTCAGAATGATGTTCAAAGAAGCAGCACTACTCAGAGCACTCCTGTAAACAGCAGAGTTCATTCAGTCCAGAGCTCAGTGCGGGCCTGTTGGGACTGGCTCCCAAAGCACCTTGGTCAGCATTTCCTCACACCACGGTATTGCACGAGGGTACCAGTTAGGCCAGTAGTGTGTAGGAGAATGCCACAAATGGTCTCCCCAGCTCCCCTTTCTTCGGAGACTGAGCCTTCTTCACTTCTACTGACCGGTTCGGCACTGCCATGGTCAGAAGAAGAAAGTGTTTCTTCAGGAGACTGTGAAGTGGGATCCTGTGTAAACTGACCTAGCTGGTCCCACCAGGGGGATATGTCACCTGCCCACCCTGGCTTCAGCCTCAGTTCTAGCAGGGCTCTGTTAGAAAGAACTCTTTGGTTACACATATTAGGGGGCTTGGACCCTATGGGGCTTCTCCCTCAATCAGAAGTGCCCCCACAGCCAACTCAGCTGGCTTCATCTACTGGCCATCAGGAGCGTCGATGCCACAAACATCGTGGTAGAAAGTAGAAAGCCCAGCACCAAGCAGAGTCGGGATCCCTCTAATGAACAGCGACAAGAGAAGCAGAAACTGGACCAGCCCCCAGTCCTGTTAGTATCCTTTTACCCGGATCACACAGTTGTGGCGGAGCCTATTTCTCTACCTCTGATGATTTTAAGACTCATCAGGAGTTGAGGAGAATGGCTATAGCCCTAGACCTTCACCTGGAGTTGTCTGGGAAAATCCATTCTGACATTTGTGGTTCCAGCTAGAATAGCTTCATTTTAATTGGGAGAGCTATCTTAGAGTCTACCCCTCTAGCAAACCCCAGTTTCCCTGCTTCTGACTGCATGAAGGGTGGAGAGATTATGTCCCCTCCCAGGGGTTTGAGCACCTATATAACCATCCTCCTCCAGGCTCTCTTGTAGTGGCAGCAGCCAATGAAAAGGAACATTAGGGGCACCAAGGATTAATCCCCAAAAATAACAGGACAAGAAGCTGGACTTCTTGGGGAACAAGCTTTATTCCACAGGTGGGTTACGGGTTCATATTGCAAACCTGGAAGGCTTTATGGGGAGATACAATTTCACTTTGTGGGATACAGTTTTGAAGGTCAAACACAAGCTCCCAGATCAGGTGAAACAGAAGTTCCATTATTTTGTAGAGGAGGTTGCCAGAATGGGTCTTGATGCAGTGGATTCTGCAGCACACAACACAGCCTTTGCTATCACTATGAGGTGCTCATCCTAGTTACATAATTTTGGCCTCCCTCCGAAGGTGCAACAGACAGTCCAGGACTTACCTGTTGAAGGGCCATCGCTCTTCTCAGAAAAGACAGACGAGATTCTGCATAGTATCAAAGACTCTAGAGCAACCTTTAAATCTCGTGGCATTTACACCCTAGTAGTAAAGCAGAAGACGTTCTGTCCTTATTAGTCCGAGCACTTTCAAGGGTTTGCTCCTCAACCCCAAGACCTGCCAAGGAGAAAAAGCAGAGGCTACAAATGACCACCACCACTACCCTCTGCTTCCACAGCTGGCAGTTCATCAAGGCAGGCAGCGTCTTCCAAGAACTCATTTTGATGGACAGGTAGAGAGCAGTCTACCAGTTCCAAGAGTTTTTTTTCTTTTTCTTTTTCCAATTTTTGAAAACTGCCTGTCCCACTTCTGTTGTGCTTGGGGCCAGGTCACAATAGATCAGTGGGGTCTAAGCACAGTGGAAATGGGATATGCAGTTCATTTTTTATCATCCCTTCCCCCCCCCTCCTACCCCATCTCCCTTCCCTGTCCCTGTTCTGGGATCCCTTCATGAGACAATATTACTGCAAGAGATGCAACACAGCTCTTACAAGAAGAAGGGAGAAGAGGTCCTTTCTTTGTTCGGAGGAAAGAGAATTTACTCCAGATACGTCCTGATCCTGAAGGCAAAAGAGGGTCTCAGGCATATTTTAGATCTAAGGTAGTTAAATAAGTTCCTTTTTTAAAAAAAAAAAGTCTGAATTCTGGATAGTCAGTCTAGCTTCCATTATTTCTTCCCTGGAGCCAGGGAACTGGTATGTTACTCTTCACTTAAAGCGCTACTTTCACATTCATCAGAGCCACAGAAAATTTCTTGTTTCACTGTCAGTGGCTGCCATTTTCATTTCAGTCCTCCCCTTTGGTCTCTCAGCTGCCTCAGGTGTTTTTACAGTGTGTGTCAGTGGTAACAACATTCCTCTGGTGGTTAGAGGTCAATGTATTTCTTTACCTGGATGACTGGCTGATAAGAGGATGAGCCATGTTTCAGGTGGTGGTCAGCATTCACATAATCCGATCCACCTTTGATGCACTAGGACTTGTGATACCAGAACAGAAAAATAGAGTTTATTAGCGTGGTCCTGGACTTGACAATGGCTAAGGCCTTACTATCTCAGGCAAGGAGTCATGCAATGCATAGCCTCATTCTGGACTTAAAGGCTTGTCCTCGTACGATGGTGAGAAACTGTTTAAGGCTTCTGGGACACATGGCATGCACTTATGTGGTCCAGTACACCCGACTGTATCCAAGACTTCTTCGGAGCTGGGTGGTAGAGATGTATTCTCCAAGAAGGCACCACCTAGACATGTTAGTGCATGTACCAAGTCACATCTTATCCTCCCTAGATTGGTGGATAAACCTGACCAATGTCGGCAAGAGAGTTTCTTTTGCCCCTCTACCTACCTGGGGTGGAGGATTTCACCTGGGACCCCTGTGTACGAAAGGTCCCTGGTCTCTCCCAGATCTCAGTCTACACATAGCCCACAAATCCCTGATGTTTAACTTGGATGGTGTTCTCCCCTCGCATCAGGGAAAGGGGAGTATTGGTGCTGACCGACAATACGCACACCATGTTTTATGTAAACAAGCAGAGAGGAACCTGGTCCTTGCTACTGTTTCAGGAAGCAATCCTGCTCTGGGACTTCCGCATTAGCAACTGTATACTTCTGAAAGCAGTCCACCACTTGAAGCTCAGAATATGCTTGCAGATCATCTGAGTAGGTTATTGGTGGATCACCACAAGTGGTCCCTTTGTCCAGGCAT
The DNA here is from genome assembly GCF_965152235.1 of Eretmochelys imbricata. NCBI lineage: Eukaryota > Metazoa > Chordata > Testudines > Cheloniidae > Eretmochelys > Eretmochelys imbricata. The sequence continues at coordinate 89,164,038 of NC_135579.1, read as the reverse complement.
ATCAAGGCCTATTTTTTTAGCTGTGAGGAGCTCCCCAAGTGGATCTTGCGCACACACCATTCTTACTATACTACCAAACGTAGATAGCTGTCAAAAATGTATCTAATTCTGTATTTTAACCTTCCCCTAGAATGAGGAAGGTAAAGGTAAATGAGACAATTGTTTAACAGAAGGTTTAATGTTAATTTGTTCTGACTAACTGCTGTTAATATAGTATTTGTGTAGTGTTCATGGCAGTTCAGGGGAGTCTGAGATTCACAAAAATTGCACCACTTGGAGAGGGGATATTGTAGTGGCTTGAAGCCACCTTTTGCATCCTCCCAGTCATGGGCTGCTTTGGGAACAGAAGCGGCCCTGGGCCTAACTTAAATAGCTTCCCTGGAGCCATAGTATGGGCCACAGCACCCGCTCTACACCAAGGCTGTAAAAGAGTCCTCAGGATGAAACCTTATGGTTATTTTCCTCAGTGCCTGCACCAGGGCTTAGTCTTCCCCTGGCTGGAATTGGGACTTTTAGGTCCCCCTTATGCTGCTCCCAGCCTTTTTTGTGTGGCATAAAGAAACCAGAGCAAAGATAAGGATCTCAGTCATCTTTTCCAAACACATCTGCTAAATTATTTTTACTTACGTTGCATGATGGGGCTAGCATAGAAGATGCTCTCTGTTTTGAGTTCTAGTGTCTTGCTGCCAAAGGTTAACAGTTGATTCGTTCTTCAAATTTTTAAACTCTTTGAAAGTGTGGGTGGGTCCACGGATGCCATTGTGAAAGCTGAATGCTAATGAAAAGTCCTGACTGGCATTTCTAGAGTGTGACTCCTCTGTTTATATACTACAGTGATCAGCACAGCCGGTCAGAGTGCAAGCATCCATAGGCTGTTCCACTGATTGCATTTCAGACCGACATGTGATGGGCCACTTCTAAGAGAGAGTGGATAACCCATCCTCTGTGGCTATTCAGATTCTTTGTCCCTGTGCTGAGAGAGCTGTTAACAAATATAGGGGGAAAAGCCATGATATAATTTATCGTTTTCACTTTCTCAGTAAAGATACTGTATAAAAAGAAACATAAAGAACATTAACCCCTCTTGGTGCTGAGGGGTTGAATGTTTTGCTTCTGATGTCAAGAGGGCAAATTTCCAGGCCTTGAGGCTGATCATGTTTCTTGTAGGAACACACAAAAAAAAATAAGTTTCATATGATGATACCCATAAACCTGAAAGCAGAGCTGTTTGTTGGCTTATCAATCATCAACAGTGACTGAGATCACCGGCTGAAAATAATGCCTCTCAGTCTCTACCCTATAAAGCAGGTCAAAGAAAACCCTAGCTTTATAGCAGAACCTTCAAATAAAGCTCACCCAGACCCCCAAAATAAAAAAAACAAAACTAGAAAAGCAATATATTCAAAACATAGTTACTGAAATTATAGAATAGTCTTATAAAAATGATCTGAGATCTTAATTGCAAGTAGGTGTTTTGGTCATGGAGCTGCTATGTACTAATATTTGAATAATGATCTGTAATGATGGTATGAATATTGTAATTGACCTGATCAGTGAGGTAAAGTTGCTGTATGACTCCAGAGGGTTGTTAGAATTTCCTATGTGAACGTACTGAAGGGTTCCCAACCCTCCAGGAATTACAGATTAATTTTTAATTAGAGATTATGTCGTGGTGATACCTCTAGGAATCCCTCCAACCAAAATTGGCAACCCTAATGTATTGATCTAATTTAACAGGGGGCTGTGGGAAATGCAATCAGGAAAGCCATACAAGTTATAGAGAAGCAACCCCAAGCACATGCTTAAAGAAGAGTGGAGCAAGCCATTAGTTTCAAGGATCCTGTTCCAACCAGTTGCAAACCTAGCCTCCAAGCCTGGCAAACTAGAGAGCAAAAGAAGACTAAAGACTTAAAAAGTCTCTCAGAGGCGGAAAAGGAGGCTTCACTTATCAGGAGCTGTCTGGTGAGACAGACAACAGAGAGTGAGAGGCTCTCGGAGGAAATCTAAAGAAGTCACTCCTTGCCAGATCCAAGGAATGATAAGCCTTAGGGAAAAGCTTAGGGGTGCTGGGGGTGTGGCTTGAAGAGGTGTCTATCATGTACAGGGTTTACAGTTTGGTTCAATGGCTTTCAGCACCCCCACTATAAAAATTGTTCCAACAGCACTGGAAAAGCTAGATATGCGTACAGTTGTTTTCATGGTTTTTTAAGATGTTTTCTCTGAAATGTCACCATGCCTCAGTGGGTCACAGCTGAGAATACCAGAATACTGGACTAAATGCTGAGAAAAAAGGCAGACTCACCCCAAACTGGTGGTTATTCATCATTAGATATATCAAGCCAGTAACAAAAGTAAACTTCTTTCTTACCACACTACTTAACAAGAAGTCAGAGATGCAGTCTCCTTAGACACTCCAGCCTTCATCTCGCCACCAATGAAAAATCAATTTAACCATATAGAAGGTCCTTCTAATATAAAGAGATCAGCCACTTCGCCAGGTCAATATAAAACTCAGATTTTACTCTATAATCACGCTGCTGCCAATCCTTTAGTAACGCAAAGCTAAAGGTTTATTAATAAAAGAAAAGTTAAATGGTTAATAGATCATATACATACAATAATTACAAAGTTCTTATATCAGGTTTGTAGCAGTGATGTTATAGACTGCTGGCTTGTAGTCTCTCAGGTAACTTCTAAAAGATTGGAAGGTCTGCAGTCCATAGTTCAATATGCTCCTTTTAGTTGTAAATCCACAGTCTGGAAAATTAGGGTCGGAAAGAGGAAAAATGGAAACACCTCAGAGGTCTTTTATATCCTTTGCCATGTGCCTGGAAATTCACTGGGTCAAACACAGCTCACAGCCTCTGTTTGTGGAAAGTTATTGCTCTAAGATGGAGTACAGGGTCACATGAGCATACCACGTGTCCTTACAGGCTTTGATGACTCTCAGAGGCAGTCATTGCCCATATCTGTGCTGAGCCATCCGCAGGAAGGCTTCTCTGGGCAGAATGAGTTTCTCCTATGGCCTGTGGTTAGTGTGAAGTGTTTTTAATGGGCCATCCAGATTGAATAGTCCATTCACAAGGTGCTGGCTAGACTGGCTGTAAACTACCTTGTGGGAGTTACCCCAGGAACAAACATTTTGAGATACAGATATATAGTCAATATTCATAACTTTGGATACAGTGATGATACATAGCTTTAAAGAGTATAATCTTATTTAGCACTTCATAACTTTTCCATGGACACCTTATATGACATACTTTATACAAGAGTTGTTGCAGTTGTCTAACAGTGGCAATATCAATGATATACGTGGTCACATTTCAATCATACAGCATCACAAATGCCTTCACTCTAAGTAAGGAAAACTTTAAGGAGGCTGTTTGATCGCTCTGTTAACTACTGTCATTGCTCTCGGAGTGAATAGAATTGCAAGATCTGGACATAAGTCAGACTTGCTGAGATAAATTACAGTGGATACTAGAGCTGTGCAACTAAGTGCATTTTCAGTTTGCTGGCCAAACTGGAAAAGCTCCTTTTAACCCCAATAAATAAATAAAAAATTCAGCTCAAATGAATAGTTCATTTTCAAGGTTTTGACTTTTTTTAAAGTAAATTTGAAGTAAAAAATGCCAAACCAAAACAGATTTTTGGAGAATTGTTTGAGGGTCTTTTTTTTTTTTTTTGAGTTAAAGAATTTGGTGAATTCAGTACCAATTTATGAAATGGTTCAGTTGACTTGAATATACATTTTTTTTGGTGAGAAGTTTTTTCTGAAACATTTTGCCCAGCTCTTGTTGATGTACAAGGAACTGCAACCCAGGGCCTGGTCTAACAATGGGAGAATCACATGATTCTACCCTGAGAGACAGCTGAATGCTAGAGGCCTGAGTTCGAGAAAGGTGGCGCACTCAGAGACCAGGAGAGGTCAGAAGTTCAATTAAGCTAGTAACTGTGACAGTATGCACATGGCAACATTAAATTGACCTACCTCTGTCACCACTGAAATAGAAACCCTAATTTAAACAGTTGGGTTAACAAGCTGTGTATGGTTTGAAGAACACATGCATAACTGGAAAATAAACCAACAAAAGCCAGTTCCTTCCTCACCCTCAAGCAATGTTTCTTTGAATATCAAAGCCCAAACATAAGCTACAAAATGAAAGATATGAGATGGAGGTCACAGGAAAAATAGTGCAGGAAGCTTTAAATGATATAGAATTAACTTTCTATTACTCCCAGATAACACTAGCTATAAACTTGCTTTCACAAATAAGTATTCTTATAGATTCTTTTTTATTTTTTTATTCAAATAACAAATACACATAAAAACTGCCAAATAAGAAGATATAGATTTAAAAAAAAATATGTACCAGTAAAGATTTAAACCTCCTCATGCTAGTGTATCTCAGTACTGCCATTATGGGGCTGTTACTGCCAATTGTGCCCACATATCTATTCAGGGGACACCATCACAGGGCCTAATAACATCAGCCACACTATCAGAGGCTCGTTCACCTGCACATCCACCAATGTGATTTATGCCATCATGTGCCAGCAATGCCCCTCTGCCATGTACATTGGTCAAACTGGACAGTCTCTACGTAAAAGAATAAATGGACACAAATCAGATGTCAAGAATTATAACATTCATAAACCAGTCGGAGAACACTTCAATCTCTCTGGTCACGCAATCACAGACATGAAGGTCACTATCTTAAAACAAAAAAACTTCAAATCCAGACTCCAGCGAGAAACTGCTGAACTGGAATTCATTTGCAAATTGGATACTATTAATTTAGGCTTAAATAGAGACTGGGAGTGGCTAAGTCATTATGCAAGGTAGCCTATTTCCTCTTGTTTTTTCCTACCCCCCCCCACCCCAGATGTTCTGGTTTAACTTGGATTTAAACTTGGAGAGTAGTCAGTTTGGATGAGCTATTACCAGCAGGAGAGTGAGTTTGTGTGTGTATGGGGGTGGGTTTTTGGAGGGGGGTGAGGGAGTGAGAGAACCTGGATTTGTGCAGGAAATGGCCTAACTTGATTATCATGCACATTGTGTAAAGAGTTGTCACTTTGGATGGGCTATCACCAGCAGGAGAGTGAATTTGTGTGGGGGGGTGGAGGGTGAGAAAACCTGGATTTGTGCTGGAAATGGCCTAACCTGATGATTACTTTAGATAAGCTATTACCAGCAGGACAGTGGGGTGGGAGGAGGTATTGTTTCATATTCTCTGTGTATATATAAAGTCTGCTGCAGTTTCCACGGTATGCATCTGATGAAGTGAGCTGTAGCTCACGAAAGCTCATGCTCAAATAAATTGGTTAGTCTCTAAGGTGCCACAAGTACTCCTTTTCTTTTTGCTCTTAAATTAGCTCTGCTGGAGAGAGAGAATTAAAATCAATGCCCTGATGCTGGCTTAGTGAAAGTGGTACTTGGTAAAGAAAGGTGAGGAGTATGTGCCCTGCTTTAGACAAATATGACTTTAAGTGTCTGTGTAGCTGAACTTTTAGTTTCTCTGAACTGGGGAATTCAGATCCTTGTTTGTCTGTATCAGGATCCCTCCACTCTCATATATCCTTCATTCCCTTCTCTTGTGTCCCTTTTCTGCCACCCAAGTGTCTTCTCACTTGCACCACCTTTTCTGTCTTAGCAGTCAGTTCCTCACCGCTGTCTACAAGCACCCTCCCAGAACTGCAGCATTTCCAGTGTATCGGCGATGGTGTTTTGCCAAACTTATAAAAATGGATACAGCCTTTTTCTTTTAATTTGATGCATTATAAGGATGAATTTTTAGGAATTGTTTAACTCTACAATTCTTCAGCACCTCAAGCAATTAGGAAATTGGAGACTTTCAAAATAAAATATAGAACTATATTACTGTCCATGTATTTCAACCTCTCAAATGACTATCTCTGTCTTTTCAAAGACCGATATGACATTCCAACAATTATCCTCCCAGTAAAGCCAGGGCTTGGGTGAATTAATCTCAGAATGTGTAACCTCTATCGGACAGAAATGGCATTCAAAATGAATCACTATTTTAACCTTCTTCCAAATGGGAAGATCATAATGCAGACTCCCATTGGACCTCCTTCATTATGTTTTTTTAATTCCCCTGAATTGCAAGTGGGACAGACTGACCCTGTTCACTGGAATTCCTAGGGCTCCCCTTCCCAATAGCTGACCATATTCCCTGGGACACTTGACATGAGCAGAAGAGGAGCCTGTGGGCAGCAAATATCTGTAGATAACCTCCCTCCACTGCATGTTTGTATTTTTCTCTTTTCTGCAACAGTCATTAATGAAAAGAGCTAGTCTTCAGTTTCTCCTGCTACCAGTCTCAAGCATTGTTACTTTACCATATCTAAAAAGGTTGCTTTTCTGCTGTGAAGGTTTGAACCAAATAACGGTGCCAGAAGCAGATGATAGTTTAGTGCTGCAGCAGAAAACCACATGGCCTGAGGCCTTACCTCAGTCAGGAATAACTGATTAAGTAACCTCGAAGTGACATAATCAGTAGAATGGAGGGTGAGTAGCTTAAAATACCTTCATACAGCTAATCTGTATGATAGCTTTGGCATAGGCTTTGAAAAGGGAGCCACCTCCCTGCCTGCTGGACCTGCCTTCAAGGTAACCGTGCGTCGAAACAGGTGTATGTAGCAAAGTGGGTAAAATGAAAGCCCTACATTGTGTGTCATTACAGATAAGACCTAATTGGGAGGAGGGACTTTTAATGGGTCTTGCATTTTCTATAGAACAAATAAGATCTTAATGTCAGGATAAACATTAAATTGTTGTGAGCGGAAGGAGGCACAGACTGTAGCCTGTAAGGATTTGACAGGAGATTTCAAATTAAAAATAGCTAGTTTGTGATCAGAAATAACATAAAATGGGGAGGGGGAATCAAACAAATATGGATTTGTCTCAGCATGCTGTCTCCTGAACAGGTTGTCAAGTAAGGGCGGGGGGGAAGGCATTAAAAACATGTGCTATAAAAATAAAGTTTAATTAGAGAACATGCTTCAACAATGGACATTTCTTCAGGCTGTGAAGACACTGTCTCCAATGCCATTTTCTGTTTTAGTCTTTCATTTCATAAAACTTTTTTGCTAACCTTTATCATTTTATGCAGACTTTAAGATAGTGAACCCATTATATAACTGAGCAGAACACTTATCTGGTAAAGTCAGTCATTGAGTCTATCTTGACTAAGAATACAGATCACTTCGCTAAAATTTTTTTTTCTTTCCAAACTTTAATGCATAGGGGGTAAAGTTATGCTTTGCAGTGAGATCCTTGTAGGTCTCATCTAGATATTAACATACTCCATTATGAAAGAAGTTGTCCTAAAACCAAAAACCAGATACGGTATAAGCAGTGCCTTACGCTGAACAAATGTACAAAATCAAGGAAATTGAGTTGAGGTTGCCAAATCAACTGTAACAGTTTCCTTTATCCAACTGTGCCTGTGTTCGGCATCATACCTGGTGTATGTAAGATCACCCTGACCTGAGAATCTCTGCAGCCGTACCTAATCAAACCCTTACATAATATTGTCATTACAGAAAGATGCAATAAACATGTCTCAGAATGACTGACCCAGACCCAGAAGTAATTTTCTGTGTTTAATGGTGGTATTATTTTTTAAAAATACAACTATAGGTACCCATCCTGTAGAGAACAATCACAACATAAAAGGACTGCCCATAAATATATAGGTTGTATCCCATATGCTCCCCAACGAAGAGTGGGGGAAGGGGAAAAGAGCTTTGCAGTGTGCCTATAAAATTAACAAATCTGGACCCACAGCAGGTGCAATTTCCAAAACTGATGAACCCTCACAGGCAGTCCCCTACCAGCAGCTTCTTCTCCTTTAGATACGGGGCCAAAATGTTTTGTATTCAGAATAGTTATAATTATTTGCAAAATATATTAATTCCTCTATAACTTTCTAGTGCTATGTAAAGAGGTGTGTTTATGAGAGCCTCTTCTTCCTCTCTTTTTTTGAAAAGCTCTCTCATGCCCACGTTCCTACCTTAGGCAAAACCTACCAGTGTGTGGTTTCCAGAAGCAGTAAAGAGATTTATTTTTCCTTTCACAGTAGAGAACACCTGTCACAGAAGTTTCACAGTTAGTAGGGTCGATAGGCATATTCTCAAACTCTACTGAATTACTCCTCAGAAAGGTGTTCTTCATTGTACTGCGTATGAAATGAAGTTCTACTTGCTGGCCTTTCTGTTCTTGTAAACAGATTCGTATTCTATTCATTATTAGTAGCTAAGGTGACCAGATAGCAAGTGTGAAAAATTGGGAGAGGGCTGGGGGGTAATAGAACCATAGGGTTAGAAGGGACCACAAGGGTCATCTAGTCTAACTCCCCTGGCAATATGCAGGATTTGTTGTGTCTAAACCATCCAAGAGACAGATTATCCAGCCTCCTTTTGAAAACCTCCAGTGAAGGAGCTTCCACAACCTCCCTAGGCAGTCTTTTCCATTGTCCTATGATTAGGAAGTTTTCCCTGAGATTTAATCTAAATCGGCCATGCTGTAGTTTGAACCCATTGCCTCTTGTTCTGCCCTCTGTGGCAGGAGAGAACAACTTTTTCTCCATGTTTTTTATGGCAGCCTTTCAAGTATTTGAAGACTGCTTGTATGTCCCCCCTTAATCTCCTCTTTTCCAAACTAAACATACCCAGTTCCTTTAGCCTTTACTCAAGGGCTTGCATTTTATCCCTTTGATCACCTTTGTCACTCACCTCTGGATCATTTCCAGTTTCTCTACATCATTTCTATACATTGGTGACCAAAACTGAACACAGTACTCCAGCTGAGGCCTAACCAGTGCTGAGTAGAGTGGTACTATCACCTCCTGTGACTTGCATGCTATGCCTCTGTTATTGTAACCTAAAGTTGCTTTTTTTTTTTATTTTTTGCAACAGCATTGCATTGATGACACATGTTGCGGTTATGATCCATCACAACTCCCAGATCCTCTCAGCAGTGCTGCCTGCCAAGCCAGTTATCACCCGTTCTGCATTTGTACATTTGTCTTTGTTGAATTTCATTTTGTTGTCTATAACCCAGTTCTCCAGTTTATCCATATCCCTTTGAATTTTAGCTCTATCCGCCAAAGTGTTTCCAGCCCCTGGCCAGCTTTGTGTCATCTGCAAACTTGATCAGGATGCTCTTTATTCCTACATCCAGGTCATTAATAAAGATGTTAAATAACACCAGACCCAGAACAGATCCCTGTGGAATCCCCCTCGAGACTTCCTTCCAATCTGACATCATTCCATTTAATAGTTACTCTTTTTTTGCATCCGATGAAGTGAGCTGTAGCTCACTAAAGCTTATGCTCAAATAAATTTGTTAGTCTCTGAGGTGCCACAAGTACTCCTTTTCTTTTTTTGTGGTGGTTTAACCACTTATGTATCCATTTGATGGTAGTTCTGCAAGCCTGTATTTCTCCAGCTTCCTTATCAGACTGTCATGTGGGACTGTGTCAAAAGCCTTGCTGAAGTCCAGGTATGTTATGTCCACTGCATTCCCCCATCCACCAAATCAGTTACTCTGTCAAAGAATGAAATGAAGCTGGTTTGGCATGATTGATTCTTAGTAAATCCATGCTGGCTACTTAGTGCACTGTTGGAGACCTGGATTCAAAACCTGATACAGGAGTGGTTGTTTTCTTAAAAAAGCCAACCCCCCCCCCCAAAAAAAAAAAAAACAACAAAAAACACATGTATCATAGTACCTATTGTTGCTGCTTTTGTTTCACAAAATGACTACAAAATATTTTATTTACTCTACAGGGTAACTTAATAAAATCAGGGTGCCAATGTCCTCCCTATGTGCTAAGCAACTGTCTCGATGGGGGCCCCCCAAAAGTCCCCTCTCTCACACACAAATATTGAAGGACTTTATGGAACAAGTAAAGCCTTTCCTTGTGCCCTGAAGGCTGACAAACTCATTCTGTTGGATTAGAAGGTGCAAATTCCATAGATGAGATCCTTCAATTTAAGAAATCCTGCCACCATTCCTGGAAATCTGGGTTGTGGGCATCAGCAGCAAAAGGCCCTGAGCAAATTTTAACTTCCATGGTGGGGCACTGAGGATAAGGCAGTCTCTCAAATGCCTGGCAAAATCCATGCTCCATTGAGTCAATGGCAAAACTTCCACAGACTTCTGTAGGTGCCAGGATTTCAAACCCGAGTTCTAGACCTTTCAAGTTAGCACAAAACTTAGTGGCTCATATAGAGTAGTACTAAAGGTGTGGTAAATGCTGTTTCCTGTTATTGGTAATGATGCTGTGTTTTTAAAATGTTGAAACTAGGCAGATTTTAATACCACTACAGTTCTTGAAATCTGTCACCAAGAGGGTACTAAGAGAGAAACTTAATGTTTCATTTTGAGGATAAAAACCAAGCCCAGTGCTAGCCCATGTGATTTTGACATTATGCAGAGAAAACTAGTGTTTAGACATACTTATTGAAACTTGTAACAGAAACTATCAACAAGTGCAGAATGTTTCAGGAAATATTGAAATGAATTGCAACTCAAGGACACATTCAAAGTAAGCAGTTTAGAGAAACATAAAGCATTAATCATATGAGTTGAAAACGAGCACTTTGGCTTGTAGAATAAACATAATAAAAGCATTCCTTGGCTGGCTCTGTGCGTTGTCCTCTGAACTAATTTTGTCATTTCAAATACTTAAAAGATTAGATAAATTGAATTTGTTTCTGCAGAATCATTGTCAGGCCTTTCCTTACTGAAGAACATTATGTGACACACACAGAATATTTGAGAACTGGATATGAAGGAAACAGTATCAAGAGGGGTAAATAAGATGCTAGAGTCTTTGTCTATCTGACTGTAGCCAGGAGAAAAACATTTTATACAAAGAAAAGAGAAAGTGGAATTTTACTAAGGTTTGGGATTTCTTCTGCATGCCATTCATTTCAATATTTGCACAAAAGGACCTGACTAACAGCCATTTTTTAGTTCTCGGTTTTGTCAGCTATAACATTATTCTTAATTCTCGTAGGTAAAATACCACAAATATGCGCACTGTTTTACAGTAGAAACTAAAAGAAAATTTTCATGCCCCAAAGGGGAGTTAATGTAGTGAACTTTACCAAGATTGAGGGGGGAGGGGAAAAAAAAAGAGGGAGCATGCCTAAAGTTAGGTTCCTAGATCTATAGTCAAGCATATAAATATGTGGCCAGGTTTTCAAAGGGAACTGTAGGATGCTCCGCATTTTTGAAATGTGGCCTCATATTTATATGCCTGAATGTGGAATTAGGGGCCTACATTTCGGTTCTGATCTTTTAAAATCTTAGCCTATCCATCTAAGAGACCTGGCAGTAGTATGCAATGGGAAGTACAACTGGCTGTGTCCAGTTATGGCACATGCAGTGTGGACTGTGACTTTACTACAGTTCAGGTCTGTTTGTTGGAACCTGGGTTGTGCCACCGTGTGTACGTTAGGGTTGCCACCTCTGAGATTCAAATAACCGGGACATCTGGGACAATCCTGAGCCCATAAAACTGGACAGCTGACCGTGTAGACTGAGCACCCTTACAGATTTTCCCAGGACATCTTCCTCAAAAAAGGGATGATCCTGGGAAAACCTGGAGAGGTGGCAACCCTTGTGTCGGTGTGTGTTACCTCAGTGTCTGGTAAATCTCCCAATATGAAGTCAGCAACGTTTATTAGAATAATCCTGTAGTTATGGCACAGGACTGGGAATCACGAGATCTCCATTAAATTTCCAGCTCTGCCACAGATTTCCTGTGTGACCTTGGGCAAGTCATTTGAACTGTGTACCAGTTTATCTTCTGCAAAATGGGAATAATAGTTGTATACCTCACAGGAATACTGAGAGGTGCTTGGACACTATGGTTGTGGAGACTCTCAAGTACCTAAACAAGTTGACAGTCTGAGTTAAGACATGAGGAGGAAGGGTGGTGAGTATTGGAGTAGAAACAGAAAAGACAAGAGTTTACAGCAATAGGATTGTGTGATTGCTTAAGCTGGTAATAATACCATTCAGAGTTGTATACGATTAACTTTTTGTGTGAATTAATTTTGAAGTCCTCTATTCTTTTGTGAACATGATTCTGCATATGCACGAATGACTGACTTATTTTTGCTCAAAATGTTTCAGAACTATTTTACTACCCAGCAAAGCGGGGTATAATTATGTCCCCATTCATTATGTGCTGTTGGATTTACCTTCAGTTACTTAGTTCCCAAAGGTGATCATTATCATGTCATTTCCTATTTACTGCCAATAGCTTAGGTATTTTTATATTGCTGATGGGAATGAATTAGTGTTGAATAGCATTCTGCTACTGTGGGATCCAAACATTTTTCATGATGTCAACCTAATTTTCTCTGGGGCAATCTCTGTATCAATACATGCCCTCCTATTTGCCATCCCATAACATTCTTGTGCAACTATAGCAATTACTTAGAAAAGTAAAGTTAGGGGGAAGCAGAGAATATATTTTTTATCTGTATTTTAAGGCATCTTAGAAGCTGGAAGTCAGGAGGAAGAGCTAACTCCATGTGACCAGCTGCCTCTCCTTTTGACTACAGTTTGTGAATCTCTGCTCTTCTCCATACTGATTAATACTGATGCATGTATGCACTATGTACAATTCTACAGAAAATATACCAGTTATGTAATTGTCTAAAATTGTTACTATATGAATAAAAATAAATACGCAATTTCCCTATTATATCTTAGTTAAATATAACTAGTACTTAATTAGTGGAATACCCAGCATTTCAGTCTTTCCTGATTAAAAATACCAATCCTCAATGAATGTTTCCATACTAACACATTGCATTATCCTCATATAAATTTGTCCATTTTGCATTAATGTAGTGAAATGTTTGAATTTAATTCCTGAATCTTTAAAAAAAAAATCTTCTTTTTAAAAAAATCAATTATGAAAACTGGTGGAGAGTTTTGATTGAAATTGACTTCTAGTGGGAAACGAAAATAATGTTTTTGTTTTCAATAAATGTTAAGTATAGACCTGATATACTCTGGATTTAATTGGTGTTAGCAACTACAAATAATAAAAGGAAAAAGGCAATTGGTATAGGGATCAGTTTTCAAAACAATTAACCTCTATACTGAGCTGTTTTACACACTAAGGGATATCTAAGCCAGCATAGATATATTGGAGTAGAAAAGAAACAGGTCTGCTAGGATGATTCCTTTTGATGCTACCAGATCTAGGCAAAACCTTATAATTCCCTTGCTCGCTAACTAACTAAACTCAGTTTGTGCTGTCTGGAGTCACCAAACGAGGTCTCTGAGTTGTGGCATAGACTAAGCAATCATATCCATGACCACTGATTGCACTACAGGTTTGACCAGCAATGTACTTCATCAGGGCCTGAATGATACATAGATAGTGACTTCCAGCTGAGACCACATTTAACACAGGTCAGGCTCATCTGGCCAAGGAGAAAGATCTCCTTGGCCCGACTAGTAGATCAGCTAATTTTGAAGCCTGACCTAATGCAGGAGTATGCAGGATAACATACATACAGGGAGTGCAGCTGCCAGGTGGGGGATTCAGCTAATTGGCAGTCTGCTTTAGTACCTAGCCATCACTTTAAAAGCTGCTGCCTGAAGATTAAAATGGTCTCAGGAAGTGTCAAGTCTGTCATTGCCCAATGATGGAATTTCATTACTTAGTATTTTTTTTTTAAAAGCGTTTGGGACTGGGAGAGCTCACGAAAATACACTTACGATGCCAGGACTTCCTTTGTGAAAGGCAGGGAAGAATTTCAATATGAGATGATAGGAGCAGGGTAGATGCCCAGGTGAAAAGATAGTCCTGCAGTGCTGAGTGCCTTTTTCAGCCTGCATAGAGAGGCCTGTTGGGAATAGACTGTCACCAGTGACCTAGCAGAGGCTGGCATGGCATGGTATTAGCAAGCATCAGGACTGCCCAAGCCATGAGTTATAAACTCGAAATAAACCCATGACATGTATTTTCAGCCTGAAATGCCCCAAAATCTATTCCCAGTGCACGTCTGCAACATGATCATTGCAGTGCCATTGGGAGTAGCAGTCAGCCCTGAAAAGAGTAAGACATTCACAGGCAAATACTCCAAGGTGGTGTTATCACAGCTACCACTTTGTAGAACATTGCTTGTGCTGTCACCAGGCACGTTATCCCGTTTCTCCTAGCAACAAAAATAATCCACGTCAGCAGAATTGTCAGTTATTGCCTTGATCTGTGACTGGGTGTTTCAGACTGGTTAAAAGTTAGTCTTCTGCCCTTGCTGCCTCTGTGATGGTCTGATACCACTCTGCATAATGCTACTGGGCAAAGGGCATAGACTGTATCTTTAAGTACTAAATAGGGGTAAAGCAAATTTAATGTCCCATAAAAGAGAAGTGTCAGTGCAAAAGTTGACGAAGCACTACTAGTTGCTCTAGGGGTTTTTTTAAGTGCCAAATGCAAATTTATATAAAAGGCTAAGTGTGGGACCTCACTGCATATCATTAATATCTTAGAATTGGAACTGGGACTCCGTACATGTATGATACCTTTAAAGGTGAGTCAGATAAATATGACAGTGATGTGGAAGAAACACCTGTTTTAGCCTAATGATCTTAGAGAAAATATTCAGGAACAGTACATCCTTCCATGAAGATTACCCCTGTAATGCTGAAGAGGTCAGTATTTGCATGGATTAGCTGTTTTGTAATTCCTGACTGGTGTATTAAAGCAGCCACTGCTGAGCTTTATTTCTGCATTTAAACTTCCAAACTAACTTTTTTATCTTTTGAATCAGGCTTGAAATTCTTTGTTCGGGATCAAGTCTGGCGTAAGGATATTTCAGGTCTCTAGTGAAGTTATTTTTGAGGGGAGAGGAGGCTGTCCCTCAGTTTCTTTCCCTTTTTCTTTCTACCCTTTCTTTTCTGGAGTTGGTACCATGTGTTATGATCCTAAGCTAATGAAGCAACTCATCAGTGTGCTCAGACATCCCAGATACTTGGCGATGGTCTCTATCTTGAGGGTGACCCTCTGCCCACAACTACAGGTTTTGCAGGTCCCAAAAGCTTGCTCCATTCACGATGGTTAATTCCCTGTGTTCTCCATTATACCTTCTTTTAGGCTTTGTGTTCTAATCCCCATCACCATTAACACTATACTGAGAGGTCAAGTTTCTTGAGATAATATAAAATATACAATTAAAAAGTTTTATATTTTAAGTATTCATTTTAGTCTTCCCAGGCTTCTGGAGACTTCTGATACACATTGGGTATGTTCATCTCACACATCACATTTCTTAGCATAAGCACTCAAGGACACTAATTTAGTTCACATATTAGCAACATGCAGCTAGATTCTCAAAAGAGCACAGTACGTTGGGTGCTGAGATCTTCTGAAAATCTATCCAGAAGTGTTGCCATGGCAACTATTGGGTGTTATTAGTACTTTTGAAAATCTGGCCCATAAAACTATAGAACAGGCATTTCAGATAACCATCTATTTCGATGTGGTCTTTGCTAACCACCACTCACCCCATCAGCGGCCTATTTGCAAATGTAAAAGTAACAGGCGGTAGGTATTTAGGTATCTTAAGTCTTTAATTCAGTGTGTTTCATCTTCTTAAAAACAATAATTTGGGCTATCACCCCTTTTGATCTTTTCATCTCTTCCCATCTATTCTCTTCCTCCCTTTACCTGCACATGCTTCCCTACTCCATGATCGCTGGTTCCCTTTTCATGCTGCCTGTTTTTCTCTCTCCTGCTGCTCTGGTCCTCCTGATGACTCCTGGCTCCTGTTCCTCTGTGACTCTCGATCATGGATGCCACCCCCAGCCATGCTGGTGGGATGGTGGCTCAGAGTACAAACTCCTGTAAAAACAGCTGTAAACAAGGGAGAGTAGTTGGCACTAAATGACATATCAGATCTTGGTGAACCACGAGGAAGTGCTCCATGTATCACCAGATGCCCATAGGCCCCAGTACGAGAACCACTAGTTTAACAAATCCGTGGACATCAAGCATAGGCGCTGAGTTTTTCTTTTCCTCAGGGGGGCTCCACCCCTGCTCCGCCCCAAGGCCCCACATTCGCTCTGCCTCTTTCTGTCCTGCTTCGCCCCTGCCCACTTGCTGCTCTCCGCCCTTCCGCAAGCCCCTCCCCCAGCCACCAAACAGCTGATCGGGGGTGCTGCCAAACAGCTGTGGCTGGTGGATGCTAAGCACCCACTATTTTTTTTTTCCCCATGGGTGCTCCAGCCCCGGAGCACCATGGAGTCGGCGCCTATGCCACGAAGAACTTGGTAGTTGTAACTACTGCATATCCTAGCGAGTCAGAACTTTAGATTTACAGGCCACCAACCACGTGAGCTAAAGGAAAATTTCTTCTAGGATGTATGATCTGTAAGAGACAGCTGAACAATTCTGATGCTAGCCTTGCCATTATTCTCATCACAGAATGGATGAGTATTCTTTTGCCTGTTCTTAAACACCAGTTTCGTATACAAGTAAATCATATTGAATAGGAAGGTTATATCACATATTACTTACTGACTTCACAATAGGCATAAGGAACTGAAGGACAAAAGGCCTCAACTTGCACAGTCAAGCTATGAATCTCACATTTTAGCAAATTAATTTTGAGGAATGTGCCTGAGAGCCAGATGGTCACATTTGTAAGACAGTGGGTTGAAAAATACCAGCTTAACCTGCTAACAGTAGTGGACAAAATCTTGCAGTCCTTCAAAACTCTTGTTTGAAGTTTTGAGATTTTGTGTAAGGACCCAATGGGGACCTTGTGTTTGGCCCATAGAAAATAGGAGAGATTTTGTTAGATCTGAAAAGTACTTCGAGATATGACACCATATAAATAATGTAGGGAGTGAAATTCAGACTGGGTGATCTAAATGGCCTTTTATAGCCCTCCTTATCTATGGATCAAATCTGGAAACCCCCTAAAACTGCTTTTGCTCCATCCTGACTCACAACTCATTGAAGTCAATGAGAATTAGGACTAAGTAAGAATACACTAATGATTTCAGGATTTGGCTAAGCGCATTTATGACCACACTTCACAGCTGCTATTATTTTTGGTGCTTGGAATGGGCTGTTTATATTTTGGAAAGATTGCCATTCGTTTGCCTTAAGGTAAAGATTACCATCACAGCAGAAATACTGAATGGCTCCTGTTTTGAATGATGGAGACTAAGATGTGTGCAATAAGCTAGATTCCAGAAGGGAGCCTGGCATGCAATTATTTCATGCTGAGATGTTTGAATACATTAGAAGGATGTTTTACTTACAGTTAGATAGAAAGGACCACTTGAGGTGTAAGTTTCTCTGCAACAGGTTTGACTAGCATTTCAGTGCTCCAGACCAGCACTTGTAACTGCTTTCTCTGCTTCACCCCTCAATCCTCTGGTAGCAGTTGCTGTTACAGCACCCTTTTTCCAGCAAGATGAGCAGATTGCACAGGCACTGCTTTGTAGATAAGCCATCAGGGAATATTTAAGGAGAGAGGTGAAGGAGCACTTTGTGTCCAGGGGTGGAATGAAGGGTATCATTGTAGCAACAGAAGTCTGAGTACAAGAAGGTAGAAATTTCTCCCTACCTAAAGTATCCTTCATACAATGTGGCAGGTTGGATACACAAACTTTGTTTTTTTTTCTTTGATGGCTATTTTACATTCTATAATACTTATAATACAAGTATCTACTGTACACAGTGCTTAATTTGTGCCAGAGCTTGCCGGGGCTCAGCCCCAACATCTCTAGGCTTGGCAGTTCATAGTCCCGGCACCTCTGGGCTTTCTGTGTCAGTTATAAATGTAAAAAAAATTACTTGAGCCCCGGCACCTCTTTTATTACAAATTAAGCACTGACCATACAGAATGATATATAGTATATTTGTCTATTGGCAAGGCTGAAATGGTAATTGCATATGGATGTTTTTGCTTCCAAGTGGCTTAAAAAAAAAAAAGCAGACCCACCTTCACACAGCCCCTTCGACACACATAGTTGTATAAAATGTTCCTCCGGATATTTAAAAAGCATGATGTTGGTAGAAGTATTGTGTGCTCTTCTGAAGTTTTGACACAAGCTAGTCTGAGCATTTTACTCCTTAAAATGTATTTCAGTGGTCTAATAATCTGTCTTGGTGTACTGCATTTTTTAATGAAATTGTCGGTCTTAATATCAAAAATTAATATGGATGATTAAAACTATTGACCATAATTACTGAGTGACATGTGATGTTCAATAAATATGGAATAAAGTAATAGATATTTTTAGATGAACTGGTAAAAGGTATGAGCATATGTATTAGCTATAAAACCCTATCTGTTTTTAATTACAGCTGCTAATGGAGCAGGTGACCTTTATTCATGTTTTATTTTAGCATGATATTAATATCTTCCTCTGAGTCATCTTCATTTTGTTCACAGGATTGAAAAAGCGTACCAGGAAGGCCTTTGGAATACGGAAGAAGGAAAAGGACACTGATTCCACGTGAGTCTGTGCAATACAGCTTAATGCATTTGTGAGTGGCTGAAATGTTTATACGAGGACATTATAGAAGAGCTACATACACTTGACACATGTAGCATACATTACTATTCAAAACTGGCAGTGCAATATTCAACAATACATTTTAAAATATTTCCCTTAGCTAAAGGACAATGTTGGCACAAGAACAAATGGGTATAACCTGGCCATGAATAAATTTAGGCTGGAAATCATGTGGTTGCTAAACTATCTAATACCAATGAAAAGAAGGTTTGAGGTTCTAGAACAGCCTTTCACTAGGAATAGTGGGGTAAAGCAACCTAACTAACTTGAAGGTAGACCTGGACAAATTTATGAACAAGGATTATATGGCAGGATTGCCTGCAATAGCAAAAGACTCAAGGAACCAGGAGATCCATTCTAATCCTGTGTCCTATGTTCATATTAATCTAGTAGCCAAACGAATGTGATCCTTGTTCCCCGTCTAATGTTGTAGGGACAATTTAGTTTCATGAGTGTTTCCAAACTGTGGTGGTGATGGTGTTCAAATTAGAGGAATATTACTGCTATGAGTGTCTCTGTCTAAACCACCAATTTGCATGTGGTCTGCTGAGAATCCTCTTTTGATGCACCATCCATTTAAATATGCTGTTTTAACAGGTCAAGGCCAGTCTTTGGAGTAGTAAAACACTCAACTGGCTTTGTGTTTATGTGCTTTCAGAAGTAGTTATGGCTCAGGTAGAGAATCAAGGTGATGTTTCATTGCTGGGAGTAGATGATGATCATGCATAATAGGATTACCAATTCTTGAGGGTTCTCACTGTTAAACTGGCTTGTTCTAAGTACTGTTTTACTTTCATGGAAAACATTCAATTTCTGCAGTAACTGCGAGGAAGAGGCATATATTTTAGTGTACTCTTTTTCAAGTATATGATTTTGTCCTACTGCTGCAGCATGCCGTGGGGTTCTTTGGTAAGGGATATACCAATATAATAAGTGTATTTTGGAAAAGTTTTAATTGAAAACATACCCTGTCCAGCTACAATCATAAAAGAAAGAGCAACAGAAGAAGACTACAGAAAATGTCATGTGCTGTACAATTGAGCGTACAGCAACCTCTGGAGGAGTGATACACATATGGAAGAAAGGATGGGTGGGTGGGGGTAGGGAACTAAGGCTTCTCAGATGTGTTTAGCTTTTGACAACGCAGAAATCCATATATTTTTTCCAAGAAAAAATATGCCACATAAGGTTGCCACCTCTGAGATACAAAAAATAAGGGACACCTGGGATATTCTTGAGCCCATAAAATTGGACAGTTGGCCATGTGTACTGAACATCCTTACAGACTTCCCAGGATAATCACCTCAAAAAAGGGATGATCCTGGGAAAACCTGGACAGGTGACAACACTAATACCACAGTCACGTGGTTGCTAAATTATCTAATACCAATGTGACCGTCACTGGAGTGCTGTGAACATATCCAGCATTTCCTGGACAGATTGTGCTTTTGACTACACCATCCTCCCTCTGACTTCCACCTAGTGAGGACCATTTTAATCTGCAGTTGAGGCGCCATAGGAACCCTGTTGCTGATGTCTGCCCAGCAGATGCAGTGATTCAATGCATCCCTAGCCACCCTGGCTATGTCCCCTTTTTAGCCACTGTCATCTCTTTAGGTGGTGCTGACCAGCTTCCTTTCCCTTTGATGAAAGGGAGGTTATGTATAATTAGCACCCTTTGACCAGTCTGTCCGGAAGACAGTTTACAGAATCTAGCCCCTTGTTTGCAACAGAATTTCTGTAGGTAATTAGCGGGCTCTGTGCTGCTACTGGTATTGCCAGTTCTCCACTTCTGCTTGATGTTGCTGTGTCATTGAGATGCACATCGAAATGTGGCTAGTTGAAGGATTTTGCTGCCATAGGCAAAGTGGAGAATAATAAATATGTTGTTTCCAATTACATTTTGATGCCGTAGGCAATGGCCTCTTCTGCCTTCAAAAAGAGGTGAAATTCCCGTACATCTTCATCGGTAACCTGAAAATACCTGTGCAAGCTGTTAATCCCTGGAAATCCACACTTGAAGCAAAGCGAAAAGGCCTGTGTTAAAAAAAAAAAAAAAAAAAAAAGAAAGAAAGAAAATTGGGCCATTGAATCAGCAAAATGGTAACAACTGTTCTATTGCAACCTTTGCTTGTGAATAGGTTGCTTAGCAACAGGTACCACAGACTCAAACTACTACTTGAACTCCTTGAAATTGACTAGGGAACAGCATGTGAGCCCCTGAGCTGTCTCAAATAACAGCTGTCAGGCAGGTGAGGCAAGTTGAGAAGAGATGGGATGAAAGCAAAGAGACGGTGAGGTAGATGACGATAGTGAGAAGGGGAAGGGAACAGACAGATAAAACTAAAGCAATGGGAAAAAAGCAAGTAGCCATGAGGTGGTAGAGATGGGCTGGAATGGGTAGACCAGAAATAAAAGGAAAAGGCAGTGAATAAAAAGTGGATTGGAGTCAGAAATAAGAAAATAATATGAAAAATGGTAGCGGGGTGGTTTAAAAACACAGAGAACCTAAAAAACAAAACCTGGAGTAATTTAATAAGAGAACATGAGATGCATACTTAAATGCCTATTTGTCAGCCAGCCAGACAACAAGACAGCTAAAGACACCCACATAGGTCATGTGCAGTTTCATTTATAATTTATCATAAAGATAGAGGAAACAAAGACCATAAATATTTTTGCTTAAAGAAAATCAATGGAACAACATCTAGTTACTACCTTGTATCTAACCAGTTGCACAACATAATTCGAGCAATTCATTTCAAATTATGTGTTTTTATAGAGGCTGTAGGAACGCTGATGAAAGCGTTAAGATAACGAATCCTGAAGAGGATGTTTTTGATAATGAGCTGGTAGGAGAGACTATATTAGGGAAAACACTTTAATTAGTGAGCTACGGAGGTGGCTTATCTTCCTGCTTTGATGGGGTGGGTGGGGTGATTTTTTTTTCCTTTTGTGGGGTGGGGAGGAGGATGAGGGTGCCATAGCATCGACATTAGTAGGATGGAAACAATGGCAACCATAAGCAGTAATTTTGCTAATTGTGTCCATTGTAAAACTTAGTAGTGC
The DNA here is from genome assembly GCF_965152235.1 of Eretmochelys imbricata. Taxonomy (NCBI): domain Eukaryota; kingdom Metazoa; phylum Chordata; order Testudines; family Cheloniidae; genus Eretmochelys; species Eretmochelys imbricata. The sequence goes on along the minus strand of NC_135579.1, from coordinate 89,142,371 downwards.
TAATACTTGAGCAAAAGGAGAATACTCATTAGCTTGCAGCTGCAGAACCACAAATATCTGCTTCCTTGGCCTCCAACCACTAGAAGATGTGGGACTACATATTTTGTCATTCACTACTCCCCACTCCCTCCCTTCCTTTGGGTTTGTCTTCCAGTCTAGCCTTTATTTCATTACGTATGCATGAGGCCCTGCCCTCAATAGAATCTACCCCAAGATGAGATCTACAAGTGTTCTCACACTCTGCCTTTCCTTTTCGTGAGTTGGCTGACTCCCATGCATGGAGCAGTAGGAATGTACTACTGCCATTGTGGCAGTTATTGTGTAGAAAGAATAGTAAATATGGCAGGCGACCAGCTTGGCTTAACATTGAAATCCTTGCTGATCTTAAACACAAAAAAGAAGCTTACAAGAAGTGGAAGATTGGACAAATAACCAGGGAAGAGTATAAAAATATTGTTCGGGCATACAGGAGTGAAATCAGGAAGGCCAAATCACACCTGGAGTTGCAGCTAGCAAGAGATGTTAAGAGTAACAAGAAGGGTTTCTTCAGGTATATTAGCAACAAGAAGAAAGTCAAGGAAAGTGGGCCCCTTAGTGAATGAGGGAGGCAACCTAGTGACAGAGGATGTGGAAAAAGCTAATGTACTCAACGCTTTTTTTGCCTCTGTCTTCACGAAAAAGGTCAGCTCCCATGGAGAGGAGGTGACCAGCCCTCTGAGGAGAAAGAAGTGGTTCAGGACTATTTAGAAAAGCTGGACGAGCACAAGTCCATGGGGCCGGATGCGCTGCATCCGAGAGTGCTAAAGAAGTTGGTGGATGTGATTGCAGAGCCATTGGCCATTATCTTTGAAAACTCATGGCGATCGGGGGAAGTCCTGGACGACTGGAAAAAGGCTAATGTAGTGCCCATTTTTAAAAAAGGGAAGGAGGAGGATCCTGGGAACTACAGGCCAGTCAGCCTCACCTCAGTCCCTGGAAAAATCATGGAGCAGGTCCTCAAGGAATCAATTCTGAAGCACTTAGAGGAGAGGAAAGTGATCAGGAACAGTCAGCATGGATTCACCAAGGGCAAGTCATGCCTGACTAATCAAATTGCCTTCTATGATGAGATAACTGGCTCTGTGGATGAGGGGAAAGCAGTGAACATCTTGTTCCTTGACTTTAGCAAAGCTTTTGGCACGGTCTCCCACAGTATTCTTGCCAGCAAGTTAAAGAAGTATGGGCTGGATGAATGGACTATAAGGTGGATAGAAAGCTGGCTAGATTGTCAGGCTCAACGGGTAGTGATCAATGGCTCCATGTTTAGTTGGCAGCTGGTATCAAGTGGAGTGCCCCAAGGGTCGGTCCTCGGGCCAGTTTTGTTCAATATCTTCATTAATTATCTGGAGGATGGTGTGGATTGCACCCTCAGCAAGTTTGCAGATGACACTAAACTGGGAGGAGAGGTAGATACGCTGGAGGGTAGGGATAGGATACAGAGGGACCTAGACAAATTAGAGGATTGGGCCAAAAGAAATCTGATGAGGTTCAACAAGGACAAGTGCAGAGTCCTGCCCTTAGGACGGAAGAATCCCATGCACTGCTACAGACTAGGGACCGAATGGCTCGGCAGCAGTTCTGCAGAAAAGGACCTAGGGTTACAGTGGACGAGAAGCTGGATATGAGTCAACAGTGTGCCCTTGTTGCCAAGAAGGCCAATGGCATTTTGGGATGTATAAGTAGGGGCATTGCCAGCAGATCGAGGGATGTGATCATTCTCCTCTATTCGACATTGGTGAGGCCTCATCTGGAGTATTGTGTCCAGTTTTGGTCCCCACACTACAACAAGGATGTGGAAAAATTGGAAAGAGTCCAGCAGAGGGCAACAAAAATTATCAGGGGACTGGAACACATGACTTATGAGGAGAGGTTGAGGGAACTGGGATTGTTTAGTCTGTAGAAGAGAAGAATGAGGGGGGGATTTGGTAGCTGCTTTCAACTACCTGAAAGGGGATTCTAAAGAGGATGGATCTAGACTGTTCTCAGTGGTAGCTGATGACAGAACAAGGAGTAATGGTCTCAAGTTGCAGTGGGGGAGGTTTAGGTTGGATATTAGGAAAAACTTTTTCACTAGGAGGGTGGTGAAACACTGGAATGCGTTACCTAGGGAGGTGGTGGAATCTCCTTCCTTAGAAGTTTTTAAGGTCAGGCTTGACAAAGCCCTGGCTGGGATGGTTTAGTTGGGGATTGGTCCTGCTTTGAGCAGGGGGTTGGACTAGATGACCTCTTGAGGTCCCTTCCAACCCTGATATTCTGTGATTGGAATTTTTTTAAAAAACATGCTTATCGTAAGAGTAATGAGTGTTTTTTTGGTTCACAGTGCAGAGACAGCATAGCATGGGAGTGGAAGACATACTTATTTGTCGGGCTCATTGTAACGGGCCTGGCACCCATCTCTCGCAAGTGCCCCCTTCTGATCGGGCATGTCTGCGTTCTTTTAGTCTGGAGACCCCTTTCGGTGGTTCTCAGGTGGGTTTTCAGTGACTCAGCCCTCCGGCCGAGTCACACTGTCTAAACATTAGCCAGCACAAACTCCTTCTGGAGTGTAAAATAGTCCACAGGGGCCTATCTCAGTACCCCTGTGGTGGTTTCTCTCTCTAGCCCTCCTTGGGCTTTAGTCTTTAAGTAGTCCACCCCGATATGGGGCTGTATCCCCAGGGCTTCCTGGAGACACTATCTTTCTGTAGCCCTTCCCAGGCTTAGTCCTTACTCAATCCCTAGAAACCAGCCAGGAGCCTCTTGGTCCCCCGGTCCCTGCCAGCAGCGTTAGTTGTCCATAGTCCTGCTGCTGTTCCAGGCAGCCAGGCCTGCAGTCCATTCTTCTCCTGCTCCATGCAGCAACTAACTGCTGCTCTGTTTTGCAGCTCCTTTTATATGGCCTTCCTGGGCCCTGATTGGCTGCTTCCTCTGCAGCCACTCTAGCCTGCTTGGAGGACCTCTCCACTGCTCCTTTCCTGGGATAGGTGTGACAGAACCCTGAGGCCTCCAGCAAGGGGCCTTTGGGCCTAGTCCAGCCTGTCACACTCATGCAGTTCTAGACACTATGGTACATTCTCTACTTCTACTTGTGCACTGGTAGCTGTTACAGAAAAACATAACAGTTTGACAGAAATTTTAAGGCAAGGAGAAGGGCTCTCTATTTATAGAGTCAGTAACAGGCCTTCTGTACTTAGTCATATACTCACTATTAAGGACTGTCATATTTGAAGACCCAAACTCAATCTATCTAGCTAGGGTCTTACATTAGTGCCCATCACCATAGTGTCTGAGCTCCTGAGTAAAAAACAACAACGACAGAGTCAGTAGTGAGATCAAGTATTCCTTACAGACGTTAACTAACAGGTTGAGTCTCTCCGTCTGAAGAGGCTCTGAAGAGTCTAATTATGTCTGAAACTACTTTGAAAACATACAGAATCAGCCATGGGCTTTGGGTTTGAACAACTCAAGCAAAGTCAGTGAAAACTTGGATGAAGATGCCAACTCAAAATAGGCAACTTTAGTATTAACTAAGTTCAGCAGTGCTTTAGTAATCCAATTTGCTTTATCATGCTAGTTTTCTCTGTAATTATAATCAAGGATTAATAGAATGAAATTTATATTTATAGCTGGATTTATTATAAAAGAATCTTGTTAACATTTCTTAAATTTAAGTGTGGATTGCGAACTGATAATTAGTTCAGTCTGCATGAGGACATGTAACAGTGCACCGGGGACAAAGAGCAGGTGGCTTGACAGTGGCTGCATATGCTGAAATAAGGAGGAAAGTGGAGATGTCAATCAACTCCAAAGTTTCCAAAAGGGAATGAAGCCATAAAAAAAGAACAAACTCAATAAAGTAGAGGTGTGGAGAGGAAACTGAACAGATTGCAATATTTTAAGCTGAGGGCAGAAGGGAGACAGGAATCTATTGGCTGTATTAACATTGAATGCTGCCGTTGGTGTCGCCTATTATTTTATTGAAAGTGAATTTTGTAATGTTGTATTACACCACTGTGGGTTCGGCTCTGGCGGCTACAGTTTCAAGTTTAACAGAGTGCTCCTTGCTCCAGAGTTAGTCTCTCTAGGAACACATAAAGACCAAAAGTAGTGACCACACATACATTCACAAGTACAAGGTCTAGACTGTTTTACAAGTTTCATTAAAGTTATGATCAGCTAAGTATACAGAAATTCTATACAGACCTATGCCCAATTTACAAATATGTTTATACTCGCATCCTTAACAACAGTGTTAGGGTCTGATGGGTCTCTCATGGCTTGATCATCAGTAGAGGGATGGTTCCTGCTGGAGTCTCTCATAGGAAAACTGAGCTCCCTGTCCTGGGCATCCCCTTTTTATAGTGTGATTCTGTCTATACCTACATTCTGTGCATGTCCAAAAAAGCACCAACCCTCTTTTCTCTTTTTGGTTTGTGTCCCTGGAATCTTAAGGGACCCCAATTTTTATAGGCTGTGTAAATTCCCTTTATTCTCATTAGCATTGACACACAACCTGTATTCTGTGGTTAAGACACATGTTGGAGACAGATGCACCTTTACAGTATTTTTATGATCTAATATTAATCTTCTGGGTAATTTTTTGCAATCTTACCAGTTGGTACCTCTTTTCTCATAATCCTAGAGCATCGGGTTATTTTCTGGTCACTTGTGTCATCATTTCTTGTCTCCAAGGCCCAAAATAGCTAAGCTAAAGTCTTGCAGGCCTCAACCTACAGGTTCTTGCATTTCAGCTTGTCTTACTCATGTCTGATACTTTGATCAGTATTTAGAGGAACCATCGTATACTTTTATAATCCTTCAAATTAACTCTAATTAACATACAATAAATGTATGTAATATAACATGTTAATCATAACATCACACAAATAAATAATAAAATAATTGGCTACATTAGGCAGGAAGAGATGTAATTTGGAAGAACATACAGGAGTTGTCCATTGGAAGAAGCTGCAGCAGCAGCACTGATTCTCTTACCATAGCCACATCCCAAGAACACCTATGGGCATGTCAGCAATCAGTCATGATGCAGCTGTCACAGTTTCAGGATAATTGCATTTGTGTTTTCCCCCTTTGTGGTCCTTGAATGGCACCTACTTACAGATTTCCAGCCCCCAGCCATCACCTCTCTTGGGGGCGGACCCAGGCCTCACTCCCTCCTCACCAGAGGTTTTAAGACTACACAGCTCCCTGGACTGCACTAAACAGAACGGTGCCTGTGCTTTGCTTTCTCTGAAGGCTAGACTGATCTATTGCCTGCAGTTGTAAGTTGCCACACAGCTCCTTCTAAGCAAGCACATTTATTTTTAAGGTAAAAACATTACAGAGAAAATATATTAAAACAATAAAAGAACCTACATTCCTGCTAAAAAGCTTAGCAGAAGTCACCCCAACCTCTCGTAGTTTTCAGTCCTCCAAAAACCACCACTGGATTTTTCCCCATAACTACAAGTTTGTATCTTGATACTTTGTTCGTATCAGAACAAAGGCTGGGAAGAGCAACCGTTTCTTTATACAGATTAGGTTTATCGGATTATCAGCAGACAAAGAGCCTCTCCTCAGAGCATAGCTTCAGAAGGCTGGGTTTTCGCATAACCCATAGTTAGGTAATTTTCATTAACCTCTCCCTAGGGATTCCCCAGGAAATCCACTTAACACTTATTGTCCCAAAAGTCTATACTTGTCTGGCACATTTTCAATATAGTCTTTTGAACTCCCAGTTTTGTCATTGATCTCATCTACCCCCTAGAGAGACTACATACAATCCTGACCCACAATTAAATTTGTTTTATACAATAAGAGTTTTCAAGGATATTGCAGAAAATTGCCATATCTGTCTCAGCATCCAGCAAAGGTACTGATGCACAGTGAGCTTACATAAAGGTCCAGAATTAATATGAATGGGACAAGTAAATTCCTGGAGAAGAGGAGTTCTGAAATAGCACAGATGTAATCCAGAGGAATTTGCAAAGCCTCCACATTCAAGAGTTTTAAGCTAAAGCAGAGAATGCAAAGGAGATGGTCGCAGACCCAGGAATCCAATGGGGTGCCTTTGAGGCCATCAGGTCAGAGATCTTTGGAAACCAGCCCAGATCAAGAGAGCAGATGAGAAACCTACAGCAGATGGGAACATTTGCTTGAATGAGTGAAGGGAAATTGAATTAGAGGGAATTCTGAGACCAGGAAAAAACTCTAAAGTTACTTACTTAGTTGATAAAATAAGCTACTTGTCTCATATTGATATGCATAGTGTTAATCATCCTGAGCTAATTTGAAAGTCAAATTTGTTTTAATTGTAAGTGGGGAATCATCATCAAATGTGTGTGTTTCTAGTGAAGTCCTTCAGGGATTGGTTCTTGGTCCTACAGTACTTAACATTTTTATCAACGACATGGAAGAAAACCTAAAGTCATGACTGATAAAGTTTCATCAAATGTGTGTGTTTCTAGTGAAGTCCTTCAGGGATTGGTTCTTGGTCCTAGAGTATTTAACATTTTTATCAACGACATGGAAGAAAACCTAAAGTCATGACTGATAAAGTTTGCAGTTGACACAGAAGTTGGAGTGGTAAATAATGAAGAGGACAGGTCACTGATACAGACAGATCTGGATTGCTTGGTAACCTGGGCACAAGCACACAATATGCAGTCCACTCATACCTCGGAAGGAGGAAGAATTGAGCCATCTCTGCCGGGATTCAAACATGTGGTTCTAGGGAGTCTAAATATTCCCTACCCAAAACCAAAATCACTAAGCTTAAGGAACATGTGTGGAATATGGAATCTTATATTACATCTGCTGCTTTAGAAAAATATTTTGGGAACCTCATGTAATGAGTAAGATTTAAATATTAAATCGTAGACTAAGAAAAGGCAAATACACAATCATTATAGAGTGGTTCAATGAAGGACATTGGTGTGTTTAATTATACTTGAGTTGGCAGTAGCTGCCTGTAGATTTTGTACAATGTCATAAGTCTTGACCATCAGTCTTTGGAACATCTGTAGCACTAGATGAGACGGAAGGATGTGGAGGGCGTGGGAGAGGGAAGAGTGGGGGCTGGATTTAATAATTACTTATCATTTCACTCAACACTTTATCATATTTATATAATGCTAAATAAACATGACTGCCATATCTCTAGCTGTTCCATGCTTGCTACAGCTTAAGGCCCAGTTCTGCAAACATTCTTAAGCATAGTCCTTTATATGGTAACTAGTCCTGCTGACTTCAGTGCAGCTGCTACTACTATTCCTCAGAAGAAAGGACTCTGTCCAGTAGAAAGTATTTGCAGGATTGGGCCCTAAATTGTCAATGTATTTTCTATTTCTACTGTGTCTTCTAAAAGAACATACAACACGTCTCACGTAAGGTTTGAGATTGTTTTGGGAGAAATGAATATCAGAATGTGAATGTAAAGAACAAACACTGAAAACAGAAGTCCACATTTCTCCATCAGAAGGGTACGGTGTACAAATCCCATGAAAGAGATATTAAGACCTTTGAAAATGTTACCACCACAGCATTCCTGTGGTTCTTATCAGCAATTGGAAGGTGGGTGACAGTAGCTGACCATAAAAACCACAGCTCGTGTGAATTAGCTGAGAAAATTGTTTACAAAGGTTAAACAGAAAAGGCTGAATTAGACTGTTTTTTGACTAATATGTATTTTATCTTTGTTGTAGAGGATCACCAGACAGGGACGGAATTGTAAGTACTAAACTCTTCTCATAAAATTATTCTTAATGGCATTCAGTCTGTGTCTGTCGAAAAGCATTGTCCTCTGCAAATCAGCATAAGGAAGGTCTTACACTTTCTCTCTATTTCCATTTAATGTAGTAAATACATTAAAAATTCTCTTTATGAGAGAGCTGTTTGTTTAAATCAGAGGAATTCAGTCTGGGAAGATTATTTATTTGTCAAAAATAAGCAGTCAATATAGTTGCAGTGCCAAAATCATCTCTGTTGTACATACAGCCACTTTATAAATCCTGTATAAAAATAGTTCAAAGGTAATGTTAACTAAAATCAAGAATTTGAAAGCTGCCTTTTTATTATGAATGTTTACTTTTTATGGGAAAATGTTGTACAGCATTTTCTGCACAATGGATTAGTAATCTGAAAGGTTATGAAGAGAAATGTGACAAGTTTGACTATTTTCTGTGCAATTTTTATTTTCTATATTAAATTGAAAATAGGAGAGTGGTTACTTTTAAATTATGGCTGCTTTAACTTATGGTTTTAGGAATGAATGTCCCTACTAAAATTGGACTTTAGAGGGGTCTTGATTCCTAAATTTCAAGTTTGCAAAGAAGTATGTTGGGTTCAGACATTGATTTTACTGTAATTTGTTTTTTAAAGAGATTTGGTACTCAGATTTAAAAAGCTCATGCCTCAAATAAAAATCAGGAACGTATTCAGAAGGAAAACTGGTGCAGCTGGGAAACTGTTTGTAGTTACTCTGCATCATACTCAGAGCTCTGGAGTGGAAACTAAACCAGTCATTAAAAAACATTATATGTGTCTCCCGTAAAATCACACAAAAATTCGAATGCTTAATTACTGCTTTAAGAGGCACAAGTCTTTGTCATCTGACCCAAGATCCTTAGCTTCGCGATAACCCTGCACTCATAGAGCCCTTTGTCGTTAATTCTTAAGAAATGTCAAGAAATGAAGTTCAGAATACTAAACTTTGGGTAACACTTTAATCAAGGCTCTATTCATCAGAAAGAAAAGAAAAATGTAGATTTGCAGATTACATGAAACTGTGGAGTGTACAAATCTGTCTTCCCTGGTCTTCAACCTCTACTTCTCCTCTTCTGTTCCTTTCCTGTCTGCCCTTGGACTCTTCCTCCTGTCCTCTTCTTTCTGTTCTGCTACTCTCAGACTCTGTTTCCTCTGTTTTTTCTATGTCAGCTGCAGTCAGGTATTTGCCTTATCTCTTCTCTGTGTGCAGTACTCCTCATGTTTCAAATGCAGTGCTACTTTCCTTTTCTCCATCTGCAATTTCTTAGGCCTCCTGTAAAGGTGACATACTTACCCAAAGATCACGATATGTGGGGGAATTCTGTTAATCTTTGTGTCACGTATACAGACATAACCACACTGCGCTTCTTGAAGCAAGAAAAAAGTGTAAGGTGGATACCCCCTGCATACGGAGTCTAAGAATGAAGAGTTACCTAACAGATTAAAGACCTTCTGAAACCAATGAGAAAACTACTGTTGATTTCAGTGACAGCAGGATTGGGTGCCAAAGTTGTGGGTAGCTTGTCAGACCACATCATGGCTTTTTTTTGTTGTTGATGCTAACGAGTAGCAGAAGTAGCAAATTTTGTTCTTAGATCTAGTACTACGTGCACTCTTCAATAGCAAACTGTTAGCAGTTTTATTGTCAGTAATAACAAGTCATTGAGCTAGAGAGAGACTGAGGGAGCAAGCATGAAAATGACTCTGTAGCCTCCTGATTAGAGCCCTCACCCTGGATCCAGTCCCCCAGTCCAATGACTCTTTACTTATTTATCCACAGTGGAATGGCTTCAACGTAAGAGACTGAGGGAGCCCCACATAATCCACAGGACACTCACCTGAGAGGTGGCAGATCCCTGTTCAAATCCGTTCTCCCCCTCAGGTGGAAGGGGGACTTGAACCAGTGATCTCACACACCCCAGGTTTGCAGTGGCGGATTAGCTGCAGGACCAGGAGGGCCTGTGCCCAGGGTCCCCCCGCAAAATGAGCAACCCCACGCCCCGTCCTGCTCTGCCTAGCCAGCGCTCCTGCAAGGGAGCAGGGGAAGCCTGCGACCCCACTCCCCAGAAGGAGTGTTGGGCTGGGGGCGGGGCAGGGCAAACCCCCATACCCTGATCCCATTTCCCTGGCAGGAGTGCTGGGGGGCAGCTGGGGGGGCTGCAGGCAAAAGGGGTGAGGAGGGGCTCCCCACTTGCTGTGGCCCAGGGCCCCACAAACCGCTAATCTGCCTCTGCAGGTTTATAAACTAATGATTGGGCTAAAACTTATAAGCACGGTCCTTCTTCTCCCTCTTTCCCTGCCCCCAGCCATTTTGCATGAGCTCTCTGATAAACAGCCTCTGAACACTCCTAGTGGATTGGGTCCTGCAAGTGAGTTAGGCAAAGGAACACCTATCTTCTCCTGGTTTGTGCATCACATTGGGACCTAGAGAGAGTACATGTGCAGAGGCAGAAACATAGGCACCTAGTAGGGCCGCCAACTTTCTAATCGCAGAAAACCCCACCCCCTACCCTGAGGCTCCGCCCCTGCCCCGCAGCCCTCCCCCACTCACTCTGTCCCCTTTCCCTCTGTCGCTTGCTCTCCCCCACCCTCGTCCACTCGCTCATTTTCACTGGGCTGTGGCAGGGGATTGGGGTGTGGGCTGCAGGTGCAGGCTTCAGGGTGGAGCTGGGGATGAGGTGCTTGGGGGTGTAGAAGGGAGCTCTGGACTGGGGCAGAGGGATTTGGAGTGTGTGTGTGGGATGTGGGATTTGGGTTGTGGCTGGGGGTGCAGGCAGTGTGGCAGGGGGCTCAGGGCTGGGGCAGGGGGCTGGGGGTGTGGGCTCCGGGCGGCGTTTACCTCAGGCGGCTCCTGGGAAGCGGCCGGCATGTCTCTCCAGCTCTTAGGGGGAGGGGCGGCCACAGGGGCTGTGCAGTTCCTGGCCAATGGGAGCTGCGGAGCCGGTGCTCAGGGCAGGGATAGCATGCAGAGCTCCCGTGGCCACCCCCTAAGTGGAAAGGAAATGTCGGAGCTTCCTGGGAGCTGCGCAGATCTGGGTAGGAAGCCTGCCTGTGCCACCAACTGGACTTTTAATGGCCCGGTCAGTGATGCTGACCAGAGCCACCAGGGTCTCTTTTTGACCAGGTGTTCCAGTCAAAAACCAGAGACGTGGTAACCCTAGCACCTTGGGAATTTTTACGGCGAAAACTTAAGCACCGAGCAAGTTTAGGAGGCTACAGGGTTTGACAGAAGCTGAGTGGGCATATTGTGAATCCAAGTGAGACCTGATGCTGGAACTTAGACACCTAAAGTGACAGTTATTCACGTAAATCCTGTTGTGAATCTAACCCTTGGTGTAACCTCCTACAGTAGCTGTCTTCACGGTACGGTCTTGAAATCCAAACTACAGAATCCCGACCATTCTGACTATCAGTTGTTGGCATGTGCTGATCCTTTTTTATAGAGCAATTCTCGAGTTGTGGTCCGTGAACAGTTGGGTGGCCAGATGGTGCTGACATCCCCTTCCCCATTTCCAGCTGCTAACATGCATTAATAGACAGACATAGTGTAGTAAATCCCTTCCTAATATGACCTTTCCATGCAAGCAACTGCTGTAGTTGCCATAGGAGTGATATGGTTGTGAATGGGAAAGAAGGTAGTCTGTGGATCAAGTAGAGCAGAGGTGTCCATGAGACAGTCAAAAAGGGATGTTTATGAAGAAGGAGTACACATTATGAAAAGTGTGAGCGCTCCTGATACGCTACCTGGTTCTTCCTGCTCATTTTACAAATTCAGGGGCTAATCCTGTGGAATCAGGCCCTTTAAGTGCTTGCTGAACCAGGAATACGATCTGATGCGTCCTTGAGATACGAAATACCATGAAGCCTCTGTAGCCCAATATCCGCCAACCCTATTGTCTGGTGAATAGAGCCCTGGTATGAGTCCCAATGTTTCCTTTACATTTAAAGGAACCAAATTTGGCCAACCCTCTTTTTTACACTGTATAGTATGTTTACTAACGCCATGTCATTCTTTGTATGTTTAAAACCCTCCCAATACTTTAACACTTTTTCTACAAAACCAAAATCCATTCCAGCTTCCCAGTCCTCATCCTCATGAGCCACCCTTCAATAACAAACCAGAGTGTGCACGTGAAGGAGGAAAAAAAATTTCGGTAAGGAAACAGATTTCAGTTTAAAGCTTCCAAAGGGTTATAAAAACAGTGAGTAAAACATGTTTTAAAAATTGTTGAAGAAATTAGGAAAAGTACCTTTCAGACTCCTATATAGTGAGAGAATTCTGATATGTTAGCTATAAAGACAAATTTACTACTAAAAATGTTAAGATTAACAACTATGCAGAGCACATTCAAAGCTCAGTTTGTATTTGGCCTCTAAAATAAGGTACTCAGTTCTGAATTTAGGTGCTTTGATACTATAGTGATGAGCATGATATAAAAACAGAAGGACTTAGGGCTTGTCTACATGAGCAGTTTGCACCAAGTTGGGGTGTGACTCTACCCCCCCACCCCCACCCCCGCCCTGCCGGCCTGCCATGGACTAACTATCTGCATTGACCCTCTGGACACATTAATAGTTTGTTGATGTGCTTTGATTAGTCCTGTTTCAAAGGGGGTTAGTGCAAAAGGCATTAGAGAACTGTTAATGTGCAGGAGGCTAGTGCAGGGGAGCGTCACACACAGCAGCTTGCTGTGAACTAAATGTTCATGTAGACAAGCCTCTAGGTGATTTGTGGCCTGATCCAGCTCCAACTAAAATCAATGGGAGTCTTTCCACTATTTGAGTGGAGGTTGGATTGGGCCCTTAAATTTGGGTATTTGAGTGCCCTGGTGCTACTGTTAACCCAGTTCCATTCTGGGTGCTGTCTAATTTAGTTGCCTGAGTTTGAAAACTGGGCCTATATTAAGTATATAAATTAGAGGATTGTTTAAACCTATTTAGTGCCTTAAGAGTAGCCTGACATGTTTAGCATGCATAAGTGTGGTTAGTTTGACGTCTCTCAGACTGGTAAACAGCTTGTTGATTTGAAAAGAGATTGCTGCACATATAGTACATTTTAATTGTAGAGACTTCATTGACACGTTTTATTGTGTGGTGAACAGACTTTGCTTTAAGATGAACCTAACCATAGTGACATCAGTAATGCAGTGCAATTCCTGTCTGAACATTATAGTGGTCTTCATCTGTGCCCCTCTGTGGAAAGGTGCATTAGTGTTTCTTTTATAAACTTCTTTGGGTAAACGTTTTATAACTTCGCAATTAAAATTTACATTGAGAGTACAAGTTCTCAAGCTAAGGACAGAACTCTGCCCAGCTATTGGTTTTTGCTTTTGCTAATTAACGGATATTGACAAGAGAGCCATTTTCACCCCGGGTGGGGTTTGTGGGGGTGTGTGTGGTAAATAATAGCAGAGTTTGACCCTAGATCAATCTGAGCCTCTTTAGACTTTCAGCACACACCTCAGGTGGACAATTAGTCACTTTTGCTGCACCATTTGGCACCATTTCTGCAATGAATACAGTTTACTGCCTATAAGAAAGCAACATTGCTTTCTGCAGAAACCGATAACACCTGTTAGCGTATCATGATTTCTTTTTCCAGAAAAGACTAAAGCAGTGGATGATGACTAAGCAAGGCGGCTCATTGTATAAAACACTACTTATGACCAGGCTTTCTACATGTACACATACATATATGTAACCCCACAGCTACCTCCATTACAACCTGAAGAAAGCTATGTGTACTCAATGAGTGAAGGTGTTGTGGAAATCTGTCCAATACTTGGTGGTGATGAACCTATAGCACTATAAATGTACTGAAGTGTCTCAGCACAGCACAATGAATTCATAATTTTGCTTCCCTTCCTCACAGGGTGGTGGGGATTTCAATGAATGGTTGTTTATAAAGTGCACTGAAATAGGGATGTGGAAGATTCTACAGAAATGCAAAGTATCATTTATTTGGTGGGCTATGGATTTTGAATTGCCCTATTTATAACCAAAAATCAGTCTTTTACATGATTTTAAAATTTGTATTGTTTGTATGAAATAGCTGCTTAGGGACATCACAATCATCTGACTGTACTGACCAGTTTCTTTAGAGGGTTTCTATTATGGCCATTCTGTGACAGATTTCAGTAGTTTGCTCCAGATAGACATTGTGTGATTCTTAGCTCTTCAATTTAAAAATTGTAAATTTGTTCTCAAATGTATTACAGAAGAAAAGTAATGGAGCTCCAAATGGATTTTATGCAGAGATTGACTGGGAAAGATACGTAAGTATCTGGATGATCCCCTCCCTCCGTTTTTAATAGATGTCAGTGCTATGTGATGGGAAATTCCTAACCCTTCATATGCTGCAGGATTATGTCAGTCTGGTAGACTTGATTGTTTTCACTGATCCAAGTGTGTTTGCTTCATATACAGAATCCTCATCTTCATTTCACTCTCTCCACTTCAGAATGAAGATCACATCCTGGAGTATTCACAACTCCAGCCTGGTTCAAATGTTACCATGTATTTCAGGCAAAGACTCCGTTTTCCTTTCCACATACTTTGTTATGTGGAAACGACTGTTCCTAGAGCAAGCTGAGGGTGCGAGGGATGTCATGTTGCAAGGCACACTTCCCTCAGAAATTTTTTGCCTGTTGTTACGAGTTACACCTAAGATTACTGGAAACCGGCAGTGATTAATGAAAACAATATTATCTCCAGTTTTTTGTTTGTTGACGTGACTTTGACAGTGCTTCATGTGCAGTCAATTTAACTATAGGTCGTTTCCCTGTTTGTGTATCGTGCAGCAACAGGGGTGAGAGAAAAACCTGCAATAAAAATAGAAAAATGGAATTGTAAAACCACAAAAATTGATATGAGGGAACTAATCCATTTTTTCATGCTGTGTGCCTATTTAAGTGATGGAGTAAATCTTACTGTTGAATCAGAATTGGCAATTGTAAGAACGACATCACTGTGGAGAAAAAAAATGAATTCAGCTATTTTATCACCCTGCAAATGTGTAGTTGAAACCTAACCTTACTCTGAAATATATTTTATATCCGCATGTTAATTAGATTGTGTAAAATTATCTAGATACTGGGTAGCTCAAATTACCCATTAAGTACCAATTACCCTGAGTAATAAGGAAAGGTCTATTTGAGACTGATTATACCATCAATATGGAATATGTCAGAGTTAATTGGAAAAAAAAATTTCAGTTGAACATTGAGAGCATTTACCTGCCAAGTAGCTAATGGTTCAAAACTATGTTAAATGCAGCACTGATGACTTTTGCCTTAACTGCCTATGGATCTGATTCTATAGCCTGTTCCACAGGCTCAAAGGCCTGCAGGGTCGAATGCTCTTCTGGAGCGTATGAGCCCTAGAATGATTGTGTTTCTGTACTACATGGCTTCTTATTTTTGGTGCCTGCCTTCCATTGTTTCCATCCCTCTTCCCAGCACTTTTTACCTGCCTAATTCTGTGGACCATAGTTGCAGTGGTTTCTGCAGCAACCCAGCAGAGACTGTTAAAATCCTGTGCGATTCCTACAATCCTGCCTTTCTTTTCTCTCCAAACCCTTACACTTGCCAGGTCAGCTCTGTGCAGTGGACTTGATTGACACTGTCAGAGTTAACAACAATATCACTTACCTTGTCACGGTAGGGTAGTTTATAGATATTAACCAATGCAGCTGCAGCCATGTTAAGCCTCCTATAAACAAAGGCTTCTCTTCAGCTTGCTCTACTTTTTTCTAATTTTGGGTAAAGCTCACTATTTAATCAGTCCAGCGTTTCCTTTGACATATCCTCCTGATAGAAGAAATCGCTTAAGTTGCTCTTCAGTGAAATGTTTAACAAGAACTTAATTACTTTGCTTTGTTTATGCCCCACCCAGAATTCACCTGAACTTGATGAAGAGGGATACAGCATCAGACCAGAAGAACCAGGCTATATCCTTTATTGTTAGCCTTACATCTCAGTTTGCAAACTGTAATATGATCATGGGTTCATGGAGTGGTCACTGAAATTTTTCCCTTATTTTTCTGTACACTATTATTCCTCAGCTAAAAGTGAAGCCCAGTGGAGATTCACCTGATACAGAACTGCCTTGTTTTATTCATAAGAAATTAACAGAAAGGAGTAAGTGGATAGGAAGCACACTGAGAAATAATTACGTTCAGTGCATGCCACTAAAACAGATGTGATTATAATGCTTGCAGTGAATCAAAGCAGATTTCTAGCCCTTTTCTCTGGGTTGGCAGAAACTAGAAGGGTTGCAGAAGCAGTATGTTCATTCACTGGAGGAAAGAAGCAGTTTCCATCTCTCTGCAGAACGCCTTTGGCCTTGTAAGAGAGAATTAAAACTAGAGGAGCTGAACAAATGTTACATTTATGAGTCTTGAAAAGTAGGAATCCTCATCTAATGGTCAGAACCCAGATCTCTAGATTCTCAATCCTGTTTTCAGCACTGCCATAGACTCACTTGGGCAAGTCACCTAACTGTTCTTTAGTTCCCCCATCTATAAAATGGGGGTGCTACTATTTTACTTCTCAACGAACTAGTGACACTGAGTGTTTATAAACCATGTTGTGAAGTTAATATAGAAATGTGCAAAGTATTGTATTTAATCTCAAGCTTGTTTATGCTGATCTAATCGCTGTGTAATTGTTGACACTGTTCCTTTCATCCATTTAAATGAATGTAAGCAGGAGCAAGAGGAGATATCTTGTTTTTGTAAAAGCAAATCTAAGCAGAAATGAATTTGCCTTTTGAAAATCACCATCCATATACAATGACGTGTAAGAGGCTTTGAAAGTGTAGATATATATTTTATTTAAAATACATTTGTCTAGGGCAGGGGTGGGCAAACTTTTTGGCCTGAGGGCCACATCAAGGTTGCGAAATGGTATGGAGGGCCGGGGAGGGAAGGCTGTGCCCTCACAAACAGCCTGGCCCCCGACCCCATCAGATCCCTGCCACTTCCCGCCCCCTGACTGCCCGCCTCAGAACCTCTGACCCATCCAATCCCCCTGCTCCTTGTCCCCTGACCCCCCCAACCCCTATCCACACCCCCACCCCCTGACAGGCCCCCCCCGGGACTCCTGACCCATCCAACCCGCCCCCCACTCTTTGTCCCCTGACCACCCCCTCCTGGGACCCCCCATCCCTAACTGCCCTCCCCCAGAACCCCACCCTCTGACCCCCCAGGACCTCACCCTCTATCCAACCCCCCCCTGCTCCCTGTCTCCTGACTGCCCCACTCCAAACCTCCCCCCATCCAACCGCCCCCTGTCTCCTGACTGCCCCCTGGGTCCTCCTGCCCCTTATCCAACCTCCCTCCCCCCTGCCCCCTTACCATGCCGGCGGCAGGACAGGCTTATTAGAAAGCCTGGGAGGTGGGCGGGCACGAGCGGTGGTGTGCCTGCAGGGGAGGGGCTGGGAGCTAGCTTCCCTGGATGGGTGCTCAGGGGCTGGGCAGGGTGGTCCTGCGGGCCGTAGTTTGCCCACCTCTGGTCTAGGGTGTGACAGGCACCATGGAAAACCCTTAAGATAGCTATAAATTTTATTTACTTGGTACAGAGGAGCCATAACATTTTAGATATTCTCAAAATGTAGAATAATATATACACACTGGCCCATCTCCTCTACTGTGACTCTCAGAGCACAAGTATGAGGTGTGCATATGAAGGAGGCTTAAAGCTCTCCCTTTATCCTCCTCCTGCTGGTCAGGATCTCTGCATTTTGTTTGAACAGACTGAAGAACTCTCTCTTATCCCAGGATGTAACACACAGCTGAGGATTGGCACAATGAAGGGATATTGTGGGTATGTCCCCTTTCCTCCAACCACACCCTCTATCCCTGTTGCAGGGAAAGTTAGTGGAGTAAGATTTGGTGCTACTACACCCTTTGCACTGGGTTGATCTCCCTTACTGGCTTTGCTAACTTTATAGGTCGTCTGTGTCAATGGTGCGATACAAACCAGCCACGCTGCAGACAAGAATCTGGCCTGTGCAGTGAGCTGCCTTTAGTAAGTAGACCGTGGGAAAATAGGCTCATAACTTCCTCTTCTGCTGCCACTGAAACTTCCTGGTTACGTATTCGTGTATAGAGTGTAAACTGGTACAGTGCTGAGTGGTGGAAAAAGAGTACTCCTAAATTAATGCTATCCCACAGTGCAGTTTTACCTACTTTTATGAGCAGTCAGCAATTTACATCCATGCTATTGTGTGTGTGTGTGTGTGTGTGTATATATGTATATTATGTATCTGTTATATACAAATATGACAAAATGGAATAGTAGTGACAGGATTGGCAAAAATGTGTGACCTCTGTTACCCATTTTTGCAAATGTACAGTTGGGGTAAAATTTTCAAAAACACCTAAATCCCATTTTCCAAAGTGACTTAGGAACCTAAATCTTACTGGAAAATCAGAGGGATTTAGGCTTCTAAGCACCTATGTCACTTTAGAACATGGGCCTGAGGCACTTTTTGAAAACTTGACTTTAGGAGTTTGAAAGGATGGGGAGGGAGGTGGTATTTTGCCTCCACTATGTATAAAGAGCCTACCTCTTAGCAGAACAAAAAATTCTTTAACTGTGATCTACCTACCAAAGGAAAGCACTTTTATTCCTCAAGCGAATCAGAAGAAGAAGAAGAGTCACACAAGAAATTTAACATTAAGATTAAGCCTTTGCAGGCTAAAGACATTCTTAAAAGTGCAGCAACTGTAGATGAATTGAAAGCATCAATAGGCAACATCGCACTTTCTCCATCTCCAGTGGTGAGTGCCCTGTGTTTTAATCTTTTACAAAGTTGGGAGAACAATAACATCCTATCCTGATTAATTGTTAGTAGTCAGCAAGTCTGTTAATTGAGCGTCAAACTGATTCATAGTTAAATACAATTTTTTTGCACGTTGTCTAGTTTAGACACTATTTCTTAGTTTAGTCACCCAGTAGCCACGAATAGCTCTTGGAGATTCAGTGTCATGATTTTTAATAGATATTTTTAGTTCAGAATGTGCTAAAATATCATGAAGTTTCCTGAATGTGTTAAAATACTATGAAGAATCTAATAATTTCTTGATGTACTCCTTTATTTCAAAAAGGAAAGGAGTACTTGTGGCACCTTAGAGACTAACCAGTTTATTTGAGCATGAGCTTTCGTGAGCTACAGCTCACTTCATCAGGTATGTATCTGATGAAGTGAGCTGTAGCTCACGAAAGCTCATGCTCAAATAAACTGGTTAGTCTCTAAGGTGCCACAAGTACTCCTTTCCTTTTTGCGAATACAGACTAACACGGCTGTTACTCTGAAACCTGTCCTTTATTTCAGTGAGTTTCACACATCTCGAAATAATCAAAACCCAACATGTATACTTTTTTCTTATTTTCTTATTTAAAAAAATGAGTATTTGCTATTACAGTAGAATCTGCACAATCCAAACTCCAGTTATCTGAAACTGCCATTATCCGAAACAGGGTCATGTTCTCCTCATATCTGTTAATTGCGTGGAAATTTCCCTCCGATATCAAAACTTATTAGGGCCTGATACTGCCAATCTTACATTGGGCAGTACCACACAGTGAGTCACCTTATTGAAATCAATGGGATGGATAATTCATGTAAAAAATTACTACTCAGCATAGGTAAGGGTGGGAGAATTGGGCCCTCAGTATCTCTCGTGACATTTGAGTAACTGAGATTGTCTCTCGTTGGAGTCTGTATGCATCCGATGAAGTGAGCTGTAGTTCACGAAAGCTTATGCTCTAATAAATTTGTTCGTCTCTAAGGTACCACAAGTACTCCTGTTCTTTTTACGGGTACAAACTAACATGACTACTCTGAAACTTGAGATTGTACTGTAATAGCAGTAAAACAATAAGGCAAAACTCCACTGAAGTTGTTGATGCTACAAAATGTAAAAATGGCAAAAGTAAGGTCAGAATTAGGCCTCGTGTATTTCTCTGCTTTTACCTTCCCTCTTTCATCCTCACGTATTAATTTTAATTTGTTTCATTTTCTGCTGTACATAAAAATCCATCAGAACTACCTCTTGTTTTGATCTGTTACTTTCCAGATCACAATAACACCTACACATCTTTGTAATAACACTGATATACAATGTTACATGTGCATTCCTTAATGAAGAAATAAATCCAGATTTCTAAAAGGAAGGACCATATTTCATTAAACCCTTCCTCTTTTTTATTCCATTAGCATGTATCTTTTTCAAGGCTTACCAAGATCTCTGACTTGCTATCCCAATCTATTCAGCTGTGCAAAGCTCTGTGATTTCTCTCTATAGGTAAAGCTTTTTGTTTTTTGTTTTGTTTTTGAAGTTGCATGGATTTGCAAGTCTGGCATCTTGCTTTGAGTTTGGGCTGAGAATACACCCCAAAAACTCAAAGTGAAAATGAACTAAAACTGAAGTCTTCCCCACCCCCCTTATTTTAGGCCAGTGCAACATCACTAAGTTATGTGAGTGTCTAAGTAAAGCCACCCTGAAGTGGGGAGTTTTACATCTGGGTTGAAACCCAAACTCTGGTGATAACCTGCCTGTGTGGTGTCTCTATGGAAGTTTTATTTTGATAATTGGCCCATTTAGTGATTTTTAAATGCTTTCTCCTCATTGTGACCAAGTTGCTTCCTGGAGTTTCACATTCAAAGCCCAGAACCAGTATTAAAGTTCCTAGGATCATGCAACATCATCTAAACCAAATCTGTTCGTGATTCTCTTTACCACATCACAGCCACAGTAATCCAATGTGCATATATCTGTGTGTATCTATCTATAGACAAAGATATCATTTTGTGGGGAGAGGAGAAATACTGGAAAATTTAAAAAAATAGAGATAGCACTAAAAATATACCAAAGGGATCAATTGTGCACTGTCAGGTGCAGAGATAAGGGCGAAAAGATCTAATAGGCTTCTTCAATGTCTGATATCTGCTTCTGGGATTAAAATAGTTATCCTCATCTTAAGCAGCAGAAACTACTGCTATTCTTCACAAATAGCAGGTGCACTATGTAGAATTTGAAATCTGTAAATTGGAGCAGTTAGCCCACAATGCAGCCCCCATTCTGAGGTCCTTCACCCTCACTAATAACTCATATCTCCATAATTCATGACTGGCAGATGTGTGATACTAACTCATCAAGTAATTCTGTACTTTGGTCATCTAATTGCCCTAAAGCTTATGAATTTTAGGTTGATCTCATGCTGAAGAATATTAGTGACCATGAAATATGTTTGCAGGTAAATGAAGATACATTAAGAGAGTATCAAAATTTGATCGGTTCTTGGCAATCACATTTTTCTTAGCTGTTACCCTGTTTTAATAATTTTGAAAGAAAACTTCCATGAAGTAACATAAAAGGAATTCGGCCCATGTGGCCACTTGCTGTCTTGTGCCTTGTGTTCCTGAAATTGAAATAAGAAAAAAAAACAACTAAATTCCACAGACCTGCACACTCTACTAAATACACTGCAAGGTCAAAGCCTATTTTCACTTACAAATTAAATGAGAATATCTGTTTCCTAGTTTCTGTGATTCTTTTGCCACCCAATGGAGTTTTGCCTTTGACTGATATGGAGCTGGATTTAGTCCCTTTGCAAACACATTCATGTTTGTTAATTTGCTGCTGCATGAAGCTCTTCCCTTTTGCATGCAAACGTGTCAGAGTTTGGTTTGTGGCTAGTCTTTGTTCTAGTGAGCTGACTTGTACAGTTATGAAGTCGTAAAGATGCTGCAGCTGGCCTGGAGGCAGGACAGCAGCGTATTCTGTTGCTGTTTGCGGAAGCTAGGCTCGAGTCAATTTGGGACTCTCATTTCCTGGGCTGTGGGAGCTGTGGGGACTGTAAATCATGCAGAATGATGGCTTTATTGTTCTGTGGAGCATGTGGCTTCCTGATCCACTGACACTGCCTGGAGGAAGTTAGACTTGAGGCTAGTTGCTGCAGTGCTGATCACAGAAGGGAAATATGCGAATTAGAAAGAAACATTAGGCAGAGATGAAATGGGAGAGAGAAAGATACTAAGAGCCTGATCCTCAGCTACTGTAAATCAGCATAGCTCTATTCAGTTCAATGGAGTTACACTAGTTCACATCAGCTGGAGGATCTGACCCTAAATATTAACATTAAATTAACTGGATTATATGTGGTCTGTCTGAAATGAAGAATCACTCATGGAGTTATCTAAGATAAAGGCATAGGTCCAGATTTGTGGACACTCCCAAAATACATGCAGCAGAAGTCAAGGGGCAGTGTGCTCAGCTGGCATAAAGCACTCCTTTCGGCTGCTCTGATTCTTGTGCTATTTTTAGCAGCTACCACCATATGTTGTGTTAAACTAGCCTGAGGGCTGGTCTTACGTACATTGGCCTATAAGAACCATGAAGGGGTGAATACTTGGGCCAGGACTGGATAGCAGATATGTGTTCTAACTATGTCCCTTTCCTGACACACTGAAAAAGGAAGGTATGTGTCATGTTAACCCTGCGTTGGATGTACCCCACTGCAGGATCAACCCTGCACACTGGTGATCTTCCCTGGCTCACTTACTCAGTTTCTGCAATTTTAGTACAGTGACAACTTGGCACAAAGCAGACGTAGTGCACCTGGGCATCTGGCCCATATAACTGAAGCCAATGTCACCAGCATTGAAGCAATGATCCTCACACACCAAATTTGCTGGGGTGGACATTGTGTGCGGATGCCAGACTCTCGCCTTCCAAAACAAGCCCTCTATTCTCAGCTCACCCTGGTCAGAGATCCTGTGGTGATCAGAGGACATGCTACAAAGACACGCTGAAAGTGTATCTCAAGAAAACTGATGCGAATATCACAAGATGGGAGGAGCAAGCCACCAACTGACCTCAATAGCGCCACATCCTTCATCAGGCACTTCAAGGAGAAGTGCCTTGCCCTCCAAGCTGAAAAAAGAGAGTGAGAGAGAGGAGGAAGGAAAAAAGAAAGAACTTTCTCCCAGCAGGCAGCTGACCCACCAGGAAATGCCTGTACCTACTGCAGGTGGATCTGTGGTTCCAGGATCGGACTCCTGAGTCTTCTCAGAACCCATCTGTAAATCTCGAATTGAGAGATCGCTGATGATGATGACCTGGGGATCTGGTCCATATACTAGAGCCCCTTCTGGTTCAATAACTAGGTACACTTCCTTGAGAATGTAGCTTTATTTACGAGATCATATTGACACAAGCACAGGAGCTGATGCACCCCCTAGCATGAAGTGGTTTCTATCATATACAGGGTTTACAGTTTGGTTCAATGGCTCTCAGCACCCCTACTATAAAAATTTGTTTCAGCCCCCCTGAACACAAGTGCATTTCCACAATACAAAAGCACAAAGTGAAAGGATTTTAGCCTGCAGTCAACCAAACTATCTTCCTTTTAATCTCCCGCTACAACTTGTCTGCTTCACTCCCATGGGAAAACACTATATCGAATTCTGTCAGTGCAATTCAGGGAAAAGAACACTGTCAAGTTAAAAATGCATGTATTTTAAAAGTTTCCTTAACAAGGTTTGTTTGTTTTTTAATAGTTAACTTAGAGCAGTGTGACCTAGTGGATTGAGTTCTGAAGTGAGACTTATGAGACCTGGGTTCTGTTCCTGACTCTGCTACTGGCCTGTTGGGTGACCTTGTGCCTCAGTTTCCCCATCTGTAAAATGAGAATAATGATACTGCTCTCCTTCGTAAAGTGCTTTAAGATCCACGGATGAAAAGCCTTCCATAAGAGCTGAACCTGTAGCACTGCATCCTTGTACAAACGGATAAAACCCGTATAGTGACTAAACAAAAGTCAACAAACTAGTCTATTTTCCTTGTCATAGAACCATAGGGTTAGAAGGGACTGCAAGGGTCAACTAGCCTAACCCCCCTGACAAGACGCAAGATGTGTTGTGTCTAAACCATCCAAGACAGATGGCTACCCAACCTCCTCCTTTTGAAAACCTCCAGTGAAGGAGCTTCTACAATCTCCCTTGCTCCAAACTCTTAAAGGGACAGGATGCAGGTTGATATCCTCCTGACAGGATGTCAGGGTGGTATTTACTATCAGGACAGTATTTACCTGCATCCTGTCCCTTTTAGTATTTGGAGCTCTGCTGAAATGGTCTAAGGGGGTACAGTGGGAAAGCAGGAAGTGGGCCCAGGAGGGTGACTCCCCCTGAATTGGGAGGGTAACAAATGCACTTTTCCCTGTTTGTGCAGCTTGTTTAATTTTTGCATTTCCCTCAGTTTGGACAATGAAAATAGACTGGTTAATTTACTTTTGTTTAGTCACTGTTAAGGATTTCATCCATTTTTACACCCCCATTTCCACTGGAATTTAAAATCCAAAGTAATGGAAGGCTCTGGGCTTAAGTTTTGTGAAAGCTGTTGTTCATCTCCTCTCTTCCCAAAAATTGTTTTTTCAACCAAATTTGGCCTGACAGTGTCTCTTCTGTTTGTGAAAGCAGTGTTATAACTGATCATGCAATATTTCTGTATCTTGTACCCCTTGTCCAGCTTACATGCAGAAATGAAGCAGACTGCAGTAAAAAGAAGGAGCCATATCTTTCCCCCTGTATGTTAATCCTTTGTCTGCATGTAGGGCAAGGTTGTGAGCAACAATCTGAAACAAGCCTAAAAATGAAATGGCACACATGGTTCTTGTTAGTACAATTCTAATCGTTCCATTCTGTCATAGAAACAAATAAACTTATGTACTTTGGTCACATTAGGTGTAGAGATGGAAATAACCTTGAGAAATTTCTTATGGAAGGGATAGTGAAAGGTTGTCATGGCAGGGGACAACCAACGAATGGTGTGTGGCAGATGACTGGAAGGTGAGCTGCTGAGTACTCAAAGTTAGCAATGGATGTTGAAGGCTTCCTACAATTCTGCTACGGTGTCACCGATATTCAGATATGAATAAACGGATTTACTTTACTAATTCTTAGCAACATTACATTTGTTTCTCATATAGCTATCCTTTGCCCTACCATAGGTGTGTGCCCTATCTCACTCAAAACCCATTAAGTTAATTACCTCAACCATGGTTCTAATATTTTCTTTTCAAAAAGATGGATAGTGTCTAGAAGGATGATGGGAGATGCCCGTGTTTACGTGCTTCCTACTCTTGCCTCCCTTGATCCTTTGGGGCAAAAGGACACTTCAATTTAAAGATGTCTGAAAGAATAATTAGACTTGTCTAGAAACATAAATATAATCTATAGAAATAAAAAGAACTGTGCAGTTACTAGGGAAGGAAGATGGAAAGTGACTTGCCACGTTTTTCATAATAAAAAATAAAACTGCAGCTACTCAAGTAGTTCTAAGACCATTAAATATGCTGCTTTGTGGTGAGAATCACAGATTTTAACAATGGGATGGTGTCCTGTCAAAGTCAACTGTATCCTTACAGAGAGGCCAAACAAAGCCTTCCTTGGCTGAACGTAGCAGAGATTAAACCTGCAGTTATTTGGTGAGAGAACAGCTGAGAGCCTCCTGCTAAATTTTAATCACTCTGTTTTGTCAGATTACCAGAGGAACTGTTCTATTTGAATGTATGATCGCTCAATTCTGTTTTGTTAGAATCTCTCAGTACATAAATAAGGTCAGATAGATGCTTCTTTCTAGCTTGCTTGAATACACCTATTCTTTCCTGTTTAGAAGTAGTTTAATTTGTTTCTTTACTTGTTGGGGTAGTTCATGATGATGATGCAACCTGACGACATCAGATGCACCAGAGTTTTACATCCCCAGCCTCCTTCCATTTTTTTTTTTTTTTTTTTTTTTTTTTTTTACTGGCAATCCCAGTTTTGTGCTATTTGTACAATGGAAAGTCCAGCTCCAAGTAGGAAGGGTTTTTTAGTGATCTTAAGCAATGTTTGTTTATGCTAAAATGAGTATATTTTATAGTACAAGTTAGGGTCCTGACTTAAGTTTATGCATGCATGCTTGAAAATGATAGAATTCTGATTCCATACTTCAACAACTAAATAAAAGTTCAGAAGTGTTGAGCTCTCACAGATTTTATAAAAAGAAAAGGAGTTTTTGTGGCACCTTAGAGACTAACCAATTTATTTGAGCATGAGCTTTTGTGAGCTACAGCTCACTTCATCGGATGCGTACCGTGGAAACTGCAGAAGACATTATATACACACAGAGACCATGAAACAATACCTCCTCCCACCCCACTGTCCTGCCGGTAATAGCTTATCTAAAGTGATCATCAAGTTGGGCCATTTCCAGCACAAATCCAGGTTTTCTCACCCTCCACCCCCCCCACCCCCCACACAAACTCACTCTCCTGCTGGTAATAGCCCATCCAAAGTGACCACTCTCTTCACAATGTGTATGATAATCAAGGTGGGCCATTTCCTGCACAAATCCAGGTTCTCTCACTCCCTCACCCCCCTCCAAAAACCACACACACAAACTCACTCTTCTGCTGGTAATAGCTGGGAATATTGTGGGGGGGGGCGGAGGGTGAGAAAACCTGGATTTGTGCTGGAAATGGCCCAACTTGATGATCACTTTAGATAAGCTATTACCAGCAGGACAGTGGGGTGGAAGGAGGTATTGTTTCATGGTCTCTGTGTGTATATAATGTCTTCTGCAGTTTCCACGGTATGCATCTGATGAAGTGAGCTGTAGCTCACGAAAGCTCATGCTCAAATAAATTGGTTAGTCTCTAAGGTGCCACAAGTACTCCTTTTCTTTTTGCGAAGACAGACTAACACGGCTGTTACTCTGAAACAGATTTTATAGGCGACCATGGGATGTGCCGGCTTTCCCCACCCCTGAAAATCATGTCACTTTTATTTATGTTCCATGGCCCTTTGTCCTAATGTAGAGGAAAAACGACCTGAATAAATCACTTTTCTCTGAACCTAACATCCTGGTAATATTTAGGAAAACCGGGACTAGTCAGGGATAACCCAATAAAGGTATAATACATTTTTACAGGAATTGTATTAACTTTTTGAAACTGTCAAAATCATTAGAAAACTTTTGAAATCATTATTTTCAATTGCATTGGAATCTTCAGATCTTTGTAAATGAATGGTCTTTGCTAGAGAGAACTTGTTAATAAGCCCAATGTGCTCATATGTTCTTAATGAAAGAAAAATTCACCATTCACTGTAAAAGTTAGCTTCTTGATTTATAAATTAAAACTCAACCATAGGCAGTATTTCTTCTATTCCTTGCACAACTGACCTCTGAAAGTCAAGGTGATAGATCACCCTTCTTGGTGCAGTAATATAACCACTCATTAAAACCTAACAGCTCTGATTGCCTTTGCCAGAGTGGCCACCAATCAGATACACCCAGGCTGGAAGACAATACCTCATTTAGAGAGATGAGGGTTTTTTCAAAGTGTAATTATGTTTCATAGCTGCTGCAGTGGCCATAGTCATGGCAGCACATACAGCAGGTTCAGTTGTTTCCAGTAAAGATTTATTTATGACAAATAAATAAATGTGTATTTTATGAAAGGTTGGGGGAACTTATAGTGCATTCTCTGATTTCCTCCATGGAGTGGCCATACAGATAAGTTCCTCATGGGTCAATAACTGACTGACAGACAAGAAATAAAGGGTAGGAATAAATGGTCATTTTTCAGAATGGAGAGAGAGAAATAGTGGTGTCCCCCCAGGAATCTGACTGGGACCAGTGCTGTTCAACATATTAATAAATGATCTGGAAAAAGGGGTATGCAGTGAGGTGGCAAAATTTGCAGATGATACAAATTACTCAGGATAGTTTAAGTCCAAAGCAGACCGCAAGCAGGGCCGCCCAGAGGATTCAGGGGGCCTGGGGTCTTTGGCGGCGGGGGTCCTTCCACTCCGGGTCTTCGGGGCACTTCACCGAAGACATGGAGCGGAAGGACCCCTCGCCGCCGAATTGCCGCTGAAGACCCAGAGCGGAAGAAGCAGCAGCAGGTCCTTCACTCCAGGTGTGTTCGGCAGCACTGAAGGACCCGCCACCAAAAACTCTCGTGGGGGCCCCTGAAAACTCTCGTGGGGGCTCGTGTGGGGCCCGGGGCCTGGGGCAAATTGCCCCCCTTCCCCCCCCCCCGGGCAGCCCTGACCGCAAGGAATTACAATGGGATCTCTCAAAACTGGGTGACTGGGCAACAAAATGGCAAATAAAATTCAGTGTTGATAAGTGCAAAGTAATGCACATTGGAAAACAATACATACAAAATGAGGGGATCTAAATTAGTTGTACCATTCAAGAAAGAGATCTTGGAAGAATAAGTTCATGGAGGATAGCTCCATCAATTGCTATAGTCAAGATGGTCAGGGATGCAATCCCATGCTCTGTGTGTCCCTAGCCTCTGACTGCCAGAATCTGAGAGTGGACAACTGGAGATGGCACTAATTGCCATGTACTGTTTGTTGCCTCTGAAGCACCTGGCACTGGCAATTGTTGGAAGACAGGAGACTGAGCTAGGTGGACCATTGTTCTAAAGTTTGTGAGCAGCACCATTTAAATCTCTTTCTAACTAGCATAGTAGCTGAAGCTCACTATGGGATAGGATTCGGAAGACTGCTGAAAAAATGGGAAGTTTTTTTAAAAATGGAAGAGATTCTGATAAAACAGAGGCAATTGTGGTCATCTCCCTTGAGTCATGTGGGGCTCTATTTCTCCATCCCCTGCCTAAAATGCTAGAGTACTGAGCTTAGGTGCAATACTTTTTTAGAAGCCTGCAACTTTTTGAGATTGGATCCTTTCATTATTCTTGCATTTGTCAAAGCTTGTAGAGTATGGCACTTTATTTTCCTGTCATATAAACCCTTTTAAGAATTTAAACTTTTAATTGAAAATTAGCTTTGAGTATAGTTAGAAATAGCCAGCTATGCCAATATCCTGTTATCATTTCTGTAAATGGCTTAAATAAAAGTGCTGTGTTGTTCTATGCTATTTTTCACTGTAATCTTATGTCTACCTGAATAATATTCAGACTGTATAAAATATTACCACTTTGCTGTTCGTTTAACAGGTAGGCTTTTAATGCTGCTTTTCATAGATGTAGATCTTCTGTTTCTCCATGTGGTAATTATTTTTAGAAAATATCTTATTTTCTCATTTTCTTTTTTTATTTTGGCTGCATTCTTTTAGAGGAAAAGTCCGGTAAGAAATCATTTGCTCTTTTTCTACCTTTTCATAACTTTTTTTTTAACAGAATACTTTGGTGTTTTTCTGTTTCCTCTATCAATTTTTCACTTGTCTGTAGAACTGAAATGTAAAATGAAAATACTGTATATCATTGTTTACTAATGATGGCATCTATTCTTTCTCCTGTGGATTTAATTCAAAGGTATTTTTTAAATGAGCTAGGTTTCGCTTCCATTACATTTAATTATTTTCCCCTTTGGCTTGCATGAGAAGAGGAAACTTTGAGGGTGTTTTTTGCCCAAAGATTTATGGGATGAAATCCTGTTCCCAGTGTAGCCAATGAAAGTTTTCCCATCAACTTGGGTGGACCAGGATTTCACCCATGGTATGTTTAATGCACATTACATTGCATGTCCAGTTATCAGATGATGCGGAAACCAATAGTTCTATAGCATAACCTTTGCTGCTATAGTAACATTAACAATATGAATGTATTCTTGCCAAAGACTTGGTTATAAACGTTCATGCCATAACATTATGCAGGCCTACACAGAGTTTTGAACACTAAATGAGTTTTGTGGTCTGAGCACCAGATCTCAAGAGAGGAACTTCTAAATTCTAGTCTCATCTCTTATAATTACTCCTCCTATTGCCTTGGCCAAGTCCCTTGAACTTTCTGCCTCAATTGCCATCTGTAAAACAATGGTTTTCCTGACAGTAGGGAGTCTTGTGAGGTTTTGTTGGCTAATGTTTGGACTGAGAAGGGGGTTGTAAAATAAGCTGAGTGATAAGTTGTAGTTATTTAGGCATATTAGCTACATGTTCTGAAGCTGAACTCCCCTTTCTTCACTCTGCTACCTTACAGTACCTCTTATTAAAGTTTTCTTGTGGTATATGGTAAATATTTTTTTCTTCCAAAATAGTTTTGAATAGATTTGAAGTGAAACAAGTGGACTTTTACTTTATCATTTAAAGAAACCAAATGTTGAAGAAATTTTACAAAGTACCTTGATTTTTAATATGGAAGAAAATACTACCTTGATCAAATAAATAAATTATAAGAGGACTTGCTAACTAAGAAGAACAATATGTAAATTGACCTTGTAATTGTAGAAAAAAAATGTAAGGCCAGGTCCTTAACTCACCTAACTCAGTAGCGCTCAACTGAAGTTGGTGGAGCTATTGCATCTTACACTGGCTTTGGTTCTGGTCTATAAACTTCCCACTATCACAAAAATACCTTTTTTAATTCATTTTCTCTATACCACTGCAACTTCAATTTGAAGTTAATTAGTAAATTTTATGAGGCGCTTTTCTGCAGTGCATCTGTATTGCAGGTGGTATTGGATTTCGATGTGGCTTTTGTTTCCTCTTCCAGAAATATGGAACTTCTTGATCGTAGCTGTCTGCATAACAGTTCACAAATAACAGTCAAGTTTTATTAGAAAATCTAAATCATAATTTGAATGCTCTCCTGGCTTTTAAAAAAACACTCATGCCTTTAATTATCTAAGGTACTTTTGTTTACCCAGTGGCCAATGGACTTTGTCACTGGTCTGTTGAATTTCACATAGTTTTTTTCCTGCTTTACTTATTTCCTTTGCTGGGCAGTATAGACAGCTGCATTCATAGACATAAAATGGCCTACCTGCTGCAAAATGAGAGATGACTTGTCCCGTGGTAGGATAGATGAGCTAACCAAAGATACAGAGGTCTGGTCTAGTCTTCATTGTGCACATAACTCCCATAAACCTTAATGGAAGTAATACATGCAGAACAAGGGGAGAATACGGATCAGGGCAAAGACCAAAATATGAGATGGCACTGGGATAATGGGGAGTGGAGGGCTAGGGGGCTGGAGAATATGAGAGATATGCAATTAAGGTTTCAGTTGAATCTGACTATTTGTTATGTAAAACTACTGAAGTGCTCTGTTTTTTAAACAATTAAAATTCTTCTCAAACTTACACAAATACATACAATTAAAAGCCTCATTGGACTAATAAATTTATCACATCTACTCCATTAATGAAACATTCTTAATCTGATCAGATTCCTGAATTCAATAGAAAAAGGACTAACCTAGCAAAGGCTATCTTGAGTGGAACTGTCAACTATTCATTAACAAATATCACAGAGCTGTGGGAAAAGTCCGGAAAACATCAGCTGAACAGTCCTGTATTTATTGTACATCGAACTGACAGTGGAGCTTTGAGAAACAACAGGAGTATGCCCATGGCACTCGTGATTTTGACATGTCTGACTGACAGCATGTAAAGTTCCAAAACCCGACACCATCTGTCTGCAGAACACCTAGATAACTGAAACACAACTCTGAGATATGTTATGAGTAACTTCAATTTTGATTGACACATACATGGTGATAGTAAGTTGCAGTTTTTTATTACAGGAAAAAGATTACCAGTTGGCTACACCAAAGGAAAAAACAAAAAAACCCTCAAAGGCAGATTAGGAGGTTCCTTGGAAAACTGTGGAAAAACAACATGCATCCCTTCATTTACTTTCTTTGTGACTTTGACATAACTGGCCATGATGGCACATGTATCATGGCTTTTCCAGTTTCTTTTTTTCACAAGAATCTAACATTGAGAAATGTGAACATCTCAAATCCCTGACCTTATCTGGCAAAGAGGTCATAAGAACTTGTATGGTTCTTGATTTGGAACATCACCAGTTGCTTCTAAAACCTTATATGAATGTAATTGTTCTTGATTACAGATTATACGTCCCTGAAAAATTCCCTCTCCATTTTCGTTGTGACATTTGACATTAAGAATGTGTGTGTGTATTGGCAGGGAAAAGGGAGATGTCCTTGCCCCAGTTCAGTAACTGTCAATTACTATTTGCAGTAAATACACCACAATTCAGCTTAGTATTGTCTTCAAAAATGGTTAGTACTTTTGTATCAAATTCGTTAACCCAAAGACACTGTCTCTTTCAGGTATTTGTGCAGGTGTGAGAAGAATATTAATGGTTTTGAAGAATATGTAGTACCTTACTCTCAACTTTGTCACTGATTTCATGAAACTTAGTTTTATCCATAATTTTTAACTTATCTCTGCTGTAACACACACATGCTGTATATGTATATACATTCAGTTATATACAAGCGCACACAATGGGCCATATGTTCAGCCTTTCTCTGGTTGCTTTGCTTTGCTTTGCTCTGACAGCACAGAGCAGCCCAAAACCCTGCCAATCCAGCCCTCTGTGGGTTCCTCCTATGCTTATGTAGTAGCTCTAGGAGATGTGAACAGGAACACCAGTGTGTCTCATGGTTCCCAGCTACTGGTACAGCACTTAGGAGTCATAGGCAGCTAGAAGCAATTTAAAGGATATCTGAGGTTGCTGGAGTTTCTAACCCCAGGATCAGGGAGCTGCAGAGTACCTTAAAGCAGACCCCACTTCCCACCCACTGCACCAAGCTTGTCAGCTGCAGCTGAAGATCTATGCCGGCATCTTCTTTATTGCTTGTATCAGTGTGTAAAGTTATAGCGATACCAAAGCGAATCCAAGCCAAAGAAATAACATCCTGTGTTGTCCAAACATGGTCCGTGAAGCTAGTAACATAGCTGATGGGAGCACACATAGAAGGTTCTCATTGGGGCTTAGTGTCCTTTTAAATAAGGAATGGATTTTCATAGAAACATAGAAGTTAATCATAAAAAAGTAGGACTCGAAGGGACCTCAATAGGTCATCTAGTCCAGTCTCTGCACTTAAGGCAGAACTACATAATAACTAGACCATTCCTGACAGGTTTGTCTAACTTGTTCGTAAAAATCTCCAGTGATGGAGATTCTACAACCTCTCTAGGGCTTTCATATTCATTGGAAGACACTTAGGAGAGAATACTGATAAACTCCATGAATATGCACAGCTTTCTACCCCATTATACCTCTGAAGCATACGCCAAAGTGTTGGCTTATTATATTCTTTTCTTGTTCTGCTACTGAGTTACCTTTGTCTGTACAGTAGTAAGGACACAGGAGTACCCAGAACCACAAGTTCAGACTTTTTTTGGCTGGGGATGGGGGGTGGGGTTAATTGCTACCTCATAATCCTTTCTTCTTGTGCTCCACCTCTGGCTGAGTATTCTTACTCACTCTTTTTACATTGGCTCACATTAACAAGTATTTTTCCTTATCGATAATACAGTCATCATTTTGCTGGTACAGCATGTTCTCAAACCCTGTGATTTTCATTTCAATCAACTGAAAATTTCCAAGGAAATATTTTCTCTTTCTGTTAATGGCAATTATTCCTCTCCTGAAAATAACCTTTTGTAGAGCTTTTTTTTTTTTTTAACCTCATTGTTACCCTGGCATTCAAAACTAACTGCCTCTCAGTCCAGTTCTGTTTCTCAAATATATATATAATGTACTCATCACCATGGTATTTAGGTGCCGTCTATTTGAAATAGTTGCTGGTCTGTTGCAGTTTCTTTATCCTCACAAGATTTGGGTTTGAAGAATGTCTTCCCAGGGGAGGTCTGTGGCTGGTTTTCGGCAGTGTTCTCAAAGTTTAAAGACACCTCCGGGTGAGATTACACCCTGCATAGATTGCATAACCCATTAAACTGCATTGTAGAGGTGGGTGAGAATTGAGGTGTCTTTAAAACATGTGGGCTCCATTTGACACCTGACTTAGCACCCAAAAATACTTAATTTCTTTTAACAAAAGGCTTCCTGTAGCCTGGTAAATTAAATATATATTTTAAATGGCGCTTCAAATATTTTGAGTTTATTCTTATATTAATATACCTTTTTTTAAATTCTGGGTTTTTCCCCTCCTCATGGAAGGGTCCTGTGAGCTCCAATGATGCCTCCTCCCTGACTTTTCCTCTTGAGAAGAAACTGTCATCTTTCAATTATCTATCAAATTGTAGCATTTTGTGATTTACAAATGTGGATTAAAATTAAACCAGCCAACTGCTGTTCGCTTTGAATCTGACCTGGGCCTTGACTCCAGGTGTCTTGAGGTGAAAGGCTAGTGCCCCAAGCTAGATAATTTTTATAACGTATTTTAAGCTTAGTACTTCAGTGGATTGTTAGTCAGAGATTTGAACTGTGACAAACAAGTCCCTCTGACTCTATCTTATTAGTCTCATGGTGTAAGAGAAGCTAAAGTGGCTGAAAATTGTGCAGAGACAATTCCAGGTGCTACAGGAACAAGGAACAAAATGAGCTTATTCCTATAGAGATCACTAGGACACACTTCGTTGTTTATGGTAGATATTTTTACTGTAAAAAAGCAACATGACCTGGTGCTTAGTTCCTGGGACTTTGAGTTTGGAACTACTGAGTTCTAATAGCAGCTCCTCATGACTCTGGGCTAATCACGTGCCCCCAGTCCTGCAGTGAGCTCCAGTGGCTCTAATATCGGTAATATCTAGCATTCTTACATCTCAGCTCAGGGGGAATTAAGGTTGCTCAGCACCTAAGAGTCATGTCCTTAGTCCTCTATCTCTGTTTATTTTCTTCCTCTGTAAAACTTGGATAAGAATATGGTACCTCCTTCCCAGGTGCACTGAGCATTGATTGTGAAGCATTTTGAAAAATGTAATATTTAAAACACTCTTGAGGCTTAATATATAAAACATGTTGAGTATTTGCTATCCCCTGTAGCCCTAATATTACTATCTCAGAGAGGGAGAGAGATCTATATGTCTGGACTGTGCCTGTCCTAGAGCATTGGCTTCTTGGGACAAGGACAATCTGGAATGCGTTGTACACACCAGTGTTCAGTTCCCACTCTCCCTCTCTCTCTGTAGTTGTGATGACCCCCAACAATAATTAAAATACTGCATTTGATCATTTTAATTTGCCTCTTCCTGAAAAATTATCCATTGACTCAGCTTTATTTTATGGCATGATCCTAAAGAACTGAGGAATTATTGCAAAGACAGAACAAGAGGAAGGGAACTTGATCTTGAGATCAGATGCATACATGTTAAGTCTCCACAGGTTGGATACCATCTCTCAGGCTTCCTCAAGAAATCTCCTGTGTTTTCTCCCATGGTTTTTTTCTTGAAACTGTTTATGTGGGTGGGTTCAGACAACTCTTCTCCATTGTGCAATCTCCCAGCACTCTCCCTCTGCTCTCCACGAGCTGGTCATATTGTGAGGAGTATGGTAGCTGAGAACAGAGGAGCCTGAAAGACAACATGAGCCATGCAAACCAGCCCATCTGCTTGCCCAGTACTCCTGAGAGAGGAAAGGTGCTTGTAAGGGGGTTTCTAACTTCAGAACTGAGTTGTGAGGAGGGGAGAGCTTCAGTGCCGCAGGAATGAGGGGAGGGAGAAGATGCTTGTAGAGGTGCCTGAGGGGTGTACTTATTACATCTAAAGTTGGGTACTTCAGGCACCCTAACAGACATCTTCCATCCCACTGTGATTCTGCAGCCTAATGTTTATGTAGCTTACCCCCAAAATTCCTGACAGCCTTGTAACTCTCTAAAAAGGGTATATAAAGCAGGTTCATGTCATCACCATTAATGAGCAAAACCCAAATTTGGGTGGGAGTGGGGGTGTGGGAGTTCACTTTTCAAAACACTTTATCTATTTAATTAGAAAAATCTCATATTACCCAAGTCTGTTTACTGATCTGTCATTCTCTGACTAGGTGTCTGTTCTCTCTTCCTTCTTGCTGATCACAGAGGCGCAGCCCGGTAAGAACTCTTACAATTTTGTAGTCCTTACATTTGTTGTGAAAATGGCTGACTGGTTGTTGGGGTCTGGTTTATTTAGCCTTAAATCATTTTTTCCCTAGGTATCTGTAGTGAAGTAAATGAATGTAAACTTTATTTGGTGTAAGGTTTTTTGTTTGTTTGTTTGTTTGTTTTTAAACCTTCTGAATGATGTATCAGAGAGAAGTCAATATACATGTTTCTTTGTTCAAATACATATGTATTTGTATTAGTCGCTCAGGGTTCAGTCCAGCAGCGGTGTGAATTATAGTTATAGTGAGTTATAGTTATGAGAGCAGGCCTGAGCCATCAGTGCTTTGTTACTGGGCTGCTGAGCATGGTGTAGTGTTGTTCTTGCAGTCCAAAAGGGTGAAGAAAACCGAAGGGAGAAGGTGCTTCAGGCTAATGGCAAGAACACTGTGCCCAGCATGCACGCTAAAGCATTGAGCATCTTGTTGTGGGAGATGTTCCATGAGACCCTTCTGAGGTGTTCTCCCATGGCTGCCCCTGCCCTGTTGCTTAAGAGCTGGCCTTAAAAGAACACAGGAATAGGTGCTTGGAATAAATTAAAATCCTGAAAATGGCTGCCATTCATATCAATTGCATTTCAGTACCTATTCCTCAAACATGCCCTATCCTTGCCCCCCCGGCCATTCTGTCCACATCCCCCACAACTCCATTGCTCACTTCAGTGGAATTAGAGGTTTGCTGACCTTGCTGAACACTGTCCAGGGAAGCTAGACCACTGCTCTCCTCACTTTTCTCAGTAGTGCTCTGTAGACTTCTGGATAAACCTCTGCTCTGTGCAATTCCACTGCTCTGCCTGATGGCTAATGGGACCAGCAGCCCTCAAGGCAAATGTGAATGAACTTGTAGAAAACATGATGTTGGAGGGAGAAAATATGCCCTTCCCTCAAAATCAGAAACTTTCCTAGAGCAGCTATTCCCCCATCATGCATGGGGAAAAAAGGCTTCTCCTTTGTGTCATGAAGGTAAGGGAAACCCTTGCATTAAGAAATGTCACATAGAGCTGTGGCATAGGTAATTTACTAGGTTATTACCACATAACATTGCACCATGGTAACTGCATTAGGAACAACCATAAGCATGTTAACATTGCTGTATTGTCTCATGTTGTTGACAAATAACCACCCGTCACCTCTGATGTCCCCGTCCCCCTCCACCGGAGATGTGTATTACAAATACATACTGCATCTTCTTTTCCCCTTCTCTTTTTTAGAGGTCGGTCTGTTGTATATCTGATTTTTTTTCTCCTGTTTTAACAATTTCTACTTCTAATAGTCTTCTGGATTCTTACTAGTTCACAAGCAGCCTGAAGTGTTCCCTAGGTCTTTCACTAGCTTGCCAGTGTGTTTAATGTAGGGGTGTGTGTGTGTGTGTGTGTGTGTGTGTGTGTGTGTATATACACACACATATACACACACACACACACACACACACACACACTATATGACACGGTTTAAAATACTGAAAGTAGGTCACTTGATTTAGACCAATTTATAGACCATCAAAGTTCAGGATTGTTTTAAAGGATTCATCGCAATTAAAAATGACTAATCAATTTACAATCAAGTCAGCTGTAAACACAACATTCCCAGGTAATGGGTTTATCTGGCTCGCAATCCTTTTCATTATTTATCTCTGTCCTCCTCAAATCAGGAGCAAAACTGATTCCATAACATGTACATGTGTGTCATAAAGGTAATTACCAGTATGGATGGTGGATTGAAGTCAAATTTCATTTATTCCTTAGTATCGATGCTTGTCTTCTCAATCAAATTGAGATGTCCGCTTTTGTTACCTGTTTTACATATAAATTATGCTCACCTGGTCCTAAACCTTAGTGTTTGTTTCTAATTCCAGGGCGCAATTAAAAGGAATTTATCCAGTAAGTATATTTTTTTTAGCTTTCAGGAACAGATAGTGTCTCAAGAAGATTGATTCTCTCATGAACTTTAAAGAAGGCAAATTTACTTCAAAACGTGCTTCTCTATGTAGTTTTCAAAGTACACTTAAACTTTCATTTCCCAAAGAGTAACTCTTAAAGGAGAACTCTAGGTACTGTATTAATGGCTGAGTCCTTGAAATGGATTTGGGATGCAGTGCATGTGCCATTGAACTGCGGTATGTAGTGTTCCACCCTTCAAGAATGTGTTGCTTATAAAATTAACTTAGTCCAGAGGTGGCCAAACTATGGCCTGCGGGCCACATCTGGCCCGTGGGACTGTCCTGTCTGGCTCCTGAGCTCCCGGCCAGGGAGGCTAGCTCCCGGCCCCTCCTCTGCTGTTCCCCCTCCTCCGCAGCTACGCTGCCGTGCGGGCAGCACTCTGGGCGGCGGGGCTGCACGCTTATGCTGGGCTGGGCGGCGGGGCTGCCAGACATGCTGCTCTGAGTGGCATGGTAAGGGGGCTGGGGCCGGGGCCAGGGGGTTGATGGGGCAGGGGGTCCCGGGGGATAGTCAGGGGACAGGGAGCAGGGGGTGGTTGGATAGGGCAGAGGTTCTGGGTGGGGAGGGGATGGGGAACAGCGGTGGCGGTTAGGGGCGGGGGTCCTGGGAGGGGGTCAAGGAGCGGGGGTGGGGTTGGATGGGTGGGAGGTTCTGAGGGGGGCAGTCAGGGGGTGGGAAGTGGGAGGGGTCGGATGGGGCGGAGGCCAGGCTTTTTGGGGAGGCACAGTCTTCCCTACCCGGCCCTCCATACAGTTTCACACTCCAATGTGGTCCTCTGGCCAAAAAGTTTGCCCACCCCTGACTTAGTCTATTAATGTGATATGATGCCTCTAAAGTCAAAAGGCGCATGGAGCATTCTAAGTTGAGGGTACACAACCCTGTTCAACAGACTATGTTTCTTAAACTGTCAAATAGTCCCAACCACACAATTTTTAATAAGGAGGAATGAAGAAGGCAAAGCTAGTGCTTATGCCTTTGCACTCTCAAGTCAGAAAAATTAGGTAGCAGACAACTAGATTCTGCTTTCTCTGCAGACAGCTATACAATGGGCTTGGTATTGGCAACTTGCTGAATACATATATTTGTATATTAAGAGATTAATATATTTGTTGAGGAGCTGAATTACACTTCTTCACCTTATTATGGGTTGAGATCACACAGCCTCTTACTTCTGTGTCAGTGACCAAGTTTAATTTTTAGTATGAAGTGCATGCTAGTTTCATGTAGTTGATGTGACCCACATCTTTGAGTAGTTCATGTGAAAAATTGAGATACAGAACTCAAGTGAAAACTGATCTAAACAGAACTATCATATGTAACAGGTGAAGAGATAGCAAGACCTAGGCGTTCAACACCAACTCCAGAACTTGTAAGGTCAGTATGAAAGAAATTGTAAATTAATCTAGATATTGCACAAATATTAGTCTGGGATCCTTGCACCAAAGGTAGAGATGAGCAGTTAACTTATTACCTAACCCACAACTACTTTGGGAGTGGATACCCTGTTAGTTTTGTACATGAAAATCTGTAAAACTATCTAGATTTGATACCATTCTTGGTAGCAACTTCAGGAAAAAAGCATTTCTTAAAAACACCATCTCCAGCACTTCATCTTACTTCCTGGAACCAATCATAATTTTAAGAATGATGTAAAAAAGTGGAAGTGCCCTCCATGATGTAAAGTAAATTTTATCAATATATTCTCCTGCCTGCTGGGTCAAGATGACTCAGGGTATGTCTACACTACAAAATTAGGTCGAATTTGTAGAAGTCGGTTTTTTAGAAATCGTTTTTATATATTTGTGTGTGTGTGTCCCCTCAGAAAATGCTCTAAGTGCATTAAATGCATTAACTCGGCGGAGTGCTTTCACAGTACCGAGGCAAGCGTCGACTTCCGGAGTGTTGCACTGTGGGTAGCTATCCCACAATTCCCGCAGTCTCCACTGCCCATTGGAATTCTGGATTGAGATCCCAATGCCTGATGGGACTAAAACATTGTTGCTGGGTACATATCGTCAGGCCCCCGTTCCCTCCCTCCCTCCGTGAAAGCAGCAGCAGACAATTGTTTCGCGCCTTTTTTCTTGAGTTACCTGTGCAGACGCCGTACCACGGCAAGCATGGAGCCCGCTCAGGTAACCGTCATTGTATGTCTCTTGGGTGCTGGCAGACGTGGTACTGCATTGCTACACAGCAGCAGCAACCCCTTGCCTTGTGGCAGCAGACGGTGCAGTAGGACTGGTAGCCGTCATCGTCATGTCCGAGGTGCTCCTGGCCACGTCGGCCAGGAGCGCCTGGGCAGAAATGGGTACAGGGACTACATTGGAAGTGACTTGACCAGGTCATTCTCTTTAGTCCTGCAGTCAGTCCTATTGAACCATCTTATGGTGAGCAGGCAGGCGATACGGATTGCTAGCAGTCCTACTGTACCATCTTCTGCCAGGCAGGCAAGAGATGAGATGGCTAGCAGTCCTACTGCATCATCTTCTGCCGAGCAGCCATGAGATGTGGATGGCTTGCAGTCCTTCTGCACCATCTGCTGCCAGCCAAAGATGTAAAAGACAGATGGAGTGGATCAAAACAAGAAATAAACCAGATTTTTTTGTACTCATTTGCTTTCCTCCCTCCCCCGTCTAGGGGACTCATTCCTCTAGGTCATACTGCAGTCACTCACAGAGAAGGTGCAGCGAGGTAAATCTAGCCATGTATCAATCAGAGGTCAGACAACCTGCTTGTTCCAATAAGAACAATTACTTAGGTGCACCATTTCTTATTGGAACCCTCCGTGAAGTCCTGCCTGAAATACTCATTGATGTAAAGCCACCCCCTTTGTTGATTTTAATTCCCTGTAAGCCAACCCTGTAAACCATGTCGTCAGTCGCCCCTCCCTCCGTCAGAGCAACGGCAGACAATCGTTCTGCATCTTTTTTCTGTGCGGATGCCATACCAAGGCAAGCATGGAGGCCGCTCAGCTCACTTTGGCAATTAGGAGCACATTAAACACCACATGCATTATCCAGCAGTATATGCAGCACCAGAACCTGGCAGAATGATACCGGGCGAGGAAGCAACGTCAGCGCAGTCACGTGAGTGATCAGGACATGGACACAGATTTCTCTGAAAGCATGGGCCCAGCCAATGCATGCATCATGGTGCTAATGGGGCAGGTTCATGCTGTGGAACGCTGATTCTGGGCTCGGGAAACAAGCACAGACTGGTGGGACCGCATAGTGTTGCAAGTCTGGGACGATTCCCAGTGGCTGCGAAACTTTCGCGTGTGTAAGGGCACTTTCATGGAACTTTGTGACTTGCTTTCCCCTGCCCTGAAGCGCATGAATACCAAGATGAGAGCAGCCCTCACAGTTGAGAAGCGAGTGGCGATAGACCTGTGGAAGCTTGCAACGCCAGACAGCTACCGATCAGTTGGGAATCAATTTGGAGTGGGCAAATCTACTGTGGGGGCTGTTGTGATGCAAGTAGCCCACGCAATCAAAGATCTGCTGATATCAAGGGTAGTGACCCTGGGAAATGTGCAGGTCATAGTGAATGGCTTTGCTGCAGTGGGATTCCTAACTGTGGTGGGGCCATAGACGGAACCCATATCCCTATCTTGGCACCAGAGTACCAAGCCAGCGAGTACATAACCGCAAGGGGTACTTTTCAATAGTGCTGCAACCTCTGGTGGATCACAAGGGACGTTTCACCAATATCAACGTGGGATGGCCGGGAAAGGTACATGACGCTCGCATCTTCAGGAACTCTGGTCTGTTTCAAAAGCTGCGGGAAGGGATTTACTTCCCAGACCAGAAAATAACTGTTGGGGATGTTGAAATGCCTATAGTTATCCTTGGGGACCCAGCCTACTCCTTAATGCCCTGGCTCATGAAGCCGTACACAGGCAGCCTGGACAGTAGTCAAGAGCTATTCAACTACAGGCTGAACAAGTGCAGAATGGTGGTAGAATGTGCATTTGGACGTTTAAAGGCGCGCTGGCGCGGTTTACTGACTTGCTTAGACCTCAGCAAAACCAATATTCCCACTGTTATTACTGCTTGCTGTGCGCTCCACAATATCTGTGAGAGTAAGGGGGAGACGTTTATGGCGGGGTGGGAGGTTGAGGCAAACCGCCTGGCTGCTGGTTACGCGCAGCCAGACACCAGGGCGGTTAGAAGAGCACAGGAGGGCATGGTGCACATCAGAGAAGCTTTGAAAACCAGTTTCATGACTGGCCAGGCTACGGTGTGAAAGTTCTGTTTGTTTCTCCTTGATGAAACCCCCTGCCCCTTGGTTCACTCTACTTCCCTGTAAGCTAACCACCCTCCTCTCCTCCCTTTGATCACCGCTTGCAGAGGCAATAAAGTCATTGTTGCTTCACATTCATGCATTCTTTATTCATTCATCACACAAATAGGGGGATGACTACCAAGGTAGCCCAGGAGGGGTGGTGGAGGAGGGAAGGAAAATGCCACACAGCACTTTAAAAGTTTACAACTTTAAAATTTATTGAATACCAGCCTTCTGTTTTTTGGGCAATCCTCTGTGGTGGAGTGGCTGGTTGGCCGGAGGACCCCCTACCACGTTCTTGGGCATCTGGGTCAGGAGGCTATGGAACTTGGGGAGGAGGGCGTTTGGTTACACAGGGTCTGTAGTGGCAGTCTGTGCTCCAGCTGCCTTTGCTGCAGCTCAACCATACACTGGAGCATACTGGTTTGATCCTCCAGCAGCCTCAGCATTGAATCCTGCCTCTTCTCATCACGCTGCCGCCACATTTGAGCTTCAGCCCCGTCTTCAGCCCGCCACTTACTCTCTTCAGCCCGCCACCTCTCCTCCCGGTCATTTTGTGCTTTCCTGCATTCTGACATTATTTGCCTCCACGTATTCATCTGTGCTCTGT
This sequence comes from Eretmochelys imbricata, assembly GCF_965152235.1. Classification (NCBI taxonomy): domain Eukaryota; kingdom Metazoa; phylum Chordata; order Testudines; family Cheloniidae; genus Eretmochelys; species Eretmochelys imbricata. The sequence continues at coordinate 89,099,887 of NC_135579.1, read as the reverse complement.
CAGTGTGGGAGGACAGCATGAGCTCAGAGAACATTTCATCACGAGTGAGTTTTTTTTTCTTTCTAATCTTCACTAGCCTCTGGGAAGGAGAAGATCCTGTGATCATTGAAACACATACAGCTGCTGGAGAAAAAAAAAAGGGACAGCGGTATTGAAAAAGACACATTTTATAAAACAGTGGCTACACTCTTTCAGGGTAAACCTTGCTGTTAACATTACATACATAGCACATGTGCTTTCGTTACAAGGTTGCATTTTGCCTCCCCCCACCGCGTGGCTACCCCCTCAACCCTCCCCCCTCCCCATGGCTAACAGTGGGGAACATTTCTGTTCAGCCACAGGCAAACAGCCCAGCAGGAACGGGCACCTCTGAAGAAAAGCACCCTATTTCAACCAGGTGACCATGAATGATATCTCACTCTCCTGAGGATAACACAGAGAGATAAAGAACGGATGTTGTTTGAACGCCAGCAAACATACACTGCAATGCTTTGTTGTACAATGATTCCCGAGTACGTGTTACTGGCCTGGAGTGGTAAAGTGTCCTACCGTGGAGGACGCAATAAGGCTGCCCTCCCCAGAAACCTTTTGCAAAGGCTTTGGGAGTACATCCAGGAGAGCCGCGAATGCCAGGGCAAATTAATCCTTTCACATGCTTGCTTTTAAACCATGTATAGTATTTTAAAAGGTACGCTCACCGGAGGTCCCTTCTCCACCTGCCGGGTCCAGGAGGCAGCCTTGGGTGGGTTCGGGGGGTACTGGCTCCAGGTCCAGGGTGAGAAACAGTTCCTGGCTGTCGGGAAAACTGGTTTCTCCGCTTGCTTGCTATGAGCTATCTACAACCTCATCATCATCATCTTCTTCTTCGTCCCCAAAACCTGCTTCCGTGTTGCCTCCATCTCCATTGAAGGAGTCAAACAACACGGCTGGGGTAGTGGTGGCTGAACCCCCTAAAATGGCATGCAGCTCATCATAGAAGCGGCATGTTTTGGGCTCTGACCCGGAGCGGACGTTCACCTCTCTGGTTTTCTGGTAGGCTTGCCTCAGCTCCTTAAGTTTCGCACTGCTTCGGGTCCCTGTTATGGCCTCTGTCCTTCATGCCCTGGGAGATTTTGACAAAGGTTTTGGCATTTCGAAAACTGGAAAGGAGTTCTGATAGCACGGATTCCTCTTCCCAGACAGCGATCAGATCCCATACCCCCCGTTCAGTCCGTGCTGGAGCTCTTTTGCGATTCTGGGACTTCATCATGGTCACCTCTGCTGATGAGCTCTGCATGGTCACCTGCAGCTTGCCACGCTGGCCAAACAGGAAATGAGGTTCAAAAGTTCGCGGTTCTTTTCCTGTCTACCTGGCCAGTGCATCTGCGTTGAGAGTGCTGTCCAGAGCGGTAACAATGGAGCACTCTGGGATAGCTCCCGGAGGCCAATACCGTCCAATTGTGTCCACAGTACCCCAAATTCGACCCGGCAAGGCCGATTTAAGCACTAATCCACTTGTCGGGTGGAGTAAGGAAATCAATTTTAAGAGCCCTTTAAGTCGAAAAAAAGGGCTTCATCGTGTGGACGGGTGCAGGTTTACGTCGATTTAACGCTGCTAAATTCGACCTAAAGTCCTCGTGTAGACCAGGGCTCAGTGCCTGCTTGAAGAGTTCACTGTGTGCTTTAAGACTGATAAGAAAGCTTTATTTATCTCTACTTAGCTCCTGACCTGTGACAACTTAGCTGTCTGGTTATCACTAGCACAGCCACCTTCCATTTCACAGGTGGCTTTGCTGTATTTCACTGATGGGTGTCTAGTGTGTAATCAGACTTTTGCCTGTCTTGTTTGTAATCCATTTACCAAGCTATATTATTTGGGACCTTTGGTTGAAAGGTCAATCAAATCTTATGTAAATGTCAGTAATGGTATTTATTCATGATGCTTCCTCTCATGCTCACTATAACAACTTTGTAAGGCTATCAGATGCCATGGTGATAGGCACTATATCAAAATCTTAATAGACAGAGAAGCATACCACAGCAAATGCAGGAATAAAGACCTGTTGAGGCCATTTATATTAGTTTTCTTTATTCATGTTGGGATGATGCCATGATATTATAAAACAATCAGGTCTCTTCTCATCTTTGGAATAAAGCTATGGAATGAAACAGAAAAAAAGATAGCCAAGCCAAACATTTAATGTTAAACATCCCCCTCAGGGTTATGTTCTGCCACTGATGTGCAAGTAATTCATATCCAGAGTAATACTTGTTTGTATTAACAGGAGTTATCTATGTGATCTGTCTATATTAGTGCCTAGCTCCTTGTGTAGTATCTAAGCAATCTAATGGGTCCATGGCACTAGCAAAGATCCTTGTCACCTGAACTAAAGAAGAATCTTCACATTGGCTGTGTCTGCAGTGCAACTATGGGAGGGAGGGGTGTGAATCGCAGCACACATTGAAATGCTGCAATGCTCTGTAACTGCCCTGTGTGGACACTGCAGGCATGAACTAAAAGGTACCTAGTTTGTATTAGCATAGTCCTCTTCAAACTGGACAACTTTAACGTGAACCAGGTACTTTTTAGTTTGTGCCAGCAGCATTCACCTGGGTCAGTTACAGCACTTTGATGTATGCTGCACCTCAAACCCCTGTAGTCCGACAGGGCAGTACAGACAAGTTCTCGGTAAACCTAAGGGTTTTCTTCTTCCCTGTGGGTCAGCCACTAGCAGGCTGTTTAGTCAGACACTTGATCAATGCTGGCAGTATCTCCAGTAGAGAATGTGGTATGCATACATGCTATAAAACTTTAATGCCACAGGTAGCACTGAGAGGCTAACACTTCAGAACCTCTTTATCTTTTAAGCCCATTTACAGTTTGTTCCTTACATTTCTTATGCTAATATTTGTATTATCCTGCAGCAAAAAAGCCCCAGATGATCCTTCAGCCCTTGCCCCACTGTTTGGCCCACCACTGGAGTCAGCATTTGAGGAACAAAAGTTGGAAGGTATAAAAATCGACAGGGGGTGGGTTGCTTGCTTGTTTGTTTACTAGCCTGGCCATTTTTAAAAAATGGGAACGTTAGTTTGAAATAAGCCTTCTTAAAAAATAAGTTCTGTAATAAGGTCAAATGTGCAACAAGTCTACTTGATCACTCTCCCTGCCATTGAGACATTGCACCCTAGCTAACTCCTTCCTGTACAATATATAGAAACTGGCACAGTCTGCAGATTATAAATTGATGATAAACATTTAACTAGCAGTTCCAGAGCATGCAAAATAATTACCCTCTCACGAAATAAAATTTAATCAATAATCAGTTTTGTAAGTAACTTACACTTCTGATACAAACCAAACCATAGTCACAGGGGATATCATATGCTCCTGGTGTAGGTCCTTCAATCCAATATAAACAGAACCACAGCGGGGATATAATTTTCTGGAGTATCTCTCTGTTGAATAAAGAAAAGGAGTACTTGTGGCACCTTAGAGACTAACAAATTTATTTGAGCATAGCTTTCATGAGCTACAGCTCACTTCATCAGTGAGCTGTAGCTCATGAAAGCTTATGCTCAAATAAATTTGTTAGTCTCTAAGGTGCCACAAGTACTCCTTTTCTTTTTGCGAATACAGACTAACATGGTTGCTACTCTGAAACCTCTCTGAATATGTAACATCCTGGCATTTTCTCTGTGAATGTGATTTTCTATGTTGGGCAGATAGACCAGGCTTTTGAAACCCTTTTAAAAGGAACATCAGCTCCGGCCAGACAATGAGTCAGGGAGAAACATGTGCCAATCCAAGTACTGATGGAATGTTTGTATCTTCTGTCTGGTAGAAATTGGTACTGATAATTAATTAGTGGATTCTATAATTGAAATTAAATATTTTGTATTATGTGATTTATGTTTGTGTTCTTAGCTCCTTTAGATCAGACAGAGATATGGGGCTCTGTCCAGCCAGTGAATTCCAGTTTAGACTCTCCAAAACTACCAAGACCTTTTCCAACTGGAAGTAAGTTAAGTGTGGATTATCAGTCTGAAAAATTTATCTGGGCTATGGTATACTATGAGAGTCTCTAACACTGTAATCATGTGGCAAGTTAGTTTATTTTTACTGGACTGACTTTAACTGCAACATACTAGAATGGAAAAAGGAGACATTCGTTTAATAATGTATTGGATGGATGGCTTTCAGAACAAAGGAGACAATGCACTTCATCCCTGGGGAGACACATTACATGCAGAGGATTATCTGAATTGGCAAGGCTAAATTTGACTCTGTTTATCTGAAGGAAGAGAGAGATCTAGGAACAAATACAGCATATGATAAATACTATAGCGCCTGCTTATCTCAAAGAAAGATCCCGCTATCCTAAATTGGATTCACAGTTATATCTCCAGAGGAAATCATAGAAATGTAGGACTGGAAGAGCCCTTGAGGTCATCTATTTCAGCCTGCTACACTGAGGGAGGACCAAATATACCTAGATATCCATGACAAATGTTTGTCTAACCTGTTCTTGAAAACCTCCGGTGATGGGGATACCACAACCTCCCCTGGAAACCTGTTCCAGTATTTACCTGTCCTCAATAGTTTGAAAGATTCTTCCTAATATCTAACCTAAATCTCCCTGTCTTCAGATTAAACCCATTACTTCTTGTCCTACCTTCAGTGGACATGGAGAACAATTGATTGTCCTCTTCATGTATTCAAAGATTGTTATCAGGGCCACCCTCAGTTGTCTTTTCTCAAGACTAAACATGCCCGGTGGTTGTTTTTTTTTAACCTGTCCTCATAGGTCATATTTTCTAAACCTTTTATCATTTTTGTTGCTCTCCTCTGAGCGCTCTGATTTTTTTCCACATCTTTCTTAAAGTGTGGTGCCCAGAACTGGACATTGTACTCCAGCTGACGTCTCATTGGTGCTGAGTAGAGCAGGACAATTGCCTCTTGTCTTATATATGACACTCCTGTTAATACACCCCAGAATGATATTATCCTTTTAGTAACTGCATCACACTGTTGTATCATAATCCATTTGTAATCCACTGTAACTCCCAGATCCCTTTCAGCAGTACTACTGCCTAGCCAGTTATTCCCCATTTTGTAGTTGTGCGTTTGATTTTTTCTTCCTAAGTGTAGTACTTTGCACTTGCCTTTATTGAAGTTCACCTTGATACAGATAGTGGTGATGCACACTAATTGCCCTATAATCATCATTTAATTATGCAAGGATTTTAAAATAGTCTACCATGATAAAAAGTCATAGTCATTATCTCTGTACTGAATTTTGGGACACATGTGCAATTAATCTTTATCAACTCTGCACCTTCAATGGCATTAAAAAGAAGACACCCTGAACAGGAGGAACCTACAAAGAATCAAACACACCATGTTTTATGAGCTTAATGCATCTCTTGAATTTATATTCTTTCCTCTGACCTGTTTTTCAGCACCTCCACCACTTCCACCAAAAAACATTCCAGCTACACCACCTAGGACTGGTTCTCCCTTAACAGTTGGTATAGGTAAGAAAGAGGCATTACGTTTATTAGCTCATGAAATAATACTGCATAAGATATATACCGTGCATAACTGAGCATGGTCCTGTAACCACTGACTCCAGAAGCCCCCCACCGACTTCAGTGCAATTTATGCATGTGTAAATGCTTACAGAATCAGGTCCATTCTGAGGAAATCTGCATAACGACCACGTATTTGAACGTACTTTATATGTTTAACTCACATGCATTTTATGTCTCCTTTTTATTTCCGATGTTTTGGCATCTATTGTGTTCAAAATTATACCACCTAAGTCCTCCATACAGAGCCCGTGATTTTTTTTGAATGATTGTCATCTTTACTATCTATTGGTTTATTTCCTCTCGCCCTTTTTAGTACTGAGCCATTTTAGTAAAGAAATGTGACACTAGTTCCAAAGTTATACCTGAAACTGTTATAGTAGCTCTTTAAATTGGCTTTTAACTTTCATTTTGAATGTTTTTTAAGGTTCAATTCTTATGAAATAAGGGTGCAAAACTAATGTTTCTTTTTCTAAGAGCAATTCAGGGTCTGATCCAGTCACTCTTGCACCCCAAACTCCTGTTGCTTTTCAAGGGGAGGCTTGGGTGCGAAGTTGGGATTTAATTTGGAATTAGAAAATCTCAGTGTTGTTCATGCAGAGGTATGCCAGAGAGCTATGTTAACTATAATACTGGTAAAGATCTATGCTGAAAGAAAGCTAGGCTATGTGGAATGCAACAGGAGTAAATGAGGTACTTATAGCATATGTTGCTCGCAGGCACAAATTTATCAACTAAAATCAGAACTGTATGTTTAAATAAAGAAATGCAATCATTGTTCTTTGATACAGATGCATTGCATGAAAAACAATAGTTACATTACGCAACATGAACATACAATGCAAACGTGGTATATTATTGAGCCATTTAGTCATATAGAATCTCTATGCAATGAACTTAGTGCTCTATTCATCAATATCTTTATTCACACTCGCGTATCTTCATTTTTCCATTTTATATCTATGCAGTCTGATGGCAGTTGTCTACCTGCATAAAATAGCATTCATCAACAAGAGCAAATGAAGTACGCAGCCATGTGTGACAATATATAGGCTGGCTTTTGGCTTGCAGCATATTTCAGTATGTATATCAAGTGTGGTAAAACAGAAAGGTCTCTTTTTAAAATTGAACATTTTACTCCCTAAAATACAGCATGAGTTCTCTGTGACAACAGAGTCGGAAGATGGTTTTCTAAAATCTAAGAATATGCAACAGATGTACACAGGAGTGTATGTAGTCATAATAGTAGTGGTGTAGTGGGTATAGCTGGGGACTCCTGGGTTCGACCATCTGTTGCCACTGACTGTGTGACTTTGGACAGATCACTGTGTTAATCAGTGTACCTCTTCATTAAATAGGTATTACACAACCTCCCTGTGATGTGGTTAGGCTTGCTTAACTTTGAGATCTTCCATAAAAGATGCTGTACTGTGTAAGTGTCCAGTCTGATCATCAGTATTCCACAGTAAGGAGAGAGAAAAATCTGAGTGCTAGAGGAATATGTGGGGTTTGTTTCCACTGGCTGCAATACAACTGGGTTGATGAATTCTATTTCCATATTGGTTACAAGGCTACATTTGCTCAAAAATTAACAACAAATGGGTGCGTGATGATTCAGTTCATGAGTAAAGCCTTTAAAAAACCTTGTATCCACAGTAGGTTACAGCTGAAACACATACACGCTATATGCTACAATATACTGCATGGACATTGCCAGTATATTTTATAAGTGTTCCAAAATAGTATATATGCATGTATAAATATGCAGATTATCTCAGGTAAATCTCCGGTTCCTGTGCTTTGTGTGTATTTTTAATATTTAGTAATAATTCACAATCTTAAGTTATTTAGACCATACATAATGAACATCACTAGCCAATTATATATTTCAGTAGGATGCAGATATGATGTAAAGTAATATACAAGAAAGGTATACATATGGTATATAGTGCATGCTTTTTTCATATAATGTATATATTTTAATCCCATATATGTTTTTGTACGTTGTGCATAACCGTATTACGTAGATATTTTCATGCACATGAACTATGTCCCCAAAAGTTGGTAAGAAAACCTGCTTTTTAAGTATCTCTGCTGGAATGTAGCTGACTTTGCAAGCCCCATATAAATGTAGAGTATAGTGCAACTTCAGCTATACCATCAATATTAAAGTTTAAAATAAACTACTTTGACCACAGGAAGTGACCAGACAGCAACAGAGGTCAAAAGTGACAAACTACCATCAATCAATGACTTGGACAGCATTTTTGGCCCAGTATTGTCCCCCAAGTCTGTTGCTGTTAACGCAGAAGATAAGTGGGTCAATTTTTCCGATCAGTCCCCGGAAAACATAACAGCAGAGTTGACTTCAAGGGAAAAAGTGGTGTCCCCACCTGTGGCATCAGAAATCCCAGCTGAATCTCCAGCTGTTGAAACCTCCCGCAATGTTCCATCACCTCTCAATTTAGAAGAGGTTCAGAAGAAAATTTCTGAGCAAACCCACGTTAAAGATGATAACTTAGAATCAACAGCATCTCCCAAAGATTTTGGGTTGGGACAGAGAGCTACACCACCTCCCCCTCCACCACCTACCTACAGAACAGTGGTGTCATCACCTGGACCCAGCCCCATCAGTGGCACAGGAAGCACCAGTGGTATGTCTTATAGCTTGAGTGTGCTTCAGTGTGCCCATGAATGCCTTTTTGCTGCAGTGTGAACACAACCTTTTAGCTGCTCTTAGTTGGCTTTTAAGCATCAGTCATTCCCTTTTGTTTGATTGTACTGTGCCCCCAGTGGCGTATTCTTTTCATCTAATGCTCTTGTGGTCCAAGTCGAGCTTGTACCCTAGATATCATGTTTCCTTTTACCCTGTCATTGTTGAGTGTCTGACATTAGAGGGGGAGTTGTGACTCCGCAAATCAGACTCCAAGGTGTAAATCTCGACAGCTTTTCACCAAAGATCATGGTTATTGCCTTAAATAAGTGCACATGCTCAACAGTTTGAACTTCTCTCCCAGATATCCACCTGTGATACATGTGTATTTGCAGGGCCCCAAGCTGCTGGCAGCCCCAGAATTTGGCACAGTTGCCCGCCTGCCATAATATCCTCCAGGAATTGCAAAATGAACAAAAATAGTGGAAAAACAGACAAATCTTCGCCGACTTTTCAGAAAACAAAACTGTCACTTTTAAGTAAAGCAGGAAATTCTTTGAATTCACTGTCTGTTCACATGACCGCACATGTGCAACCAAGTCACCTTAAAGGCTAACAAAGCCAAATAAACAGAAGCCCTGCAGATATAAGTTGTGATGCAACAAATTCAGTATATCTCTACTTCACCATTCTGAGAATGTCCTTGAGAATCCTAGATAGTGCGAGGCTGAACTAGGCTTTGATAAATAGCTTTTTAAAGTAAACACTGTAGAGTAAAACATGGATTTGTTTGAAGTTTGCTGGTTGATTGACGTCACCAGTTTAATTCTAAATTGGTATATGTCCTTTAGGTCAAATGACCTCATTGGAGGTTGGTTTTCCCAGTGTCTTTCATGTCGTTCTGAAGAGTGCTACAACTTGATCACCTTATTTTTAATGACTAAAGGCTTGTCTACATGGGGAAATTTACTGGCAGAACTATACTGGTATAATTATACTGCTGTAATTATACCAGTACCTGTCTCCACATGGACATAGCACTATCAGCTAACCCAGCAAAAGGCACTCTTTTCTTGGAATAAGAATGTCCACCTGGGAAGTTAAAGCAGTATAACTATATAGGTATAATTATACTAGTGTAGTTCTGCTGATCAACTTCCCCATGTAGACGAGCCCTAAGCAAGATAGAAGTTACTGGTATTTGGAGAAAAAGAATCCCATGTTTTAAAGTGAGCACTGATGCTAGTGTTGAACGTAAAAAGAAAAGGAGTACTTGTGGCACCTTAGAGACTAACCAGTTTATTTGAGCATGTTATTTTGAAATTCTTTGTTTGCATTCGTGCATTTCCCAATTAAAACAGATATTTTCTGATTACTTTAACTAGGCCATGGTTTTCATTTTATGTATAAGCATTTCTGTGGTGCTCAGCATTGTAGTGTCTGAGGAAATGAAAAACTGGAGAATGCTCCCAACTTAGATTTTTCATCCTTTTCGCATTCTCATCTTCATGTGGCAGAATGTAGCTCTCAGTGAAATCCCCCAGCTGGGGAAGGGTGGGGTTTTTTTTGTTTTTTTTTTTTTAACTAATCCTGACTTCTGCCTTAGAGGTGAGCATTTCAGTGGTGGGTAAAGAGATTTTTCTGTGTTGGGTTTGTAAAGTGCTCTGTATTGTAAGGTACTGATCACACTTGATGTCTGTTGGAGTTGAGGGTGCTCCGCACTTTGTAAGAGAGAGACCCTAGATACTGATGATATTTTTGTTTAGCACCAGCTGTTTCCTGAGTTCTGTACAATGCACAAAAATATAGATGCTCCCTGCTCTGAAGTGTTTGCACTCTAAAAGCAGGCACACAGAAGATGGAGCACATTAGAAAATTCCTAGGTGGGGCTACCTCCTGTAATAATTATAAGCCCCTTATAAACACTGGAGAAGAATTGGCTTTTTAGGATGGATTTCCCTGAGGAGAGGGGGTGGCTTGGGGGACTGGGATAAAGAGGATGTTCCACCCATTGGGAGTGGGGGGTGGGGGAGGGCGCAGCATGGAACATACTATGCAGATAGAAGTGAGAGAAACTTAAAACCATTGTCATTTAACAGTACCCAGTGATGACCATACTACTATGGGGTAAGGTGGAATTCTGAACATGCTGTATATATGGTCATTAAACGAGGTCTTCCTTCATTTTGCTGGGTTTTTGAAGATACATCCTCTTTTCCCTGATAGCTGTGTGTTGGCTTTTGTGTGTGTGTTTAACTGACCACTGATCTTGTAGCATGTGATCAGTCAACATATGTCTGATCTCCCTGATAATGCTGCTGTGGGAAGCCACCCTACAAGAATGTGGGATGCAGAATACCTTGCATGACTTTTAAAGGGCCAGCAGTTGGGAAGATTACCATTGGTGGAGGGCAAGTTTGACAGTTTGGGTTTGTATAAGTCCCTTCCCTACTCATTTCAGCCACATCCTTGTGTTCTCCTGACCTGTGCTAAAATAAATCTCTCTCCAAACTCAGAACAGGCCTTTCTGCCACTCCATTCCAAATCCTTTGGTGATATTCTTTTCAGTTACCTGGTCTGCTAGGCTCCCAGTTAGCTGGGCATTCAGGTTCCACTTGCTTTGGGATGCTCTCAGATCAGAGCTGTCCCCGAATGTGTTGTCTTTCTATTCCTGGGAAGTCCTGGAAGCTGTGGGATTTGAATACAGCAGCAGGGACTGCTGGTTCTGCTCAAACACAAAAATGGAGGCCTGTTGGGGGGTCATAATAGAAAAAGATAGAGAGGTCCTGGCCTCAGCCATCTAAACCTTAAAAAAAAAAATCGGGATGGGGGGGGAGGTTGGGGACAGGGATTTGGCTTCTGATCCTTATTTGAGACGCATGATTGGGTTGGTTCTTTTTGTTCCAAACTAGTTGGCTAGTCTCTAATTTTTAACCCTTTCAGTAGCTCATTAAGGAAACACACGTACATGCTTACCCATGTCTGTTATGCATATCTATTTTTTAGTTTCTCCTTCTGCTTTACTTTTAAGTAGAGTGGTGTTAGTTGGATATGTTCCAGAGCTATAAAATGATTTGATGGCAGAACATTTTTTTAAGGTAAAGAATTCTGTAGTTCTGCAGCTATAATTGGATTTTGCAAATGTGGGATTACATTCAGTTACGTGTTGATTAGTGGAATTCTGCTGCATATACTTGGTGCAGAAAGTGGTATAGAAATGCAGTGGAATTCAAGGGATCCTGAATGTTTCAGGAACAAATATCGTCCATTTTAAAATTCTTACATCTAGAACATCAACAGTTGTTGCTTCTCTAACTACTTAAAACATTAATATGGATAAATACAAGTTATAATACTGTTCCGTTAGAATTTCTGCAGTCCTGTTAGATAATTTCCATTAAATAATTCCCTTCTTGTAGGGCAATAAGTTTTTGGTTTTTTTTTTAACGGGCTGAAGTGGAAAATTTTCAAACACAGGTGCCTCAAATTAGTCTCCTAAATCCAATTTTAGGCTCCTAAGTACAAGTGGCTTAATTTTCCAAAGTACTGAAATTGGTGTCCAAGATTTTAAAAAAGCAGAATCTAACTTTTGACCCAAGATTTTATGTAACATGGGGCAAATTTTTCATTTCATTTTAAAATGTCCATGTTTTTAAACCAAGCCAGTGTTAGATTCTTAAGGCAAATGATTCTGTTTTAAATGGAAAAATGAAAAACCAAGCACCCCATCCTAGTATATAGTTATAAAATTAGACAGTACAATGCCAAACAGAATGTGCTTTCAAGTATTCTGTACAACTTGTTAACAACAGTCCTGAAAGAACCAATGTATGTATCCTTACTCTTAGGTCTTTTCTATTTAGAGGTATTGGTAAATCTTAGTTTAGGGGTTGAAGGAGTTTTAAAGATATTTTTTGCACAATACACTATAAAATGTGCTTTTGTAGAATATCAGTTATTGCTGAACTTATCCTGGTATGTTAAATTTTCTTTGTTACATCAAAATAGTATGTCAAGTGTTCTGTTAAGTACCCAATCCCATTCCTTTTCATTAAGTTGTAGCAAGTTGATCTTCACAGCAAGGTGACAGGGATCAATGACAAAATGAAACATTTGAGCTTCGCAGTTAGCTACTTAAAATTTGTCTTTTATGGTAACTATATTTTTTAAATAATTTTTTTAAATGGATTCTTTAAGGCTCCCCAGAGACCTTATAACATTCTGCCCTTTCCCCATTCTGGTCCTCACTCTTGTTTAATGATTGGATGCCATCTTACAATAATAGGCAATGAAATTAAAATTAAAAGAATTGTGCAAAGTTTGTCCCCATCATTGTAAACTACTTCTGCCAAGGACTCTTTGTTTTTGTTTTTTTTTAAGCCATTCAGGTATTCATTCAGACTCTGTTATCTTAAATGTCATCTTTGTTAACCTCAGCCTCTGTATCAGCTGCATAACCAGGATTGGATAGAACCTCATTGTAATTTTGTAACAAAGATCATAAAGGAAAAAATCCAAAGTAAAACTTGAATATATCATGTATTCAGCATCAAGTATGGAGTCCAATCTTACAAACCATTACTGCTCACCACAGTGCCTACTGCAGTTATTTCTATCCCCTTCATACTACCGCACTTACAATGAGAAAAACTCAATCTCTCCAGCTATAAAACAGGATAAATTCTTCCCAGTCAGTTATGTCCTGGCCACCATAGTAGCAAATAATGCTGGCTGAAAACATTTTTTTAAAGCTGTTTCCCCTCCCATTCACCCACCCTCTCAGTGGTTTGGACAGTGCTATTGTTTTAAATGTTCAGTGAATTCTAAGAAAATGTCTCTCTCTCCTGTCTTGCATTTACAGTCTTTCATGTAAATCCATGAAGATGTCTGAAATAACAAATGTCTTATACCAATGATAATGCTTGAGAAAAGCAGGCCTACTGCACAGTACATATAAAAATAGTTTCCTTACTACAGGAAATATATTAGTAAATGTCAATTACTGAAATTTCTTTTTCCCTTATCCAAAAAACAAGTGACTGTATCAACATTATGAATTTAAAACATTCAGAGGTAGAGAAGAGAGACTTGCATACAAATAACCAGAAGAGAAATCAGGGGCTAAGGGAAGAGATTGTGAAAGTTAAACTGAAAAAATATTGTAAAGCTATCGGTAGTCGCCTCTCATAGTAATTCGCTGCAATAAACAGAAGTACAAAGTAACCACTTGCTACCAAACTGTCAGCATGTAATTTACAGACATGATACTGGTGTTCAAGAGAGAAGATTTAAAACTTCTGATACTTTAAATATAAAAATAACATTTTTCACCATGGAGCCAATTTTAGCCTCTGATTTTGTGTTCAGAAAATCACACCAACAAAGTCTGCATTACCATGTATACGTGCAAATTTAGAGCCTGGTATGAAGTCAGCTCAAACCAGAACTTTCATACTGTAATTCCACAGCAGATCATGGAGTTTTGGGTTTTACTATGGCCTTCTTGGTTATCAGCTGTAACTTACTCTTCCACACTGCCACGATTATAGATTGACTTGCAATGCGGTAGCTGTGAATGTGAGTTGGAAGCTGGATCAGTGTTTGTTTGCTTGATAGCACGCAGTGCGCTGTGCGGAGTTTGGTGTTGAGAGAGCAGTTTGAGTTTAATCTTGTATTTATAGCCTGTGTTTATTTCAGGTTCTTCATCTCCGGCTCGTCCAGCGACTCCACTGGCTGCTTGCAGCAGCACCACCCCACCGCCTCCTCCACCTCGGCCCCCATCTCGGCCAAAACTGCCTCCAGGGAAGCCTGGAGTTGGCGATGTGGTATGTTCGCCCTCTTCATAACCCCTAATGAGAAAGGGATCTCAGAATGAATCAGGAATTTCCTGTTTGTTTCCAGTCTGATAAAACAAGTTAATAGAACTGAGCAAGTAATTCATAGCAAATAAATGAGTCTGCAAATGGTCCCTGACCAGTTTAGTTTTCTATAATTTATTCATCATTGGAAATTACACACAGGAGAATTTCTGTGAATGATTCTTGATCTGCTGATGGCTTGCTAACAGTTCACTGTGAGTATTCAGTATGTGCAGTATGGGCTGTTTGCTCGTTTTGATTGGACGCAGTAGACTGCCCGTTCCCTGTTTTGGATAAACCCCAACTCTTAGAATCAGGATTTTTGGTGCAAATACTCATGTTTATCAATTCAAGATTCACTTTCCTAACATATTTTCTAATATTGCCTTAAAATATGCTAGTTGTTGAAACATTCCTGCCACTAAATTTGTTCACTAGACTGGTTGCAGAAAGCCGAAACAAAAGGGACACCAGTGCAGCTAAAGTGAATTATTTTTGAGTTAATATTTTTTTCCAGTTAATAATTGAGTCCTACAGGTTAAAAACCAAGAGTATCCTGCAGCAAAGTGTAGATTTAAATAATGGAAGATGGCACGCTCGTGCACACATTTTACATGTCCTAAAACTTCCGTTCATCTGAAAATCCTCAGAAATAATGATGTGATTATAATAGGTTGTGGCTCTTGTGCCAACAGAATTAGCAAGTATTCTAGTTTGCATGGGACTTAGTATCATTCTACAGTAGTTTGCTTAAGTGTCTTGTCATAGGAACACTGGGAAATCCTGCTTGGCTGGTGAGGAGGGGAAAGATGTGTTCTAGTCTTGGTGGTATATCACACCACAATAATTATCCTGTGTCCCCATTTTTAAATGCTGTATAAATAAGAACAAAATGTATCATTAAAATGGTATGATTAGTAATACTGTAAAATATTGCTACGAACCTTCTCTATATTAATGCATTGTGGAATTAAGGCCCATTCCTGAAAGCACTATGCATGTAGAACTCTTAGTACTGTTTAGAACTCTACTAGCCAGTGAGAGTTTTGCCTGCAGAAGGATTCCAGAATCATGCCCTGAAAAAATAATTTTCTTTCTTTCTTTGGATTTATATGTATATCTTTTCATCACAGTGGGTTGGCTCCTCTAGGACCTAATGCACACTTACTGCTTCAAGTGGGTTATCACAAGGTTTAATGTGTGTGAATCCAGCCATAAGTGGTAACTCATTAAATAATTACTTTGTGTGATATTTACCCATAACATATCATCCATCCTGCATTTTCTAGTCTTAAATTGCCATCTTGTAGTTACATGGTGTTGCAGGGTCTGAAGCAAACGCTGGGCCTTCCGTGTCTAGAATTCTCTCCTCTCGCTCCTGTTTGTTTTAAAATTTTATAGCACTGTCAAGTTTTTGAAAATTGTAAAAATATTTTGTGGCCCGAGAGGATAAAACAGACTTAGACTTACAGGACAGAATTTTACACCGATTTTCCGAGACCCTATCTTCTTTAAAGCCTCATTTGTATTAAGATCCACATTATTTACTGTGCGTGACACAAGGATCCCAGAAGAAGGTATTAAGATTACTGGTGTATATAAAGCCTTATGTCTTGTGTTTATATTTGGTGTAAATGTTACAGTATGTATATTTTTAATCTTGCGTTATTTTGTGTTTTTCTACAGTCCAGGCCTTTTAGCCCTCCTATTCACTCATCCAGTCCTCCTCCGGTAGCACCTTTAGCCCGTGCTGAAAGTACTTCTTCCATATCATCCACCAATTCCTTGAGTGCAGCCACTACTCCCACAGTTGGTAAAAACCACAGGTTTCTTTTGTAATCTTTTATAGAGTTGAATGGCTTTTTTAAAAACTTGAGTTTCTGAAACCCTCTACTTTGTTATATCATTTTCTAAATTTTTGCTTTCATGTTCATATTCTTTTAAAGCAGTTTAAGTGAAAGAGTAATCCAGGTATGAAATATTAAACTGATACCCAGCGTATACATGAGTTTTCTTGTTCTGTTGGATATAAAAGTGTGTTAAGAGTATGGGTATTTGGTAACAGTAGAAGATATCACCATTGAAGTATGGTGTTAGTATTAATCGATATCTGTAAACTTAGTCAAAAGAAGAATGGGAACATTTTTCTTTTCCTTTTTGGCGGGAGGTGGATTAGGGGGAGCCAAGATTTGAAATTGGATGGTGGCATCCTGGAAACAATTACTCCTAAACCGTGTCGAGTTTTCAATCTGATATTTGCCTTTAAACTAATAGATAGCAAAACTTTGGGGTCTTGCAAAAGCTTTAGAACTTTTCAAAACAATTAGGGTTTCTGATGCATCTTACAACTTGGTAAATTGGTGCAGTTTCCTTCTAGAGGAAACTAAAACACTCTTTAAAAACTTGATTCACTTGCTAAGTAGATAAGGTAACATTTTCTGGAGTGGGAAAAAAATAAATACAAAAAATATTGTAAGGCTGACAGCTCCTAGGTTTGGATGTTTTGAATCATGGCTTTCTTCCTGTGGGGCTCCTCCCTTCTCTTTCTTGATACAGGAATCTCTTTTATTCTCTCTGTCTCTGCCTCTTTCTCATTTACGAGGTTTTTTGCTCCGTATCCTCTTATGGACTCTTATCTGCTGCAGACTCCAGGTCTCTTTTTTCCCCTCTCTCTCTCATATTCCCTCTGTCTTCATCAAGACACCTCTCTCTCGCTTCTGTAGATCTTTCGTCCCTTCTTTGTTCCAGGTGTTCTCCTCATTTTCCATTGTTTTTGCCCCTTATCTCTGTCCCACTGTCATTGCTGCTATCTGACTGAACCACGTCTCGCCAGTTCTCCTGCCGCTTGCTTCTTACATTCTCCATTTTCTTTCAGGACCATTTTCAGTTCAATTACTATATGAGATTTGCTTCGTGGGGGAAGGGGACTTGCACTACCACTGAAATTGTTTTTCCTGGCTAGTCTGAAATAACCAGTGTAGCTCTCCCAAATGGAAGCCAATTTGCTATTGTTAAATGTTCAAACCCAGGACATCTGAAAATCAGAATTAATTAACTCAAGTGTGTGTGTTGTCCCCACTTTGATATTGAATGGCATTACGTTTGGAGAGCCTTGAAGTATAGTATTAACAAACAGGCTTTATTCCTAATACAAAGAGAGGATTTTAGGAATTGTTTTTGTTTGTTGAAAATGGAGGTGGTTTGAGTCTGAAACCTAGATTCAACCTTTCTTCTCAAGCATGAAGAAAGTCTAGATCTGAATGTTTGCAGTTTGCACCTGTCTCTGGCTAAAACCCAAGAGCATTTTCATTTCTTTATGTATTGTTTGCTGTAGCTTTGATTTATTGTGTCTCCGTTCTACCATTTTTTCATTTTCCCGTGCCTTCTTTACATTTGTATCCTCTGTTCCCATTTCCAGGTGGTCACCATTACAGCAGTAGCATGTCCCTGAAATAAATGCATTTCAACCAGTCCAAATTAGGATGTATTTTCCTCTAATGCACAGAGGACTGTGTTCAGCAAGGATCCATATTCTGTATTTGCTAAATGTCATGAGGACTAAATGGCAAAAAATGTGAGATTTCTAATTCTCATATAGCATCTCTGAAATTGGTATTCATTAACATAGGTTTTCATTTAATATTTGGATCCTTATCAGTGAGCACACTTTGAAAATAGAATAGCAGATAGCAGAAAGAAAGCAAGTGTAAATAAAGAACACGCTGATTTGTGTTTCAGATATGCTATGAAAAGTTTGAATGAAATTTAGATGAGTCTCCAGGCAGGTCTAACTGTTGAGATAAATATGCCATGTTTTGCCAACACTTCAGCATTCGTGTTATCACTGGGATTGAACAATCTTTTCCAATGTAAGAAAAATAAAAATGCTTCCCCTCCTTAATCATATTGAATTTCTTTCTACCTATTTAATTTCCTGGACATATATATTTTGTCAGTGGAAGGAAAATCTCTCTGCTTCTCTCATACATGATTTTCATTCCATTCCTTCAGTCAGTATAGAATATACCAGGAGGAGAACACAAGACAATGTTGCAAAAATACTTCCTTTAAGGTTCTAGCACAAAAAAGCAGCTACTGGTATTTAGTTACCCTTTTCATTGTTGGATTGTACTTTTGGGGGATGAAAGCAATACTAGTTGAGGTGAAGGTTACAGCTTTGAGCATCAGATCAAGGTTATTGGGGTAGAACTTTGGTATAAGTGAATTACTCTGAGTGATAGGTGAACTGCAAAAGGTTCAGAGGTTTGATCAGAGCAGCATCCAAAAATGAGATGCTTATTATGATAATCACTGAACTATCTAAACTTCTTTTGTTTAATTGTTAATCTCACAAGAAGTAGGTAGCTTTTGTCTGAATAAGGGGTTTAAGAGCTGATCTTCCTAATTATACTGAGATAGTTCCCACATCAAGATAATAAATTAAATTTTTCTTGTGCAGTAGGAGCACACAGTACAATTACCTTAAAAATGAGAGAGCCTGCACAACTGCATATCACAAGATCTGTGGAATGTTCTATGCGTGCCATCTTGAATTTGTTCCTTCCGGAAATTAATCCCTGTGGCAGCTGCTTAAGCTTTTAAAGTGTTGGGTTTTTTCAGTTTTATCGGATGTAGGCAATGCTTCCAATAAACAATATTTAAATTGCTTTGAAGATGCACCCTTTTAAAAGCTACCTAAGTGACCCTGGGCACCGACACTTCATCTGGAGCAAATTGAAAATTGTGGCTCCTGTATCGCCCTACAGAATTCCACTCTGTCTTGTAGGATTTCCACCCTTTTGAAGAGGTAGCAGTGCAGGGAAGCTGCTTCCTTTTTGGTAAAGCAAGTGCAGAAGGTACAGTTCTGTCATGACTCCTCCCTCCCTTGCCCCTCCCATTTTTTCTAATGGCCCCTGTGTATGTTGGATCTCTAATTTGAAAGAAGTAATATTTTTGCATGAGGAAGTATACATACTAGAAAGGGCAAGTCTAATTCCTTCCAGAGAGGCTCACTCAGCCAGTTGCAGTATATCTCTACATACCATGACATCATTACAGGGTTCCTATTTTAACACAGATGCGTTATTACTGAATAAATTCTTCAATGCACTAGCCACAGACAGGCTTTCTTTAGCATCAGGAATGAATGTCTTCTCCCTTCATCTTTTTAGTAAACAAGTGTATTTATTGTAGCCATTAACAGGACAGCCATGCACTCCATTTCACATTCTAGTTCCTTTGTGTCCACATGAACCCTCTTCCTGAGTAGTGTTGGCGTGTGGGAGCATATTCCTCAGATATATCTTTGTTTTGCCGAAGTCCCCCTTCATTTGTCCATGTCACAAGCCACGTGGGAGTGCTTACTGCTTTCTCCCAGAAGCAGAGTGGTTCTGAGGGGTGATTGAAGTTACCAGTTCATTTAAAATCGAAATTTATCCTTGTCATGTTACCTGGAAGTGTGCACAGATGTTAGCAGAGAAGGCAGAGGTAGGCGGTTTTTTGAGAGGTATCAGCTGTTCCGAAGCATGGGCAAACTTTCATGGATTATTGTGTTATCATTTCATATAGAGGTAATTCAAGTGCCACTCAGAAACCAACAGCAACCCACCCCATGTGTAGTGGGGCAGCTGCCCCACTCCCACAGAATTGGGGTTAAAGGCAGCCCTGGAGAGGGCTGCAGCTGGGAAATGGAGTGAGAACAGCTGGGAGAAGCTGTGGGGAAGCAACCACAGCTGTGGCCAGCTCAGTTAGGGCCCAGCTGGCCCTATAAGAGGGCTGAGGGCCAGAAGCTGGAGAAGCTGCTGAGGAACATACAGTACCTGAAGTAGAGCAGCGCTGGGGAAGGGCAGAGGGAGCTGGGGAGCTCCAGCCTGGTAAAACCCTAGGCTGCAGGCCTTGGTGAAGGCCTACAAAGGTACTGGGGCTGCAGAGGGGCAGCCCACAGATAGGCAAAGGCAGCAGGTCCTAACCCCTTGCCAGTGATGAGTGGCCACTAGACTGCAGTCTGCCCCAGTGAGCAGGGGCTAGATGATGACTGGCAGTAGCCACTGAGGTAAGGTGGGTCTAGAGGGCTGGGGGTTCCTTGGGAGGGGAGACCCAGAGTGGGGGTCCTGTTGGGGCAGAACCCCAGGGAAAAAGGCACCAGGGTCCGGGAGGGACACGGGGCCAGCAGCAGGCGAGACACCGGCCTGCAGAGGGCGCTCCAGTGCTGGTGAAGAGCTAATTCCCTGGACGACCAGCAGGAGGCGCCGCATCAGTGAGCATTGCCCCGCTACACCTCAATGTAATAGAAAGGTTAATGTGTGACTCTCTCTATGTCTGCTGAATATGCCATTGGCTGCTTCCATTTTAACCTGATGTTGATTTTTTGCTACAAATTAATGGGGTCAGAGGCCGCGGGTAGGCCTATGCTAAAGCAAATAAAGTTGTATGTTTTTGCTGCCAAAAGAGTGTTGAATAAGAACATAAGAATGGCCATACTGGGTCATATGAATGGTCCGTCTAACCCAGTATCCTGTCTTCTGATAGTGGACACTGTCGGACGCTTCAGAGGGAATGAACAGAGCAGAGCAATTATCAAGTGATTGTCCAGTCCCAGCTTGTGGCAGTCAGAGGTTTAGGGATGTCCAGAGCATAAGCTTGCGTCCCTGACCATCTTGGCTAATAGCCATTGATGGACCTATGCCTATCCTCCATGAACTTATCTAATTATTGTTTTTTAGCCCGGTTGTACTTTTGGCCTTCACAGCTTCCCCTGGCAATGAGGTCCACAGGTTGACTGTGTATTGTGTGAAGTAGTACTTCCTTTAAGCTGCGGCAGAGAGGCAAGCAAACAGTGGTTGGCTTAAGGCAGCTTTGTGTCATTAAAAGAAAAGAGCAGTAGTTGTGGAACATTCGTAGCTCAGAGCCTACATTAGCAGTGACTCATAGTCAAAACTACATCTGACCACTCCTGAACTAGCCTCTTAGAAAGGGATCTCTGTACTTATATTTGACAACCCCACAGGTTTACCTTGTGGCACAGTAAGTGGTCTTGTCTTTTTTTTATATTTTTTTGAATTTTTTTAAGCGTATTGGACTTGCATTGTGTTGAGGCACAGATGTACTGGCTGCTCTTTAGACTTATATAGTCATAAAAAAGACATTCCCTGATCATTTGTCTGTCCATTTGAAATACGTATCTGTGCCTCAAGTCCAAATATAGTAATGAACAGAGCTTTTAACTATCTCCACTGTGCTGTTAGAGATTTGTTTCCGAGTTGCAAAGATTATACCATTTGATGGACCTTATCCAAAAGAATATTGAACAGAATGATTTTATTTGTCTGTTCTTGTGATTTGGTTTTTTCTTTGTTGTTGCTTCTGCAGTTTGAATAACACAAGAAAAAGACTCCATCGTTTTTATTTCAGTGACCTTCAAATTATTTTTCTCATTTAAATTCTTATGTTTTGTTGATATAGTACACTGCTTGATTTCATTTGGGATTTGTGTTTTCATTCTTTTGTCTTTTACGTTTCTTTTGCTCATGGTATCAGAAGATGATGCTTTTATTGACAAACTGCCCTCGTTTGAAAGGCGCTGTGAAACGCCTGCAGGTACTGTATTAGCAGAGTGGTTTCAAGAAATCTGGATTAAAACTCCCAAGCCATTGTCTCATAAAAATGCCTATAAAACTTACGGACATGCTTTCTCCTCAACCACCATGAATGTCCAGTGCATATGACACATGTTTTAAAATGGAACTTGTACCACAAAAAATAGCAGCACATTGCATGACAGTTTCTCAGTGATCAAAAAGATTGAGAGAGGGGATATGCTACTGTTTTGTGAATTTAAATTGAAGGAATAAATTTAACTGCTCAAAAATACATTTTCTAATTATTTGAAAAGTACGTAATATCTATGATGATTGTTCTCCAATACTTTCAAGGTGGTGTGAGTCCAGGTAAACTCGTAATTCTGGAGGGAAGGGGACAAAATTCAGTTAGACACTTTCTACTCCAGGTGCTGCACCTGGAATTTTATGTCCTAAAATACAATTTTAAAATATACATACATTTTACAATAAAAATATTTTTAACACCAACAGACAATGCAAAGTACAGCATGCTGCCCAATACAGTTTGCTAATCCTATTTAAGCACCATAGAGACACCACTGGAGATGAAGAGCATAATGCAAGTGACGAAGTTTGTCAAAACAAGTGCAGTTAAATATACTAACCCAGCCTGCATGAACAGGAAGCCTCTTCTACTCCATTCATAGGCAACTATCAAGCGGGCAAAAACACCCCTCCATCTAGTCTTCCATAGCTTGCTTTTTGCTTTCTGTTTTCTAAACCAAAAAACAGAGTTAAACACCATCCCCCTTTTCCTTGCACGTTAACGGCTTGCAGTGCCTCTTCCCTCCCCCATAGTGAGATAAGTTACCTGCTCTGTGACTCACACTGTGTCCTTCTCTCTCCCTCTCCTTAACCTTTCCCATCCCGCTTCAACTCCTGGCCATACAGAGAATGAACAGCCTTCCCTCGTTTGGTTTGACAGAGGAAAGTTTTATTTGACTTTTGAAGGTAAGTAGTACATAGCATATCAGCTTGTAACTTACTCCCCTTTGCTCTTACTATTTAAGTCCTATGGTTTACTTCAAAAGTTCCCTTCTAACTTTTTGTATGAAAATGCTATGGCTACTTAGATGACATCATATCACAAGTTCAACAAGGATCATTTAAATTTGATTTGTGCATTTGTCTCCCTTCAATTACTTTTTTTAAAGGACAAAAAGAGACTATTCTTATGTAAATCAAGAATATATTCTACAGAACAAAATCACTTATATTGCCAAGGAACTTGACTCTGTCAACCAGGGCTTCTTTTTACACTCTTCTGCAAACCACGTGGTACACTAAATGTATTGCTACACAATATGATAACTGAAACCTAAATTACTATTTTATTTTCTATTGGCCTTTACCCTCTTCTGGGTGATTTAACTAGCATTAGCCCACTGCCCATTTTAAACTTCCTAGAAAACCTGTGACATACTTAAGGTATTTTGGAGAGTAATGTGAAAATAACATCTGTATGATTATCTTGAGGGTGCTACTCATCATTTTGTAAAAGTAGGAAATCAGGAAATGTGCCCTACAGCTGCTGTACAAAATTCATCAGCATCTGCATAATCCCAGCATTGTATCTAATTAATTTTCAGTCAGTCTATAAAATTGAGTTATCCTTCTGAATTAATGAGCTGTCCAATTAGTCTGTTCACTTTGAATTACACGTAACCTTTACCAACTCTTGTATTATAGTGGAGTCTGTAAAGTCTGTTCCTTATAAATTCTTGTTTTCAGAGATTTATTTAAGTCAATTTTAAAAACTCACTTGAGGCTAAAAATGCAATCATCTATCCTGGAAACAAATTAAAACACAATCTGTTTGACCTTTAAGATTTAAGTGTGTGCAAAAGAAAAAAAGTCCACTTTACTGGTCTGGGTGGTTTACGTGAGTTTATTGCTAATAAGAATTACTAGGTTGACAGCACTGGAGACTGAAGTCGTCTGTGTATAAAGGGAATAGGCACCGTGGGCAAAAGTAGTGCAAGCTGCCCCTCCCCACTAAGGACCTCGAACTTGACGTACGGGGACTAACTTTAAGAGGTGAAAGAGTAATTGAGTCTCCATGCCCATTCAGCGTTTAGCCTGCCATTAGAGATGACTAGACAAATCTGATCGTGGCTTAGTGAATTGGGCACCTGTCTAATAGAGATTGGACTGAGACCATCAATTTTCCCATAGGCAGCAGATTAGCTATCAAATGGTGGTAACTGTAGGACGCTAGCAACTTAGACAGATGGTGTATCTATGGCTAATTTGAATAGAACAGGAGTGAGTAATCCTCTGGGCATTCCAGTTCCTCTGCTTTTTGATATTGAAAAAGTTTTGGCTGAGTTATTAACATTGGAAAATCAGCTGCTGTTTACCCATCGTACCTGTTTTACAGTAAGGCTGTAAAAGACCTGTACTACAAGTCTTATGGTCTATTTGCCTACTTGGATGAGGGGAGTCTTAGTGCTTTTAAATTGTGCTGCAGAGATGTGAGGCTTATGTTGTGGTGTTTAGGGAAGTATATAGATTATATTTTAACATTACTTCTTGAGCTAGAATATGGATCAGGGAGATGGGCAAGGAGGGATAAAATCTGATTCCTAACTTATGGCAATCTTCTCAAAATTTCCAGGGTTTTAAAATAAAATTTATATAGTACTTATACACAGTATTTGGGAGGAGTTATAGTCCTCTCTCAGCATTTTAGAGGTGGGTATATTCTATCCAGGACTGAGTCCAGTTCAGGAGCTCTAAGGTAGGCAAAGGGTGGTAGACAGACAATGGACAGTGCTTCAATAACCTCAATAAATCAATTTGATTTTAAATAAAACCATGAGTATCATTCTTACAATCTTTTCATCTGAATATCCATTGGAAGAGGCCAAGGTTAAACTCCCTTAGGGTTTTACAAAATCTGTGATGGAATTATTACTTTCGTTCTGGTCATTGACTTTATCCCAAAGGTTGTCGTATCAGTGGATCTGAGAGATCTGGCATCTTATTCTACAGTTGTTTCCAACTGTTTGGATTAGAAGATATCCAGAGTGAAGATGTGCCAAGTCTTGTTTCTTAATTTAGAATCCTTGAAAAAAGGATAATAAGGAGGAGGCAAATCATAGGAGTCTCATCACTGTCTTGCTATCTGAAGTCTTCTATGATTGTGCTTATGTTTACTGCTAGTTGCTTCTTTGGATGCCCTAATTGTTAAACAGATCTTTTCATCATCAAGGAGCCAGGTGATTTGGGGGACTTACTACTTTTTTTATTTGTTGATAACTTAGAAAGTTTTCCTCTGAATCAGAACCAAAAAAGCATTCTCTTTCTTTTCCCTCTAGTAAAAGTTTCCCAAACAGAAAACTCTTTGGCTTCTGTATGTACTATTTCAGGTTTCTTCTGTACTAACTCTATTATGGGTAAACAATCCTAGAATTTGCTTTCATCACTCAGCATTTAGATTGTTGAATACATCAGCTGGCTTTCAGCATTTTCTGTGATTGGAGTTATAGCTGCCAAGAATTTCCTTTGAGCTGCTAATATCTTGAATAATCTGACATGGCTCAACTGAGGTAAAGTGCCCATATTCCATCTCCTACCAGATATTTTTCTTAGGCTTCATTTAATGAAGTTGTTGCCAATATAATGCCAAACTGGTTCTGAAACAAGGAGGGTGTCTTGGAACAGAGTATGCAAGAACTGGGGTATGGGTTACCCTCTTGACTAAGATCAAGTGCAGTATACAATCACTAGACCACTGGTAAAAATTCGGGCAGACTGATTATCAAACATTTGTAACAGATCATCCCTAAATTGCACAGAAAAAGGTTTTTGATAATTGTGATCTCTTAGCCTTGATGTTTAATGACATTCTTACTCTAGGTAACAGTTCTGTACTGGGAAAGGGAATGGACACAATACCCTGATGGGACTTTCTTGATTGGTTTCTATGATAAAAACAGTTACTCTCTTCTCTTATATGAAGACTGACTACACAGTTCTAAGGTGTATATTCTACCATTATCATTATTTATTTAATCCCAATTAGTTTATTTTCCCCCACTTTCATTCTTAACCTTCAGTATTGCAACAGTTTTTATAATCTGATTTTTGTGTGCTTTCTTATAATATTCCAACAGACTTTAACTTGTAAAAATTCATTGAAAGAAAAACATAAAATTGTAAAAACGAAGAATATTATTGCTGTCACAAATGCTATATATGTGGATCAGTGTAATCTCCTAATTGGTTTATGGAGACCACATCATCTGTTTTTTTCCCTTAATAGTACAAAAACAAGGGGATAGCCAGTGAAATGGAAAGGCCATGCATTTAAACCTGCATTTACACAAATCTAAAGCCAGAATGTTAAAACCACTGCCAACTGACAGGGTTTAGGAAGAAATTTCCCTGTGGGCAGGTTATTTCATAATTGTCCATAACAGGAGTATCTGGCATCTTCTTTCAAAGCATTTGGTATTGGCCGCTGTTGGAGAAAGGATACCAAGCTAGGTGTACTAAGTTAGAGAGTGAAGAAGAAAATCCTGTACCTAGCTCCCTCTTTGGATAGACATGTCTGTAGATGCAAAAGAATTACATATTCCTTCAAAAGTTAATTGTTTCTAACATTCATTAAATTGGCTCAGTAATCACCAGATTAGAATGCAATATATGACTCAGCCAAGTATGTTGGGCCATCTCATTTTGAGATAATACATTGGCCATTGTAGACACAGCGGATGTGTAGGCTTGAAGATTCACATTTTAAAGAGCATGGCAGAGTTCTATTGTTAGAAGTTAAGTACTGCCGCCAATCCTATACACACACAACCATTCAGTTACTCAGGTAGTCATGTCTGGTGGAGCTGTTCTGACCAGTTGACAGTTTGCTAAATATCATCTGCCTCTGTTCAGAATAGTCAGATCGTGTTTACTGAGAGAAATTTCCCTCTGTTTCATCGACAAAGCTAGATGTGGCCCGGTCATGGAGTTGGGTTTCACCGGGATTCGTGTCAGAGGAGACAGTTGGGATTTCTTCTCTGGAGTGATCTGGTAGATTTCCTCACTTTGGTTCTGAATGTGCTGGGGGGGAACCATAGTCTGTGGTCTGTGAGGTGGACCTATACTCCTTGTGGCTTGTGAAAGCAAGTGAGGTATTGGGTCTACTGATGTTAAACAGAGTTGGCTTGCTCAAAATCTGTGTGAGGCAGAAGTGTGCTTTGGTTCCCCAGATATCCTCAGAAGGCCTTCAGCAGGTAGGCCCTAAGATTCTGCTCTGTCTCCTAGACTCTTGTTCAGTTTCCTATCAGCAATCCCCTTCCTCAAAGAGAGGGTGTTGGTGGCATGGATGGAGGGACTTTGTAGGTATGATAGTACTACCTTAGGCAGTATTGTATTTTGCCAGAGATTCTCTGCTGGTTGTCAATAGGAAAAGCATGTGCAAATGGTATACCCATCCCCCCCAGTCCTTGATTCACTCCTTCTCAAACTAATAGGGTGGCAATGTCTCAGCAGCAGCTGACCCACCCTTGTTCACCCCACCCCTGTTCTACATGCAGATCCCCAATGGGTAATCTGGACCTTCTTGTATATCTTGATGAGTACATGCTAGAAAAATTGTGAGACAATAATACAGGTTGTTTGAAATGAATACAGTTGAATAAAGCAATTGCACTTCTACATATTATAGCTCTAATTTTGCAATATTCCTTTATCTATCCCTAAGTTTTGGAGTCCAGATTTATTTTTGGATTTGACCTATGAGGTTGTTCTACAATGGTATAAAAGGAGATCTACAGCATTTGTAATTTGTTAGCACTATTAACTCAGTGAATGATACACCAGAAAAATGGATTTCTTGCTAAAGATTATCAGCTACTGTAGATTTGGGAATCAGGTGATATATGAAAGGGTTCTGCATGATTTTGTTCTGATGTTATGCCATCTCAATGTTTGTTCAAAGTTGACTATATTGAACTATCCCGTCTGGGGACAGTATATGTTCAAAAGTATATATTCCAGTATTCCAGCAATTGCAAACAGTGGTGCGGCTCAGTCATTCTTACCTATGTGTCATGAAAGCCCATTTTCACTACCACTTACAATGTAGCTAGCAAAGTTGCAGTTGTTGAAGGTTTGAATGCTTCTTTTTGCTAGTGTAGACAAGACTAGGGGAACAGAGAGAGGGAGAGGGAAGAAACATGTCCGATTCTTTTGGAACTTGTATGGTGGCTGGAATACTCATTGGATGTGTGTTGACTAGATAGGGAACATGGTCTTCTGATTAAGGCTCAGGAATTGGTGTTGGGACATCTGGGTTCTGTTTCTGCCTGTGTCATGGATTTCTTGTGTGACCTTGGCCTAGTCCTCTGAGCATCAGTTTCCTTATTGTAGAATGTGAAATAACAATATTTAACCCTCAGAACACCTCTGTGAGGTAGTTAACTCATTAATGTTTGTAAAGTGCTTGGAGACCTGTTATATCAATTTAGATGGAATATATTAGTCCCAAAAGTTAAAGGTGTTAATATGACCCTGTCACTGTCCAACATTAAACAGTGTTAAACAAGTTTCAGGGTTTGGTACATAGGGACTTTAGCCTGCTTAGTTCCATGGGAAACACACCACTACTAAATCTTTGTGACCCTTTATTAAAGATACAGAAAAGAAGGAAAAACAGTTAAAACGTTTGAAATGTAAAGTATTAAATAAGACTTTCATTTTAATAGCAGCCCTTGTTCCTTTAGATCAGGGGTCGGTAACCTTTCAGAAGTGGTGTGCCGAGTCTTCATTTATTCACTTTAAGGTTTCGTGTGCCAGTAATACATTTTAACGTTTTTTAGAAGGTCTCTCTCTATAAGTCTATATATTATATAACTCAGCTATTGTTCTATGTAAAGTAAACAAGGTCTTCAAAATGTTTAAGAAACTTCATTTAAAATTAAATTAAGATGCTGATCTTATGCCGCCGGCCCGCTCAGCCCGCTGCCATCCTGGGGTTCTGTTCACCTAGGCTGGCAGCAGGCTGAGCGGGGCCTTTGCGGCCGGGACCCCGGCTGGCAAGGGGTTGGCAGCCAGAACCCCAGACTGGCAGTGGGGCTGGGGCCGGCGACCAGCACCCCAGACCGGCAGTGGGCTGAGCGGCTTAGCCCGCTGCCACTCAGCCCGCTGACGGTCTGGGGTCCCAGCCCTGCCCCCATAGAGTGGGTACCTACCTTCTCCCTGGTTCTAGCCCATTCTCTTCCTCTGTCTCTGCACTGAGCTGAGGATGGGAGTGCACTGAGCACAGGGGTGGGTGTGAAGGAGCAGGCTGGAGGTTGGGGTGCAGGGTCTGGCCAGGAGCTAGTATGAGGGAGGGGGGTCATGGTTGGGGCAGGAGGTTTGGGGGTGGAGCACTTACCTGGGAAGCTCCCATTCGGTGCAAGGGGTGCAGATGGGAATGTGGGGGTGGGTGGGGGGGTGCAGGAGCTCCCATATGGTGCTCAGGGTGGGGGGCGGGAATGTTAGGGGTGCAGGAGTCAGGGCAATGGGTGTGGGGGGGCTGAGTATGTGTGGAGGGTGCTGGAATTAGGGCTGGGATTGTGGGGGGGTGCAGGGATCGGGAGGAGGCTGGTGTGTGGGGCGTGCAGAGGTCAGGGCAGAGCGCTGGGTGTGTGTGAGGGGGTGGAAGGGTCAGGGCAGGAGGCTGGGGGGTGCTGGAGTCAAGGCTGGGGGTGTGTGGCAGGGTGCAGGGCAGAGGGCTGGGTGTGTGGGCTGGGGTCATGGGGGTGCTCCCAGCCTGAGCGGCTTACAGTAGGGGGCTGGAGGGGATATGCCCTGATTTCACCCCACGGCCCTGTCCCCACCTCGTCTCTGCCTCCTCCCTGGAGCAGCAAGTGCGCTGCAGCTCCGCTTCTCCCCCTCCCTCGCAAGGGCCATCAGCTGATCGGCAGCAGGGAGGGAGAGGAGGAGGGGCAGGAACCCAGCAGGCTGGGGGAAGAGGCAGAGGAGGAGGAACTTGCTTGCTCTGCTACAGCAACCGGCAGGACCAAGCTTCTTCACCCTGCTGGGGGGGACCGGAGAAAAGTGGGCTGGGGCAGGCAAGATTTTTAATGGCACGCTGCTGCCTGCCGGGGTCCCGGCCTGGGTTTGGCAGCAGGCTGAGCGGGGCCGGTGGCTGGGACCCGGCAGGCAGCAGCGTGCCATTAAAAATTGGCTCGCGTGCCATAGGTTGCCGACCCCTGCTTTAGATGGAGAGAATGTTTAGAAGGGGAGAGGGGGAACCTCGTCTGACAGTCTCTTCAATGACCATAAAGATGGTCCTTTCGGGGAAAAGAGAAAAGTTAGTTGAGCTGGGCTGGAGCTGTTGCTGTTGTTAAAGACCAGTCCTGTTTCCTAGAAGGCAAAATGAGACAAAACACCCAAAAGGGAAAAGAAAAGAACAACAAAGATAGAAGCTGTATTTTCTGTCTCTGGTGTTGACTCTCACTTGCAGCCTTGCTTCTGGAAACACCCAGACTGTGCACACAGTCTGATCAGCTCGTCTGAGACCTGGCAAGCTTGTGCTGGCGTCCGGCTATTCAAGATGTTGCTTTTAGCTGTCTTTCCTGTTCACAGGCTTACAGCAATGTCCCCCCACCAAAAAACCCAAACAAACAAAAACAGTTTTGGCCAGCTAATCCCTACTCTTATTAGAAAGAAGGAAACGAGAGAGCGATAAGAACTAGGGAAGGGAGAGACAAAGTCTCACATCCAGATGGTGTTTGGGATCAAGCTGGTGAAGGTGGCTCTTGCTCTGGTCTGGTATGGTCAAGACCTCTCTCAGGATTAGAATGAAGAAGGTCCAGGGTCCCAGCAGATGGTGGGGGTGAAGCTCACTGCTTCCCCTTCTTTCAGTCTACAGTGTCATGATAGCCTCTGTGCATTCGTACTTCCCCCCTCCAACTCTCCCTTTTTTTTTAAGAACCCCAAAAGGTACTGATGGGCATAATAGTCTATCCCCTTGTTATTTTGCCCACCGATTAGGCCTGATTTCTAACACACCAGTTTTGGTTCATTAATTTCCAGTCCCACACTTTCCTTGTTTACCATGATCTTAACACGGTCCTTGAGTTACATCAGTAGGCCGTTTTGGTTGGATTAATTCAGTCTTTCTGTGTTCCTTTATCGATCGACGTGTGATGTTATACTTTATAAACTGGTGCTCATTTTTTACAGCTGAGCTCACAATTAGGTAAATTTGTTGGCCCAATTATCACAACAGATGCTTAGATGAAAGGTGCTGTGTTGTGTAAGTACAAAGTTTTATTATTTCGTATCCAAGGTAGTTAGACCAGCTGTCATTTTTAAATGTTTATTTCTCCCTGAGTGCTACAGAAAGTTTGTAATACAGTTTTGTTATGAAACTGGCATGCTAAATTTCAGATGTACACCAGCATTTTTTAAAGCAACATTTACTACTGGCAGCATTTTATGCTAAGATGTGTAGCATCTACCACCACTGCTGTGATAAAATCAAATACCATGGCATAGTAAGTGCTTGTTCTGTGGTGCCTGCCATGCTGCCATCAGTCTACTGTGGTTTCATTCCAGGAAGCAATATATCTAAATAAAGAATTTTTTTTATCACTTCCACATATGAAGTATAGCATCAAAACAGGGAAAGAGGAGGAATGTTAAAATAGATTGCATTGGTTGGATAAGACAATTGGCAAAAGACCAGATTTGGCTTTTGTCTAATATAAAACCTAATTTAACCTGGCCTAAAAACCCAGATGCATCATTTCCTCTGTGTACCCAAGGGATGGTTAGAGATGCATTAAAGTCTAGAGTTACACTCAAGTTCAGGATTTTTTAAAAAGCAATTGGATAACCTAGCAAGTTGTTTCAAGCGATTGGAAATTGATCTACCAAACTGATGGTGCTTAATATGATTTACATCACTAATTTGCCTTTGTAAATTACCATGTATTCCATGGATTACTGAAAAATGTAGCAAGGTAACATAGGCAGAGTTTTATAATTTGGGCAGTAAGCTGAAGGAAAGCCACAAAAGGCAATAAATAAAAATGCAGTTTTGATACAGACGTGACAAAATCAATGCTTGGATCATCATCTGCGCAAAAAAGTTATATAAAAAAATCAACAAAGGTGTTGGATACCTCTATGTTAAAGGAGAAAGAATAGACTAGACTTTTTTTAAAAAGTAGCAGTAATTCATCATTCACAGTGGAGGTTTTTAATTGGGGAAAATGCACCATGAATTTAAAAACAGGTACTTTCTGTCCTCCTTGAATTTATAGCAATAAAATGAAAAACTACACTGTTATTTAGTACAATAGTTGGGTCTTTGATAAAATTAAATGGTTAAATCATATTAAAAGAATTAAAGGAGGCACTGAACTTGAAAAATTCACAGGCTACATTTGCTGCTATATAGATTCAATTTATACTGTTTCTTAATCCATTAATTTTTTAAAATTTGCCTATTTTAATAAATCTCAGTGACGCAAATGCTGGTCCAGAATAAGGCAATATCTCATTATGGTATTTCACTTGATATTCTCTGTGCAATGACTATAATCTACCCTATCTAGGTCATTTAATTTAGTATGCATAGGTTCAGTTGCTATGCTGCTTCTCAGTAAATTGATAAGGAAAGCCAAGGGACAAAAGAGAAATCTACAGCCAGCAGTTAAGAACAATAAGAAGGAGATTTTAAAATATATTAGGAACAAAAAGAATCCTGACAATGTTATTGGTCCATTACTAGATGGAAATGGTAGAACTAGCAATAATAATGCAGAAAGGGCAGAAATGTGCAATAAATGTTTCTGTTCTGTATCTGGGGAAAAAACAGATACCATAGTCTCATCATATGGTGAAGTCAGCACTCTTTCCATTCTACTAGTCTCTCTAGAGGATATTAAACATAAGCTACTAAAAGTGGACATTTTTTAAATCACCAGGTCCAGATAACTTGTATCCAAGAGTTTTAAAAGAGCTGGCTGAGGAGCTGGCTGTACCTTAATGCTGATTTTCCATATGTCTTGGAGCACTGGTGATGTTCCAAAAGGGCAAACAGGATGACCCAGATAATCAGATATCAGAGGGGTAGCCATGTTAGTCTGTATCCACAAAAACAACAAGGAGTCTGGTGGCACCTTAAAGACTAACAGATTTATTTGGGCATAAGCTTTCATGGGTAAAAGTGGGGTTTTTGCCCATGAAAGCTTATTCCCAAATAAATCTGCCAGATAATCAAGTCAGCCTGATATCCGTTCCGGGCAAGATAATGGAGTGTCTGAAACAGGACTCAGTTAATAAGAATTTAAGGGAGGGTAATGTAATGAATGCAAATCAACATGAGTTTATGCATATATTTTTATGAGACTCCAAGTTTGGTTGATAAAGCTAAAATACTGTATTATTGACATAATATACTGTAAGGCAATTGACTTGGTACCACACAACATTTTCAGTTAAAAATTAGAATGAAATAAAATTAACATGACACAGATTAAATAGATTAAAAACTAGCTAACTGTTAGGTCTCAAAATGTAACTGTAAATGGAGAATCATCATCAAGCAGGTGTTTCCACTGGGGGGCCCACAGGGATTGGTTCTTAGCCCTATTTAACATTCTTATTAATGAACTGGAAGAAAACATAAAATCATCACTGATAAAGTTTGCAGATGACACAAAAATTGGTGGAGTGGTAAATAATGAAGAAGACACGTCACTGATTCAGAGCAATCTGTCGTCTGGATAGCTTAGGTAAACTGGGCACAAGCAACCAATATGTGTTTTAATATAGAAATGTACACATCTAGGAAAAAATAACACAGGCTATGCTTACAGGATGGGGGATTCTATCCTCAGAAGCAATGACTCTGAAAAAGATTTGGGGGTCATCCTGGATAATCAGCTGAACATAAGCTCCCAAAGTGATGTTATGTCCAAAAGACCTAATGTGATCCTGGGATGTATAAACAGGGGCATCTCAAGTAGGAGCAGAGAAATTATTTTACCTCTGCATTGGCACTCATGCGACTGCTGTTGAAATATTGTGTCCAGCTCTGGTGCCCACAATTCAAACAGGATGTTGATAAATTGGAGAGGGTTCAGAGCCGCGGGAATGATTACAAGATGAGAAAGAAGCTTTACAGTGATTGACTCAAGGAGCTCAGTCTGTTTATTTTAACAAAGAAAAGGCTAAGGAGTGACTTGATAGCAGTCTATAAGTGTCTACATGGGTGATGGACTCTTCAACCTACCAGAGAAAAATATAACACTATCCAATGTTTGGAAGTTGAATCAAGCCAAATTCAGACTGGAAATAAGTCATAATTTTTAACAGTGAGAGTAATTAGCCATTGGAACAATTTACCAAGTGTCATGGAGTATTCTCCATCACCAACAATTTTTCAATCAATATCGAATGATTTTCTAAAAGATATATTCTAAGAATTATTTTGAGGAAGTTCTAGGGCCTCTGTTATACTAGACTAGATCACAGTGGTCCCTTCTTGCCTTGGAATCTATGACAAGAAATTAAATGTAATGCTATGAAGTCCTCCTAAAAATGGAGATTTTTCATCTTCATTGTCAGATCATCCTGCCAAAATGAAAAGTTTATAAAATGTGGACCTTGAAGCAACAATTAAAATCTCTGTAAGGGACGCCACAGTACATATATTAGCTTGGCCTTCCCGTTAGCCCCCAGTACATGAGTGCATGACTGATGTTAGTGCTTAAAAAATAAGTTAGAGCATCATTAAATTTGAACCTTCTTACATAAAAGCTGTTAGGTATCTCAAGTCATTAACAGAGAAATCTTATAGATTTGTATACAAACTAGTAACTTTTAAAATAATCCAAAATAAGAACCTTGAATCCTAAACCCATTCTGTGAATCTAAAATCTGATGGAACTTATTTTCTTGTTCCTGTTCAGATGCACTTGAATTCAAAAAAGGGGACTGTTGTTCTGAAGAGTATTGAGCAGATAATTGTGGAAATATGAGAGGAGCTGATTTTTATGTGACTTTCACTCTTCAAGATGAGTAAAGTCTCATAAACTCATAAAACTGTGTGGAAATCTCGTGAGGTTGGCTGAAATCTTGGGAAAACACCTTATGAGATTTTGGGACCATCAAACCTGAGTCCTCATTCTGATTTGGTTTCAGACCCAGGACCCTAGCCTAATTTAGATCCAGTCAATGGGATTTGACCTCTTAAGTGCCTAACCATTTTTGAAAATGAGATTTAGGCTCCTAAATCAGTTAGGTGTTGCAACACTGAGTATAGCAATGCCTACATATTTTTAAAATCTGGGCTTCCCTGCTCAGTCCACCCTGATTTTTAAACCAAATGTTTGGGAACACTGTTGAGGGCCCAATCCAGCAAATAGAAACAGGAACGAGTTTCTCCTTTAAAGGGACAATTCATATGCATAAGGGATTGCAGGATTGAGCCCCTAAAGGAGGAAAATGTTTCCAACTATTTTGTGACAAGTGACTTGTGACAAGACCCAATTTGAGGATTCTCTGTGCCTCCATCTACAGTTGATGAGGTCCCTGAGTGCAGGGACAGAGAACTTGGCAGCTAAAAGGCTTTGTTTCAGCTTTAAGGAAAATGCATCTTCTCTGGAGAATAAAATTTAGAAAAAGAAAAGACATACGCTATCTACCTATTAAGGTAATTACGTATGTCTCCGCACTTTAGTCTCTTATAGATGTATACAGAATGCAGTATATAAACTGGAATGATTAAACAACTGAGGTGTGCCAACAGTTGGTTGATAGAGAAGATTATCAGTGAAGGAGGACCAAAGTATCCCTCCTGTCCGTAAAAGAAACCCATACGTGCTTTCTGCAACCTGGATTTACCTATGGCATGGTGTGACTCACTTAGATTCCTTTAGATAAACAAAGCGACTTTTGGTTCTTCTAACCACACTAAGAAGAACATCCTCTATGATGTGATAGACCAAGGCCAGTTGGGTGTAGCAGAAGGGAGATATACTGGCCACTGGATTAACAGTTTTCTGTTCCCAGACTGACCAGAGCAGGGGCTGCTCCAGACTAATGAGAACACCTGATTCCAGTTAACCTGCAAAGAGTCAGATGAGGCCATTAAGCTAATGTGACCACCTGACTCTAATTAAGGCCCCTCTGATTATATAAAAGGGCTCACTCCAGTCAGGCAGAGAGGAGTAAGGGAGCCAGAGGAGAGGAAGTGTGGCTGAAGGGCTGGTTAATGAAGACACCCTCAAGTCATTAGTAAGGGAGCCCTAAGGTAAGGGTGAAGAAGGAAGAAACAGAAGAGCTGTGGGGAAGTGGCCCAGGGAAATGTAGCAACTCTGGCAGTAAAAGGTTGGCTGCCAACAGCTGCTACCATTAGGGTCCTTGGGCCGGAACCCGGAGTAGAGGGCAGGCCTGGGTTCCCCGCAACCCACCACTACGGAAACATCTCCTGGGACGGGAAAACAGGCCCCTGTCAGGACAAAAGGCTAAACTGTTTTGGCGTGAGGTCGTAGGAGCAACAGAGACTGTGGGAATTCTCTCACCAACCTCCATTGCTGGCTTATGATGAAAAGGGCTCAGTAGACTGTATCCCTGGCCCTAGAGAGAGAAGGGCTACGTGGAGGGTCACAGTGAGCCTCTGAAGCTAGCATAAACCACCTGGAAGCGTGGGACCCATGGGGACAAGTTCAGAGCTCTGCCACAACAAGTACATTGTTCCCCAACTATCCTGACTATTGTCCAGTCTGCTCAAGTAAATGTCAGAGACTCCTATAGCAGAGTTTATGTGGAAAGCAGTTCTCGTTAATTATAGTATGTGATTATATAATCTCCTCCTGCACTGCAATTTACTAATGCCTCTAGGACAGAGGTGGGCAAACTATGGCCTGCGGGACACATACAGCCCGCAGGACCATCCTGCCCGGCCCCTGAGCTCCCTGCTGGGGAGGCTCACCCCTGGCCCCTCCCCCACAGTGATGCACTCCTGCTGCTCTGAGCAGCATGGTAAGGGGGCAGGGGTTCTAGGGGGCAGTCAGGGAGCAGAGGGCGGTTGGATGGGGCGGAGGTTCTGGGGAGGCAGTCAAGGGTTGGGGAACAGGGAGGGTTGGGAGTGGGAGTCCCAGGGGGCCTGTCAGGAGGTGGGGGTGTGGATAGGGGTCGGGGCAATCAGGGAACAGGGAGCGGGGGGGTTGGAGAAGAGGTGGGAGTCCGGGAGGGTCTGTCAGGGGGCAGGGGTGTAGTTGGGGTGTAGTTGGGGGGCAGTCAGGGAGCAGGGGGGGGTTGGATAATGGGGTGGGATCCTGGGGGTCAGTTAGGGGTTGGGGGTCCCGGGAGAGGGCGGTCAGGGGACAAGGAGCAAAGGGTGGTTGGATAGAGGGTGGGAGTCCTGTGGGGGGGCTGTTGGGGTGGGGGTGTGGACAGGGGTCAGGACAGACAGGGAGCAGGGGGGGGTTGGATAGGCGGTGGGGTCCCAGGGGGCAGTTAGGGTCAGGGGACAAGGAGTGGGGGGGGTTGGATGGGTTGGGGGTTCTGAGGGGGGTTGTTAGGGGGTGGGAAGTGGGCGGGGGCAGATAGGGGTCAGGGGCCAGGCTGTTTGGGAAGGCATAGCCTTCCCTACCTGCACCTCTGTACAGTTTTGCAACCCCGATGTGGCCCTCAGGCCAA
Organism: Eretmochelys imbricata; assembly: GCF_965152235.1. NCBI lineage: Eukaryota > Metazoa > Chordata > Testudines > Cheloniidae > Eretmochelys > Eretmochelys imbricata. The sequence goes on along the minus strand of NC_135579.1, from coordinate 89,062,541 downwards.
AAAGTTTGACCACCCCTGCTGTTGCCTGAGCAGAATCTACATGCTACTTAACCTATTATCTAACAAATCAACACACACTAGTTTCCGCTGTATGTATGTAAACCCTCAGCACCAAAGTCTTAAAAATGTGCAAAACCTTACCCCTATTTAATTTTTGGTGTGGTTGATCACTGAAGGTTTGGTGGCTTGGTTATATCCTTCTTGGCATACACATTAATTGAATTACTAAAATAGATGGTCAGATAAATTACTGAAAAAATCCTTATGCCATTAATTACCAGTATGTTGCTTCCCAAGTGCAGATTGTTTTTCTTCAAGGGATAACAATTGCATATCTTCTGCTTCTTGGTGGCTAGAGAGCCTTAGTCCCTCTTTTCCTGTCAAGATATTTTTGATGTTTCTGATTCTGAACAGTATCTGCTATTTTGAGCTCCCATATACACAATTGAATGCCGGCATCTTACTTAACCTCCAAAGAATTAGACTTTAGAGCTAGCTTCTCTAAAAAAAGAAAAAAGAATTGTGTCCCTACCAACAGTATGCTTTCTTTATTATCAAGTGTCCAAATCTTTGGAACAATCTAATATTTACCCCAGGCTTGAGAAGATGCCTGATAATATATTTCAACCGTGTATCATATTTGTATAAATATAGTGGGGACATTTGCACCCACCTGGCTATTATTCTTCTATGAGCTTTTACAAACCCAGACTTACTGCTGTTGTCACTGCTCCAGTTTTGAGGGACCTGGACTAAATTTTCTGATTTCAAACAGAGTAAGAGTTCCTCTGTTAGTACTCTTGATTTATCCTGGGTCCTGTGTCAACTTGAACAACAAGTGAATTGTTCCCTGCTGGGTGTTTGCATGAACATAAAGTATAACAAAATAACAGCATCCACACTCTACAACCCTCTGGTGGCCACTACTGCCTAAAATTAAAATGTTTTTGTTGATTCACTGTTGGCTCTCTGCACCTTTGTTATCCAAAGCTCTCTCTAAAAAGGGAACAATAAAAGCAGTAGAGTGGGTGGTGGTAGAAAGTGCTATATTAATGTGCAGGCTGCTAATAGAATAAAGATAAGGATCAAAGCATGTTGAATATTGTCAGTAAAGATAACAATAATGTTTTGACCAGAAGGTCATCTTGCAGAATAACTTGTAGGTGGACTGGAGTGCGCATAAGGGTTGGTAATAGGAAGAGATGGCTCTTGTCATAAATATAAAGGGAAGGGTAAACACCTTTAAATCCCTCCTGACCAGAGGAAAAACCCTTTCACCTGTAATGGGTTAAGAAGCTAAGACAACCTCACTGGCACCTGACCAAAATGACCAATGAAGAGACAAGATACTTTCAGAGCTGGAGTGGGGGGAAACAAAGGGTTCTCTCTGTGTGTGTTGCTTTTGCCAGGACCAGAGCAGGAATGCAGGTCAGAACTCCTGTAAAAAGTCAGTAAGCAATCGCATTAGTTTCTGTTTTGTTTAAATGGCTGATAAAATAGTTGTGCTGAATGGAATGTATATTCCTGTTTCTGTGTCTTTTTGTAACTTAAGGTTTTGCCTAAAGGGATTCTCTATGTTTTGAATCTGATTACCCTGAAAGGTATTTACCATCCTGATTTTACAGAGGTGATTCTTTTACTTTTTCTTTAATTAAAATTCTTTTTTAAAGAACCTGATTGCTTTTTCATTGTTCTTAAGACCCAAGGGTTTGGGTCTGTGTTCACCTATGCAAATTGGTGAGGATTTTTTATCAAGCCTTCCCAGGAAAGGGGGTGTAGGGCTTGGGGGAATTTTGGGGGGAAAGACGTTTCCAAGTGGGCTCTTTCCCTGTTATTTCTTAGACACTTGGTGGTGGCAGCAATAAGGTCCAGGGACAAAAGGTAAAATAGTTTGTACCTTGGGGAAGTTTTAACCCAAGCTGGTAAAAATAAGCTTAGGGGTTTTTTCATGCAGGTCCCCACATCTGTACCCTAGAGTTCAGAGTGGGGAAGGAACCTTGACAGCCTAGCTACGCTAGACATGTCACAAATTTTGTCGGACATTGACCGTGTCATGAGGAAAATAACTGCAGCAGGCAAGTGTCCAATTTTATGGACAAATGATAAAGCACAACTGGACTTGCCTGGGGGAAATTGTATTGTGGATACTCCTGCTGAACTGGTTTTGAGAATTGGTAGAGAATGCACCAAGTTCACCAACACATATCAGTCAGAGACTAGTGTTACATCATTTTTATATTTAGGGACTGCTGACGATCCAAACATAGAAATATGTAGCTGTTACTCTCAAATTCACAAAGCATCATTTGTACTTAAAGTCAAAGAGAATCTGGTTTTTATCAGACTTTATCATTTTATACATGTCCAAAGCTATTCTAAAGATATCAAAATTTCATTTCCAGGAAGTTCAGTTCTTCAGCTGTAGTATCAACGCAAAAATCTTTTTCCTAGTCTCATTTCTTCCTCCAGCAGAACTTTGACCGTTTACATTACGGGACATGTTTACATAAAAGCTGTGCTTTGGAAGTTGGAATAAATAAGGGATTTAAAATTAGAGATGCAGAGATGTTAAATAATTTCTACCAGTTGAAATCTAAGATTTTGGAAATAGGAAATTAAGTGCTATCCTTGTTCTGTATTTATCAGAATATATGGATGTGGCTTCCTTCTGCCAAATGTAAGCGTAACTCTTCTTCATATTGCAGCCCTTCAGTGTCCCATCAGTTATTCTACTTGTTTCATCCCTATTCTAATTGTTTCACATGAGCACAAAATAACTCTCTGTGCTGCCTTTGTGAATGTCATACCAGATACTTGCCTAGGATGATGTGGATTGATGCAATGCCCAGTTCTCTCTCTTCCTAGGTATCTGGGTATTTTAGATTATCTTTTTATTGTTTGTTCTTCATTTCAAATCCTGTACTGTCTGTCTATGAAAAGAAAATGCTATTAGTAGACGTTCCTTCCTTCAGGTACAAGGGATCTTATGATGTGTCAGCCCATCTGCTTTCCAGAGCTAGCTACTCTCTGTGATAAGGATGGGGTCTCATACATTCACGTGTGACCTTCTGTTCCAAAAGTGTTGCTCAGTGCAGAGATGCCAAATTGGAGATGTGTGCGTGATAGTGTAGGGAAGCTGTAGATGCCTCCCACAAGATTACTTTAGCAGAAATAAAATATCTGCCTTTAAAATGAATTCTTCAGTCACAGGCTCAAAATAGTGTTTGGGTCTGCAGAATGCTGAAAACTAGGGAATGTTTCCTCATGATCAAGAAAGGTTTAAGTTTTAAGGATCTAGCTCAGGGGTAGGCAAACTTTTTGGCCCGAGGGCCACATTGGGGTTGCAAAACTGTACAGAGGGCTGGGTAGGGAAGGCTGTGCCTCCCCAAACAGCCTGGCCCCCGATCCCTATCCTCCCCCCCCCCCCCCACACTTCCAACCCCCCTGCTTCTTGTCCCCTGACTGCCCCCTCCCGGGACCCCTGCCCCTAACTGCCCCCTGGGACCCCGCCCCCTGGGACCCCACCCCCTTATCTAACCCCCCCGATCCCTGTCCCCTGACTGTCCCCCCTGACTCCTATCCACACCCCTGCCCCCTGACAGGCTCCCTGGGACTCCCACCCCCTATCCAACCCTCCCTGCCATCTTATTGCCCCCACCCCTATCCACACCCCCACCTCCTGACAGGCCCTCTGGGACTCCCACTCCCAACCCTCCCTGCTCCCCGTCCCCTGACTGCCCCCCCGAACCTCCGCCCCATCCAACCACCTTCTGCTCCCTGACTGCCCCCCGCCCCCTTACCATGCTGTTCAGAGCAGCAGGAGTGCGTCGCTGTGGGGGAGGGGCCAAGGGCAAGCTGTGGGGGAGGGGGCGGGAACTCTGGGCTGGGCAGGATGGTCCCGTGGGCCGGATGTTGCTCGTGGGCTGTAGTTTGCCCACCTCTGATGCACCTGCTGTTGTTCAGACTCTTTTTCTCTAGATCTAGCTGCAGGGATTTCATCAGGTCTGTTACCTGCTGGGCTGGTATTAGGGATGTCTGAAGAAGTCAACAGATGTGTTGTACCTCAATAGCGCATCAGTAGAATATGAAGGTGCAGAAGTGAAATTTGTGAGAGTGCAAGAGGGCTTGTTCAATCTGCACAGCAATCATTTTCTGCATCAGTTGTTCATCTCTTAGATAGCATGTTGTCACACAATCATGCACTCTTCATTCTGCATTGGAAAAAGCCACTCTGTAGTTCAGTATGATGTGCTTAGGAAATCAAATCTTTTGTTGAATACTTGTGAATATATTTGCTTTTAGGGATGAATTAGCTTGTCCAGAAGGGGAAAAGCTGGGGATTTTTACTTAGACCTAATTGTGGACTCAGGTTTACATGGTGGATCTCTGAAGTTTGGGTAAACTCATTTAAGGAGCTTCTAGCACTTTTGCATTAAACTGCGAATGCACTTGTTTTCCGCCCTCATCCTAAAAGAATCGTGTTCATATGTGTGTTTGTGTCCTTCTGCATGGTGCATGTGAATGTATGTGTGGTTAGCAAAAAGTGGGCCAATTATCCAAGTGTCTGTTCTGCTTGTCCTATAGACTGAAACAAGTTGATCTGATGCAAATTTATTGAACATCCTTTATTTCAGACCTTTTGCTGAAATAACCCACTTTCTTGAGCCTCTTCAAAAATCCAGTCGAAGAGGAGATGCCTGGCTACCTTAATTTTTACACACTTTTAAGATACATTAGAAATTAAAAGGGAAAATCCCAGCAATCAAAATAAGCAACCGTCATTGGTGCATGTTACTTAGCTACCTGGTGATGTGCCTTAGGTACAGGGTATGAGAAAGAGGGAATGTTTAAAATGTCTTAATATTTTCTTATTGAAGATATATTGTCTAAACTTAGATATTTGATGTTTCATCCAAAATTTACTTAATTATTCCTTTAATGCTAATCTGTTACTGTACTATTCTGATCCAGGTTGTACTGTCAGATTTGCATAAAGATCCAGATTTGTGGGGAGGGGTGTAAAATAAATATATAATCAAACCCATATTAAAAAATGGAGTCGATCATAAATGTTTGAGAGAAATGTGGTCATGATGAAAACCCCTGCTCACATCCAGATCCAAGGACAATCAAAAGACAAAATGAAGGTATAAATGTGATTGCTTATATAGAGGTTCTCGACTAGATATGACAATGAATGATATTTTAGAAGCAGTTGATAGATCCTTGAAAACTTTTCACATACCTTCTCTTCAAGAAGGACAGACTCAGACTCTAAAATTATTCCAACAAGGAGAAAAAGAGCTCCACATGAGACTAGCGTATAGTCCATTCTCCCAAATTCCATATCCTCGCTCAGTCCATTGAATAGACGAGGGCATTGAGCCTTACAAAGACTCCACAGTCTTCAGTTTTGAAGCAGCTTTGTTCTCCCACTTTTTTTGTTTGGTTGGTTTTTAGTCACAACATTCTGATCTTTCTCAACAATGAATATGCCTTTCAGTTCAAAGTCTGGAATAAATCTGTGGAGGTGTAACCATTTTTAAGATTCAGAAAAGCCAGGGTAGTGAGTAATAAATATATCAGTTGATCCCTTGCTGTACATGTGCTGTGGCCAGACCCACTGTACAAGCAAAGGGGCTTCACCCTTTTTTGTGTTCTCACTGATAGGTAGATATCTGGGTCCTTTTCATGGGGAAGAGATCTAAAAGCTACAGCTATCTGATCTGCATTTCCCTTACTACTGTTGCTTCTGCATGGGTTTGATCCTTTCTCTCTTCAAGAACTCTAAGTCAAAATGCAGCAGGAAGGATAGCTGTCACACATAGATGATATAGGCATTTCAGTGGCAGTACCATATTCAGTCCTGTACCATATTAGGATGCTTAAATCTAGTGCTGCCCCCATTTGTCACTTTATCCCTATACCTCAGCATCTTTGCTCAGTAAGTTATGGGTGGATTGAAAACATCCAGAGATTTGCTGCTGCATTTACACTTGCAGCAGGTGAATGAATGACCTAAACCATTCATCTTTATTGCATCAAGGCCTTGGAAGCTCGAATAAACTGAACTGCATTTGCAAAATTTGTTAATACCAGCAGTGCACAAACTTTGTACTGCAAAATAAAAGCCCCAAGGTTTGGTAGGCATAGTTTGACATCTATGTTTTAAAATCCCATCTCTAAAACACAGCCTTTCCTTTGAAATAATCCATATTATTTTTTGTTTCTGGGAGAGATTTAGCCAGACCAGGAAGGGCAGGATAGAGAACTTAACAGGCTGGTTTTAGTTACAAAAATACAAAGCCTGCTTTTAAGAGATGTGCTGAGCACCTCCAATTCTAATTAAACTAATGGGAGCTGACTGCTCAGTACCTTTGAAAATCAAGCCAATGCTACGTTCCCCATCCCCATGCTCATCCTTAACCTATTGATTTGCACAGTCTACCACAATACGGATTGAAGTTTTGAACATGCATTCAGATTCCCAGAGAATGAATCAAAGGTATAAGTCATTCATTATTATTGTCTCAAAGCTTTAGTATGTCATGCCATTGGTAAATGACTAGTAATTAATCATTCTAATCTATTAGAATTTCCATTAAGAGAGAAACTAGATCTTTGCCAAAACAATATTTGATGCCAAAGGCACTTGTTATTGGAAATACTCCTTTCTATTGTTGTTTTCAATAAACAAGGCACCTCCTTTAACTGTCAGTGTGGAAAGTAGTGTGTAAATTTCCCACATGCCCATATTTGATTTATATGCAAATTCTGAATTCATCTACTCTTTCCCCCTAATGTGACTTTATTCAGTTTTTACCCCTTTGGTGCTAATTTAGGATTTCTTACATAGAAGCAAGCTCATTGCCAGCAAAGGAAAAATCAATGGCTGCAAACACCCAGGGGTTAGTTATTTTAGTGTTCATGTTGAGTATGCATGGTGGCAGCTGCATAGAATCTCCATTACAGAACATGCAGTGCATGATTGGAGCAAATATCTTGGTACTTTAATCCCTGCAACCCTCCCGTTTCTTCTTATTATATGACTCTCCTGAATTAATTGCTGTGGGTTTGCATCCCTGAGTTTCACTCTGAATTTAATTTAAACCCAAAACTCAACCTGAACTGCCAAGTTTTCTCTGATTCCAGATTGAATTCAGAATTTCTCGTGGGTTCGTTCTGAAACTATAATTTACACTAGTCTTGCTTGTAAGTGGGCTTACCCATGCTGAAAGGTTCACAAATCACCCAAGCCAAATTGTATCCTCCTACAGATGTGCCTATGTGGGGGAGGCGCTGGAAATTCCCTGAGGTGAATGTCAAAGGCCCCAATTCAGCAAAGCACTAAAGCATATTCCTATTCAATGTCTTCAGTAGGACTTAAATATGTGCTTAAGGTTTTGCTGAATCAGGGCTAGAGTTTCTTTGAAATATTCCCAGTATTCCCACAGATCTCCAAGATCCAAAAGGAAAAGACTCCCCATTGTCATGGAAGCTTGGACCCCTGCATTGTTGCTCTAGGGGTAACCAACCTCTGTTGGCCATGTTCCTATGAGAGCCTGGCTGCAGCTGGGCCAGCAAACAGTGCCTGTACAAACCTCCATCTCAGAAAGGCATGTAGGTATTTAGTCTATGTGAACGCTGCTTGGAGCAACATTTAACTTAGACACAGATATCTGCTACCTATAGAGGAGAGAATGTGGCAGACAGCAACAGCTTGGTTTGGGTGAAGGGAAGAGGGAAGGAAACTGCAGAGCCAGTGCTGCCTTGCAATAGATGCAGAGGTTTGTGCTTCCCATCGGGCACAAAAGCGAAAAGAAGGCCTTGGGCCTCATCCCTTCCAAAAAAAACCCGGTGCCAAACGATTTACTGTAAATTGTGGGGCGATGGAGTGTTTTGGTTAAAACATCACCCAGCTCTCTTCTGTAGAACACAGAAGTGTACTGCACAAACTGTCATGCAAAGACTGCCTTATTCATAAAGCATCAAAGTTCCTTCGGATGTGTGCCACTGCTTTCACGTGCTGTTCATAGTAAAGAACTTAAATTATTGTGGTTATACAGAGAGTAAATGACCATCTGTGAACACATTCAGTCCCATTCTGAACACCCAGGGGACTTTTACTGCTCACAAATAAAAGCAAAATGCCAGACTTGACTTTTTATTTTCAGTAAATGATTCTTTATTCCCCCACCTCTGGTACAACTGGCTTTGAGTAATTGTAATGTTTTATATGCACATAACAAGTGAAAGTTTTTCCTCTGTTGCAGGCTCCTCTAGGGGACCCAGCCCTTTGACGATGGGGGCCCAGGACACCCTCCCTGTAGCAGCAGCATTCACAGAAACTGTTAATGCATATTTCAAAGGAGCAGATCCTAACAAGTAGGTACCCCCACCCAGTGGAATAGTCAACTTCAGGTACAAATCTTTTCAATGTAATGTTTGGGTCATTAGTCGTTATTTCCAGAGGTCTCCCAGGGCATGAGTCAACTGAAACATCTAGCAGGGCTCAAACGCCTCTGGATGTGTGTAGGTCCCCTCAATGTTAAAGGAAATTATAGGTGTGAATCAAAGGATAAGACCTCGTTTATTGAGTGTTCTCTGTAAAACGTATCCTTTATTGTGAACACATCTTATTGTTCAAACCCACTAGTTAGCGTGTGTTGTTTTTTTTTAAAGGTGGGTGAAGAGAGTAAAAAACTCAGTGCAAACCATGCATAGCAGAGTGGAGTGGTGTCCTGATCTGAGCACAGCACTAAGAGCCAGGCACTCCTGAAGAGTGCCAGCACTGTCTCAATAGCATGGTTGACTCTGACACTGACTCGCTGTGGGGCCTTGGGAAAATCACTCAACCTCTCGTTCAGTCATTTTCCACACCTGTAAAGTGAGGAATACGTTTGCCTGCCTGCCTGCTTTACGGGGTGTTCTGACAATTCAGTCTGGGTGGCATTTTAAAGGTCACGTTTTATGTAAGAATCTTGAGTGTGCACTGCAGGTGCTCATCACCTGTCGAAATCAGATTGTAAAGTTCTCCAGGTAGATAGGTGCTAGGTAGAGCTGTACTCAGATAGCCACGTTCAAAAAAGGATTTGGGTCTGGATGTGTCTGAATCTTCCCCAAAATCAAAGGGCATTCAGCTCTGGGGTTATATTTTGTGCCCATCTCTAGCTGAAAGTATTCCCATAAAACAGAAACACCCAGTTCTTGAATGATGATTTTATTGGCTAGACAGGAGTTGCCAAAGTTAAAAGGTCTCGGGTAAAATCCTATTTTAGCAAAACTATTGATTTCAATGGGGCCAGGATGTCACCCCTAGTATCTGTGTCTAGAATAGATTTTCCACTGATAATGGAGATTTTATACAGCCTGTCTATCCTGTAGACCGAAATAGACCATCTTGTACTGTTGCTCACACTGTGAGATGTGTCTGCTATTGCTTTCGTTTCCCCAAAGGTAGTGCATAACTTTTCTTAAGTTTAATGGGAAATCTACTATTCCTGAAAACCTGAGGAGGTATCTCTCTTCTTTATTGTGGGCAGTGAATTCAAAATCAATTTCAGTTTCTCCTGTGCCTAACTCTTTACTGATGTTTCTTATCGCAGTGGTTCTCAACCAGGGGTCCGGGGCCCCCTAGGGGGCCGCGAGCAGGTTCCAGGCGGTCCACCAAGCAGGACCAGTTTTAGACTCACTGGGGCCCAGGGCAGAAAGCCTAAGCCCTGCCGCACAGGGCTGAAGCCCAGGGCCGAAGCAGAAGCCTGAGAAACTTAGCTTCATGGGGGCCCCTGTGGTGTGGGACCCCAGGCAATTGCCTTGGTTGCTACCCGTTAACGCTGGCCCTGGCTTTTATATGCAGGAAACAGTTGTTGTGGCACAGGTGGGCCATGGAGTTTTATAGCATGTTGGCAGGGGGGGCCTCAGAAAGAGAGAGGTTGAGAACCCCTGTCTTATCGGGTTCTCATTTGGCCCTTTGTCCGTTTCCACCAGACAGGTAAGAGGTGGGAGCTCCTGGTATATAATGCTTTTTAAAGGGAAAAGCTCTTGAAGGACATCAAATGTGATTCTTTAGGAGAAGAGAGGGTCAGGCTAAATGGTTGCTCTTAGCTTCTGTGATTCTAGTCTGGTTTTTCAGCACAAATGAACTCTGGCGGGGTGGGGGTGGAGAACGAAAACGAACACTACAGGAAAGAGAAAAGAACAGCAAAAGATAGGAAAACTTAGCTTCTGTCTCTGAAGCTCACAATTTAATTTCTGGGAAATTGCAGGCGCAACTCATGGCACGCAACCTTATTAGCCACTCTGTGTCCAGCCAAGCTTCTGCTGCAATCAGGCTGGTAAGACATTGTGTATAGCCAGTCTCCCTCATCACAGCAAAGCGGCACATGGTTAGACAGAAGGATAAAAAAGACAGGGGAATAAGGATGAGCTAGAAATGTATATGGTCATAGAGGCAGTGATGTAATCTGGTTCCCTGATCTCATGCGATACTGCCCGAACATCTTTCCGAATCAGGGAAATGACTTACCAGTTATGGTGCTCCAGGTCCTGTCATGCTGGTCAGTGTGTTAGTACTAATGTTCCAGCACTTTGCCATTCTCAGAGTTCACTGCAATGCTCATGTGTGTACGTTGCCAAATGTTCCTCAAAAAATAAACGTGCAAAAGGGGCAGAATTGCTACCCTACCACATCAAAACTACCCAATCAAAACAGGCTTCTGATGGTCCCTGAATGGATGGTTCCTCTCATTTTAAGAAGGTTCTGGTCTGTTATGACTATTTCGTAGCCTCACCAGAAGCCTTGAAAACCCCTGATCAACAATTCTTTTGGCTCTAACAAGCTTAGTTTAACACTTCTCTGTCTGTTTTGTGATAGTTTAACAACAATTCTAAATAATATATTTGCAAGTAAATATTACCTTTCTTCCACCTTTCACCCACGTTGAGCAATTTAAAAATTCAACCTGGAATAGGGTTTAATGCAACAGGTATAACTGAGTATTTTTAAATTAATTATTTAATTGTTTTATCAATATCATTTATGTGGGCTAATTTTAATGTACTTATATACTATGCACATTAAATATGCAACACTGATTATAAAAGATCTTACAAATATGAGGGAAATACTTTTCTCTTAAGGGCTATTCATAGATTAGAGATGCACAGATAGTTAACAGGTTTGATTTGCTGATGGTAAAATAATTACCAGTTTTCTCATGCCCACAAGTAACTAGAGAAAAGTTCTGTTTCTGTGTGTCAGGCTTATCTGTTTTATGGCCTGAAAAATATTTTTAATTGACATCTATTTCTGTTCATCAAGGAATTAATTTTAAATGTAGTTACAGAGAGGGACCAGAAACTGAGTCTGTAGAGTTTATTGTGGGAGTAATATACCTATAATCTGCAATTGTTCTCTCCCGCCCTACTTTCTGGATATTGCATTCTGAAAATCTGACCTGATGCTAGCTAGTGTGGCTATACTAACCTATTATCCCTCCTACACAAGTACACTGGGCCAAATTCTGTTCTCATTTCCACTGGCATAAATCCAGCATAACAACTGAACTTTCCATGAAAGTGATTTCTTGTTCTTCAAAGCCCTGCAGGCATTCAGAAACCAAGATTTACTTTGTCTATACTTCCTGCAACCATAGAGAACTACAAAGAAATGCAAAAAGAAAAGGAGTACTTGTGGCACCTTAGAGACTAACCAATTTATTTGAGCATAAGCTTTCGTGAGCTACAGCTCACTTCATCGGATGCTGTAGCTCACGAAAGCTTATGCTCAAATAAATTGGTTAGTCTCTAAGGTGCCACAAGTACTCCTTTTCTTTTTGCGAATACAGACTAACACGGCTGTTACTCTGAAACCTACAAAGAAATGGATGGACTCAAGGCCTGTCTTTATACTTGGTGATTATGGTTGATTTGCTCAGGATAGTGGGTGAGTGTCTGAGAAAGGTGATGTATTTAGGTTTTTTTTTTTTAGCTTTGGTCTGTATTTTCTGATTTTTGTGTTTGTTTGAACCTTATTTGCCCTTATCAGCTTTAAGTGCTTGCAATGAAGTTTGTGTATGTTTGAGATTTATGAATTAAGCTGAGTATTATTCTGAAGTGCTTTGCAAAGGAAGGTATCACATATCATCATTCCCATTTTACAAATGGGGAAGTGGAGGCATAAAGTGGTGAAGTGACTTGCCCAGGTTTCCTGATTTCCAGTCCTGTGGACTTGTTACCTCCCTCAGCATGTAGTTGATAGACACAAACTAATACCACTAGAAGACCATTTCACTCATCAGTCCTTCCTTTGATACAGCAGACACGGTACTGTACTAAAGGACATCTCCTTGCCAGAATATCCTTAGATGTTGTTTGCCACTCACTGAAGAGACGGGGATTGCCCTATTCATGTTAGTAATCAATGCCCTCAACAATTTTCCTGCAAACATTAAATATATATGTATGTATGTATGTATCTCCTTCAGTGAGCGTAGATTCTCAGCCCTGAGTTTAGAGTCAGGGCAGCTGAGAATGAGTGGCAAGATTCTGGGCCAAATGGGGGTTGAAACAGCCTGTGGCATAACCGTACACTACCAGATTGGCAGGCAGTGATCGATCCAGCAGAAGTGGATTTATCGCGTCTAGTCTAGACACGATAAATCAACCCCCGAGCGCTCTCCCGTCGACTCCTGTACTCCAGCGCCGCAAGAGGTGCAGGCAGAGTTGACAGGGGAGCAGCAGCAGTCAACTCACCGTAGTGAAGACACCACGGTGAGTAGGTCTAAGTACTTCGACTTCAGCTACATTATTCACGTAGCTGAAGTTGCTTAACTTAGATCGATGCCCCTCACCCCCAGGGTAGACCAGGCCTTAGAACAGCCTAACGGTGCCACATAGACCATTGCATTAGGGAGATGCAATGGTCCTATTTCACTAGGAGAGTGTTGAAGCACTGGAATGGGTTACCTAGGGAGGTGGTGGAATCTCCATCCTTTGAGGTTTTTAAGGCACGGCTTGACAAAGCCCTGGCTGGGATGATTTAGTTGGTGTTGGTCCTGCTTTGAGCAGGGGGTTGGACTAGACCTCCTGAGGTCTTTTCCAACCCTAATATTCTATGATTCTATGATTGCACAACCAGAAACTGACAGCATACCATGTACCCCCCTCGCTGCCCCCCTCCCCCCGTACAAGCAGGGACATTGAGATCCAGCACAGACACTGAAAGTTGGCTGCTTCTACAGCCACAAGACAGCAGTCAATATGGCTGGATCAGGACCTGCAATGAAATTACAGCTCAGTTCCAGTTGCCTGGGTCAGAGAGCAGAAAGCTAGGGCTGTCCCAGGCAAAACTGGGCTGTTGGCAACTGTTCAATTTAAGATGGTTGATTTTGTTTTTCTGTTCTGAAGAGAAAAGCAGATTGTTTCTAGAAGCAAGTCCGGAGGAGTTCACAGAAAGATCACATTTTCTATTTGTTGTCCAAATACCAGAATTTTTCTCTATTCAGACTAATGCTGTTTTAGGAAGAAGATGATTTTCTTTCCAGTATAATAGGGAAGGAATGAAATGTCACCATCTCCATCATGCCTAGCTTGATCCAGATGATTCACTTCCCAGGCTATATTTTAAGCTGCTTTCTTTCTTCTCTCCCTTTGTCTCCTTTGATTTGATTTTGAAGATGTATAGTGAAGATAACTGGAGAAATGGTGCTGTCGTTTCCTGCAGGAATTACCAGACATTTTGCCAATAATCCAGCCCCATCTGTTCTAACCTTCCGTGTAATAAATTACAACAGGTTAGAACACGTCCTGCCAAATCCACAACTTCTCTGCTGGTAAATATAATTTTACAAAAACTTTGTAGAGACTTATAAGAAATGTTACTCTGTAGCCACGTTGGAAGAAACATTTCAAGGGAATAAAATACTATGATCCTATGGAGGTTTAAACCTTGACCTGCAGAATTGTTCACAAAACCATCTCTCTCAATATTATTGAGAATAAGGCTGAATAGGATGCAGTCAATTTTAAAATATTTTAGCTTGAATTTTTTAGTTGTTCGAATAATGCCTAAGATCAATGAGTCCTCCATTTCTTGTTCATTTGCTTTGTACATTTGACAACACTTAGTTTATAGTCAGTTTGGCAATTTATCCTGGATAGTATGGATCAGATCCTGAGATCTTGGCAAACTGCAGTCTATGCAGGATCCAGCCACCTCCCTGCTTCCCTAATACTGGGGCTGGCTACCAACCAAACTACCCCTCCCCGCCCACCCAGGTTTCATTTAGAAGAGCCTCTACACAATATTGTGGATGTTCAACCAATTTAGTGCTATTGGTTGGAGACTGCATATGGATGAAGCATTGTGATACTGCATTAGGCTTTCACCACTGGTTATGGGTTCAAAACTTTAAAGTAAATTCAGGGGTCAATTATTAAAAGCACCTAGATGCCTAACTCCCATAGAAATCAAAGGGGGATTAGGAACCTAGGTGCTTCTGAAAATCCCACTAGGTGCCTTTCTGCATTAACTACCTAAGTGACTTACTATGAGACTTATGTTCCTAAGCACTTAAGTCACTTTTGAAAATGGAACGTGGGTTCCTAAGTCACTTGGGTACTTTTGAAACTGTTACCCTCCATCTCAGGTCTGGCAATGCTGCAGTTCTCTCAGGCACTCAATTCACTTTGGATATGTGTCCACTTTGAGCTGGGGATGTAATTCCCAGCTCAAAGAGACATACTCCCACTAACTCTCATCCAAGCTAGTGCGCTAAAAATAGAATGTAGCTTTGGCAGTGCAAGCTGCAGGACAGGCTAGCCACCCCAAAGACATACCCGTCCGACAGCTGAGTAGAAAATTTCAAAAGAGCTTTCTCTCGCTATGTCCAGCTCTAGCCAGTGCTTATTAGGCCCTTGTTCTCAAGAGAAATTAATTTACAAAGTTATATATACAGAATACATCTGTGGAGCTGTTTACAGTTGAGGCCAAGGTAGAGTTTTCATGAAGTATTTCAAAAAACGGAAGAACGGCATTGTTTTGTAAGTGTAGAATTAAATCCTGTTATACAGCATGCCCAAGATTATGTCCTCTGATCATTTTGAGAAGAACTTCCTTTTACAGATTCTGTTTATGAAAATAGCTAATCCTTTACCTTTTGGTAAACCCACAGTGACAGTACACAAACTGATGCCAACACAAAGGAATTCTGGGTAAACATGCCAAATCTGATGACACATCTAAAAAAAGTGTCTGAACAGAAACCACAAGCAACATATTACAACGTGGACATGCTCAAATACCAGGTAAACTCTCTTGCAAAGTAAAATTTTTCAAAAATGCAATTAACATTGTAGCATTAATAGAACCTGTCTCTAGTACAGAAAAGTAAATTGCCTGAAACAGTCTGCTCTTTAGTACAGGAATTACAAGAAGTTTTGCACAGGTGTAGCCTTCTCAATACCACTGGAATGGGTGTGACTTGAGTCCCTTACAAAAACTTACTGGGGAAGTGCAGGGAGTTCTCTGCTCTAAAATCAACAACGATTTTATATCCATAGATGCAGATTTCTCCCTCTATCCCCGTGAAAACTAAATATTGTTCTTCTGTCATTTCTAAGGTATCTGCCCAGGGTATTCAGTCTACTCCATTAAACCTTGCAGTCAGCTGGCGGTGTGAATCTACAAGCACTGACCTTCGTATTGACTACAAATATAATACAGAGGCAATGACTACACCAGTAGCTCTAAACAATGTCCAGTTCCTAGTTCCCATAGATGGAGGAGTAACGAAACTTCAAGCTGTGCTTCCACCTGCTGTTTGGTATGAAAGTCTAGTTCAACAAAGCCATTCCCTGTTGTTTGCCATCCCTGTCACTTTCGTGATTATAACAGGACTTCATCCCCAGTAGGTATAGAGACATGCTGATATTTATAAGGCTCTAGCTGAGGCATGCAGGATCACAATGGGTATGCTAGACATGAGAATCTACTTTTTGTAGTAAAGGAAGACATGAAATGCTACTCTGATTTTTTCTGTCATTTTCACAAATGAATGGTCTGATCTTAACCAGCATGCATTAAGGTGAAAGTCACTTCAGTAATCTTAATATTAATGATGCTTAGTACTTAGAGTGCTTTTCATCATAGAACTCAAAGCACTTTACAATCACGGGTAGGCATTATTGTCCATATCCTGCAAATAGGGGAACTGCTGCATAGAATTTGTGGTTTGCTCAGGGTCACGGAGTAAGTCATTGGCAGAGTTGGGGCTAGAACTCGGGTCTTCAGATTTTTCAGGTCTGGTCCCTATCCACTTCACCAGACTGCCTTCTATTAGTTTATTATTAGTATAACTTTTTGCATTTATCTGAATTAACTCAGCAGCTAACACTGTCCATGTGTGGCAGCAACAGATAACTGGCAGAATGGCACTTACATTTGTTTTGCTCCCAAACCTAAAGCAAAACTAACGCAGTACGATCTCATGAGACTCCTAACCAGGAGGAAGCATTTTCAAAAAATTTGCACTGTTCCCACTACCTATTCTAGAATGCAAATGACTCAGAAGGGCTCTTTCATTACCTCCATTGTCTTCTACAGTTACACTATTTTGTTCCTTTTTTTTAGGAATGCTGAACAGCAAAGAATATTGTGGAAGATTCCTGATATCTCGCAAAAATCAGAAAATGGAGGTAATAATGCAAGTTTACATTTAATTGATCTCAGTTAATTGTTTTTAATTAGAGACATTGACTAGTTTATCTTTGTGCACATCCATCAACAAATCAATTCCTGATGAAACTTGACATTATAGGGTACTGTTCACAGCACAGGAGCAAATTAGCTATGTAAAGTGTGAACAAGATCAGCGTGACTGGTCACACATTTTCCTGCCAATTTTAGAAGTGAAAAGGGAGATGTGTAGTGGTTTGGGCTTTAATTTCATCAAAGAAAAACCAGTTGATTTCTACAATTGAGTGTCTTCAGCCCCATGGAGGTCCTACAAGTCTCTCTCAAAGATTGAGTAATCCCCATTATTTCCCCCCATAACATTTTCTATTCTCAAGGTATCACCTTGGGCCAACTGCCCTTCAGCATGTCATATTGCACATACTAGGAATCCAGCACACGTGCATGTACTTTCTATTTGGTGTGACTCCTGCAGTTTATTTGTTATCTGATTTACATCTCTAAAGTCTGAAAAGATAACAGTCTGCTGAAGTCTGATTTGATGAAACGCTCACATTCTTATCAATGTACATTTGCTGCCATTTATATAACTTAGGGAACCAGATTTATTTCCGAGCACTTTTGGAATAAAGAATGTTATTTACTATTCCATTCACTTGGATTCCATGCTAAGAGCCATTCCAGAAGCATTGTATGTGTTACTCTCTTGTAATGATCTTCTGAAATTCTTAATCCGAAGGTGTGGGTTCTTTGCTGGCAAGATTCCAGCTTTCTGAAGGACCAAGCAAACCTTCGCCATTGGTAGTGCAGTTTACGAGTGAAGGGAGCACTCTCTCCAGCTGTGATATTGAACTTGTTGGGGCAGGATACCGGTTTTCACTCATTAAAAAGAGATTTGCAGCAGGTAAGCATGTCACGAACCCCTTCTCCTCAATTGGGTGGGGACTGTATCAGTAGGAGTAACAGGTGCTGGCCACTTGCCATACATTTATCCCTGCAGTGAAGAAAGAGTTTGCAAGATAAGGCACTAAGAAGAGGGGATAACTCCTGTACATAGGGCTCTGATAAAAGGTGTCTATATAAAATACTTATTGTTTTACCAAAATAAACTATGTTTTGTGCCTTTAGCAACAAGAGTTCACACATGCACAAAGTACAGTACAATCTACACTAGGGACCATCCCCAAAAGCTACCCCTTCTCTTTAGAGGCTGCTTTAAAGTTTCATGAAGATTTCTAGAACCATTTTGTTCAGGGTTTAATTAATCACCTCTTCCAAGTGATTGATTTTTGTTGGTCCTTTGGATGACTCCTTAAGACTGGTTTTACTGTATCTTCCAAAGGTCTGTTTAACTGGACATGAGCTATTAGAAATGAAACGTTGAAGAGACATCACTGCTTTGCCAACTGAGTGAGAGGCAGATATTGTTCTGTAAAACTGCTAATATATCCTGCTAAAATTCTTACGTTTTGCTCTTGGTACATATGTTACTGACTCTCAAAGGCATGAAGGACAAGATTGGAAGGGGATGCATGTGCGCCTGTGCAGGGGAGTGCTGAGGTATAAAATGTTGATGGCTCCAGGAGGGGCACGTTCTGTGCCCCCACCACAGTCCTCGGAGTTCTGCCCCCTCATTGATTATTGGGGGGGGGCATGCCTCTGCTTGCCCCCTCCTTGTGCATGCCTCTATGTGAATGTATGTCTGTGTCCGTGTCTGCCCATGCAGGGAGCAGACTTCATGCATGTACATATTAAAAAACAATGATAGAGTAGTTTTCACTATTGTTGCCTACACCTAGTGTAAGTAAATTCTGGCCTAATGTTTTAATTCACTCTTGCAGGCACAAGGGGGAGGGTTCATCCCTAGGAGAGGCAAGCAGTGGTATCACCACCGGTCTCCATTGGGTTTTACGCCAGGGACAGCTGTTTTAAGTGCCATCAAGGGATCTATAGGCGTTTCACTGGCAGAATCTTCACAGGACATGTATTGAATAAGCACAGCTCCCAGCCAGGCTGGCCCAACCCCACTTCTTCCATGTTTGTGAATAACATTGTTTGGGTTCAGGCCCCTTGTTGGAGTGGAGAGGGAAGGTAATGTGCCACTGAACCCCTGCTCTCAGTGGACGTTCTGCATCTGGGGTTGCAGGGCCTGGGCTCCTCTAGGACAGAGAGAATGAGCACCTGTGTATGAAATGTGGCATTTGCTAAATGGGTGAGACAGATGCATATTCAAAAAACACAATCAGGGTGTGATTTTGCAGTGACCAGTGTAAAACCAGAACTATGTCACTGTGGAACCAGGGTGAGATCAAGTATCACTGTTTAACTTTGCTATGGATCTAGTTACAAAATAGACGGGGGAAATCATACGCTCAGTAACCTGTTGTTTTAACATATTCTATTTATAGGAAAATACTTGGCTGATAACTAATGGAAGCTTATGCAAGTATATGGAAAATCCATATAACCACGGACTGCTGTGTGGAACAGGTTTGAATTACGGTTTAAGGGAAATGAACTAAATTCTGCACTTGGGGCACTTCTGTTGGAAGTGTCAGCGACTTTCAGCATTTTTTCCTGAGAAGACCACTGTCTTGACCAGTCCTACAGTATTTACTTCTAGATGTAACATTGTTAATGGTTTTAAAATGTAATTATTGTATTTGTAAATTGTACTCATTCCAGTAAGGCTGTATTTTGGCAGTTAGACACTTGAGTTTTAGAATTTTACCATTCATGAAATGGATGTAATTTAAACTGTGGTATACAAATTTAATAGTAGTACTGTTGAATGGCACAATGCTTACAGAGGTAGATTACATTTTGTCAATATATATACGATTTAAATACAATACTGGTAGCTGTTAAAAAGGGGGTGCCTCATGAAAAAAGAGAGTTGAGTAGAACCTGCAAACTGATTTACTTTTTCTTCAGTCCTTAGTATGTCTTATAATAGTGCTAAATAAAAGGTCTATCTTCAATTGTTTAGCTGGTTGAACTCCAAAAGAATATTTTAATAAATGCAGAGGTTTTAACTTATTTTCCCCCCTTCCCTCCCAAAAACCCAACCAACCAAAATACAAAAACCGAATGTCCATATTTCTTAAAATACTTATTTCAAACTTCATAACAAATAATGCAACTTTTCCAAACACTGTCTTCTACTTTTATGGACTCTTGTTTCTTCTCAATATTCTGACACTTCACAAATGTGTAGATTATTAAATAAGCAGGCAGTTTAAGACATTTAGTGATGACTCTGTATGTCCACAGACTGTAACTGTATTAAAGGGCACATTTTCAGCAACCACCTCCACTTTTGCAGTGCTGTTCGTTGGGGGATTTTGGAGCACCCTATGTAAGATGCTTCACAGACATACAGAAAAGTTCCTAGTCTCAATAGTCAAGAGCCTAAGCAAGCAAACAAACCCCCCCCTCCCCCCAAAGATAACTGGAGAAAGATTGGTTTCAGAGTAGAGCCGTGTTAGTCTGTATCAGCAAAAAGAACAGGAGTACTTGTGGCACCTTTAAAGACCAACAAATTTATTTGAGGAGAAAGAATGTAATATAACCCTATTATGTAGCCCTGATACAGCACTTTTTATCCATAGATCATAAAGTGCTTTATACAATTGAAGAAGGATTTAGCTCTGTTTTACACATAGGGAAATTGAGGCACTGAAAACTTAAGTCCTGCACAAGGTAACAGAGTTGAGTCAATGACAGTGTCAGAAATAGAACCCAGGTCTCCTAACTCACTGTCTTTTATCTTGTCAACTGGACAATTTTGTATTGTGCAAAGACTGAGTAGTTAGAACGTTTCAAATATTTTGAACTGAGAGCGCTAACTCCTGGTTTGGTCCATTATAGACACAGTAGAACTAGTAAAAACTTTCTAACCAGTAAAAACTTTTAAAGTGCTCTCACTGTATATTTGTCACACAACTTGTCAGGTCTGTGGTTTTATTTATTTTATATATTTATTTATTTATTTAGGTACTCTAGCATTTTTTAACACTGAACTGTAATGTGAGCTAAATTAAAAGATTAGAAAGTGAAACTTAAAAATGGGGTTAACTGTTAGTTTGGCAGCTAACTGTGCCCATTGTCTATTTTGCGTGCACAATGTACACATTTGTACATGCAGGTCTTATACCCAGTTTTCTCATTTGCATTAGAAAATAGCTGTACTTGGAAAAATAGTTGTATGCATAAAAGTGAGTGCTTAAAATTGGAGTCTGTGGCTGAAAATTTGGCCCTATATGTTTCTTCTGAGATTGGCATAGTCAATCTCAATTCCACTATACTACGTTGTGTTTGTGGAATTGAGTTTCATGCATGTAAGGAGAGCAGAATGTCAACCAAGATTTTCTGTGTGGCTCTAAGATGAGAAATTTTTCTTTTGGATAGGAAACTACTTTAAAGAAAACTTCATGAAACTGCAGACTTAACAATGTGCAGCCTAATAGGTGAGCCAGTCTTCAGTAGAAAAAGGACGTTACGTTTGTCTTCACAGTTCTCTTGAATTCTGTCATACTAGGGTGTGCTAGAATATTAATTTCACAAATCTTCATCTGCTGTGATAAACCAGGTGTCTATATCTTGCCTTTACACTTTGAAAAGTTACTGAATGAGGAACATGTCTCATCTTGGATGAACTGCAAAATTAAAGATGGGCCTGAACCAAGCCCTTGATTCAAACACCCCCAGCTCTAGACAAAGTTGGGATCCAAATGCAATTTACATTTTGGGACACAGACCCATTACTGTATGAAATGCAACTGAAAATTATTTTTGAGGTAAAATTGGCATGTCTTAGCCTACTGCTGGCAAACATAGTGATGTCATTTGTGACATGTCAGCTGAAATGGTAGAAAGGTAGTTTCTGTTCTGTTTTAATGTAAAACTTGTGCTGTGTGAAAATGAAATATCTGTTCAAAATTAAACATTAAAATTGTTCTAATGTTGAGGTACACAGAGAACTACAAGATCACCCATTAATTATGATGTTGGGTATTATATAGAAATATGTGTAATACCAAATAATGTTAATTTTCAGCCTCTAAATTCATTCCCCATATCATTAGTGTCCCAAAAGTTGCCAGCAACAGGCTCACAAATGTCAATCAAAAATAAAAGCATTATTTTCATGTACATGTCCCAGATCATACATGTAGATAAGTGCTTATTAGCAGCTGAACTTTGAGTGCTTTTTTTTTAAGTACACCTTTCTTTTAAAATTACTGAGAGCAAATAAGGAAATCTAGAAATATTGAAACTCTGAGCACAGTCCTAGATTAATAATTCAATATATATGTTAAAGATGATCAACTTTTGTTGGTGTGTGCATGTTCACAAAAAATAAAATGTAACAGGATAGAGATTAAAATACAATTGTTATAAAAATTCATACATCCTCCAAACATTTAAAAGTGAACAAGACAGTATTCCTAAATAGGGGATTTGCCAGTCTGGTTTGATTTTTTCCCCTGATTGGAAATATGACTGTATTGACTATATAACCAACATCTATTTGAAATAGGAACTGAATATAGGGCAAGTAATTAACAATAAAAACCTACAAAAAAGAGAATTCTTCAAATCTGTTTATGAAATATACAATACATAATTTGCAAAACCATGCTTCAAAAATTGTAATCCATACAAAAATGTTTTTTAAAAACGTAAATATTACTGGTATACATGTAACTCACTTTATATTTTATGTTAAGGAGATTTAGAACTTGATAATGATTAACACAAATTATGGCAGCTTTTTAAAATGTTGCAGAAAAGAACCTGTTCTATTTATACTGTAAAATGCCCACTTGAAAAACTGCATAGCCTCCCTGATGTGAACTGAATATGAATAGACCAGATGGGGTACATAGGTACCTGTATAACTATACACCTCTATTACATCGAAAGTAGTAAATACTAGCTCTTTGTGGACAGAGGTTATCCATATATTGTAAACTCAGTTCAGGAAAACTCTCATAGCAGAAGAATCTCCTACACTGACTCAGCTGTGGTGAGGCTAACAGGACATTTTCACAAAGAACAAGTATGTGCAGTAACCATAAGTTTGTTTCAAGAACTGAATGACTGATTTAACCAAATCTACAATTACATCCATCACTACAATTTTCATTATTAAAAAAGATCATGTAACTAGGAAAGTCCTGTTGAAAAGACAAGTCTTATACATTGGAGCGCTATTCTGCCCTAGCTTATGTTCAGCATATCTCAGATTTTCTGCTCTTTGAATGAGTGTCTTTAGCACTGTGATACGCTGTCCAAAATTACATTATTTAGCACTTATATAGTCCTGTCCGTCAAACCCTTTTCCATCATCATGATCTGATTTCCAGCATTTGAGTAAGTGCGCATTTGCACCTTTGTGCATACGTGGCTAGATACTGTAGGTGAGCTTTCAACCAAGTGTGTATGCATGCAATTTGCGTGCATATGTTCAGATGTGTTCAGGCAAAGTATGGAGACAGCAAACTGGGCCCTTAATCACAATCCTCACAATGTGAGGTAGGTAGAAATGCATAGAAATTCTGGGCTAGATGGATAAGTTTCAAGTCTTCTTTCCTTGAATAAAAATTAAACAATTCTGTCTTAAGAAAACAAGAGTACACAGATGTAAAGGTGCTCCAGAGTTTTATACATTAGGTCTGTGTTCTGCATCTCTATTTTATAGCATCAGACTCTCCAGCCCGTTACTCTGCTTTGAGGTGCTCCAGTGGAACAAAGCATATTTAAACCTGGCTTAACTGTGTACTTGAATTCTCCAATGCTCCAAGGCTTCCATAGTGGTACCTAAACCACTCACCTTCCTGCCCCACAGTGAAGGAGGCACATAGGCTCAGGATCATCCTGGCTGATCACTAGCTGCTAGAACAGACCCTGTGGGCTGTTGGCAACCGATGTAAAATAGAGCAGCCTAAAGTCTGGGGACTAGGTCAAAGCTCCAGGATCGGAGAGCACAGCGATGGTTTAACATCATATTTGCTTACCCATCCCAACCCCTGACTTGCATCAAACACGGCATGGCTGGTTGGAAGGATATGGACCAGAGTATCAGAGATCGCCAGGTTCACCCTGTACTGGCAGTGTAATTGCCAAATGAAGAAATTGTTCAAGAACAGTTTGTCAAGTATGTTAAGGACAAACAGGCTTTTCTTCAGTATCACTTACTTGTGTCTTCTCTTTCCATCCAAACACATCAAACCCTTTAGGTTCTTTTGTAAGAAAACTCCATGCCTTCTTCTGTCCCTGTTAGCGTCTCCTCATAGTGACAGTAAGAGACTAGCTTCAGGTCTTTGTTTGCCATTGCAGTTAAGGCAATTGGCAGACTTTATTACTCTTCCAGCAGTGGTCCTGTTCAGGGTGGAGGAATTTGAATGTGTCAATCTGTTATACCAATAAAATAAAAACCAGCAGGATCTTATTAAAGGGGAAAAGGCAAAATGCCACATTTATTGTGAATACAGAAAGAATCATAGTAAGCAGTTATAGCTATAACATTCCATTCAATTTCATATTTATTCACACATTCATTCATACACACACACACAGGTTCTGCAAGGTTGTTATCATAGTTACCAGCCTTAGAGTTGCTCATGCCAAGCCACTGGCCAGGTGGCCTGGACATGAGGAGGGAGCAGGGCCTTGTCAGATGCTCCTAGAAGTTGGTTTGCAGAATCAGACCCCAAAGTTCTCACTTTCTAGAGTTCATTTTTATAGGAATTTCTTCCTATGCCAGTCTATGGGAATTGCTTCATCATGCTGTTGCTGAATCAATCAGCAGATGGCACATTCCTGATGGCTCTGTGCTGCCAGATGTTACCTTGTTCTTTGGTTCTCCCATTCTTGAGGCTGTTGGGTGGATTCCAATCTGCCCTCCGGGGGTCCTCTGGTTATTTCCACTTGACGCCTTCTTCAGCCGATGGACACTGGATTGTTAGGCTGGCACCCCCCTGATCATTCAGTTATTATCCACACCAAGCATCCATCCGCATACATCCTCTATCTCTATTTTAATCACAATTGTTAACAAAGCTAGATGAATACAACAAAAGGGCAGGGAGTCTCTGGGTGCTGTTTCTGTTGTTACAGAGTATTGCTTTGAGTCTCTCTCTATGTGAGTAGTTGTTGTTACAAAGAATTGCTTTGAGAACAGACTCTGTCTTAGAATGTACTAACGCAATTAGCAGCTTGCAAGTTTTACCTCCACGATGATTGCAGACTTGGGTCTTTTAGATGTTAAGAATATTCATTCTTTTCTTTTTCAGTTTGGTAACCATTGTATGTGAATGTGTCACTCCAGAAGCAAACAGGGCTCTATTTCTAGTTTCCCTTGTATGGTACATAACAGTATCAGAAATGGAGATTTTGCTAGGTAGGGTTTTTTTTTGGTGGTCTCACCTCAAAATGAAGTTTCCTTTCAATTCGTAATGACAGAGTTGTGTAGTTTTATTTTTTGAAATAGAACTGGGTAGCATTCATCACCAGAGTATATGTCTAAGGAAAGCGAAATATTCGGCCTAAACAGGTGGACTGTGGACACACATACTATATCAATTTTCAGCTCACCTATATTCCTCCTTATGTAAGACTTCTTTAGGCCACCTTTATCTGTTTCTTAATAGTTATGTAAAATCATTCAATATTATGAAATACTACCATACAATAAGTACCCGACTCGTTTTTTGATTATTTTTCTTCTTAAATATCACTTTCTTTCTGTGTAGCTTTTTGTTTTAAGGCTACTTGCCACAAAGCTCCTATTTCTGCTCAGATCCATTAAGGTCCCTTTGTATAACCTGTGGAACTTAAATGACACACAAAATATTTGTCCCAGAAGCATAACCTTGCAGACAGGGAGTTATGTTCACCAACCAGAAAGTTATTTCAGCCTGCTAGAGACAGGACTGGAAGAGAGCCTCTTGGTAGGGATTGACATTGCAAAAAAAATCAGGATTTATTTCCCTTTGCCATCTGTTGGTAGGATGATGCAATATTTGCAGTCTGGGCTGGAGAAACTGTCATTAAAAATGTATAACTGAAATTATGTACATCTGTACTTTTGACAATGAAGGTCCAGCTTTTGCTTTGTTTTAATGTTATCGAAGTAAATATTAGATATTTATTTTGAACTTCTAGTGCTCAGTTTTAAAAACTGGTCGCACTCATTTTGCACTTGCAGTTTTATACTCATAAATAATTGTGAGCAGAATTAATTGTAGGTGCACATAATGGCATTTAGGTATCTACATACCCACAAAAATCAAGTAGTTGAGCATTTAAATAATATAATTTGGGTTCATGAAGGGTACACCTGCTGTCCTCTAGATAAGCAAAATGGAAGGCTGGCTTGAGACCCTTAAAAGATTTTGCCCTTAAAGTGAAAAATATATTTTGTTTTTTTACAACACAATTCTGGACTAACAAACACCTATTGATGATGGCATTCTGTTGAATTGAAATGCTAATGTTAAAGAGCTGCACACAAGAAGACACTGGTGAATGATCCTGTGCAAATGTTTTAATGGTTCTTTCTAAGATCTTTTCAGCATAAGCATAATCTGAACAATCACTGCTTAATGTTTTGTATCAAAGACATTTTTAAATGGCTGGATCACAATAAACAATAATTGTTAGACAGCCTGAGAGGCTGAAACAATGTGAAACATCTTTCACTGAATGTTTACAATGCAACATAAAAAGGTAATGATGGTTTTCCTCCGATCTTTCATCCCATTCTTGTTCCTCAGTTTTCTAGCTGTACAGTAACTTGACATTAAGTTGAGTACAGTTCCTGTCTGTATGCACTTCACTGAAAGGTGCTCAGAATTCTGCATTTACAGAAAAACTCTGAATAGCTTGACAATTTCTTAAATACAGTACAAAATATTGTCACACTTAAACTTTTGACATCTATTTTGGCATAGACTTAACAGAACCAGTTTGATATATGAAATATAGATTTATTTCCCCAACTCTTATTAATGGGTATTGTTTTTACATAAGATGCTTTGTTTAAAAATCTTCATTTTAGAGCTTACCATGACCAAAATATATAATATCACACAAAATGCTATGTTCCTGAAAGGAAATTACTCTCTCAAAAGACTCCATTCCAAAATCAGAGTGTTTGTTTCCTTACAAATTTTCTAGGAAGGGAATTCTTGTGGAGTTGGATATCTTTTTATGCTAGTAAGTATTTTAGTTATTGCACCATTAAACATGGCTAGAAATGAGCTATAGAAATGTAAGACAATGATCTCTCCCTGTGTGATTTCCCCCTTTATCTTTAAGAGTGGGAGTACAGATATTGCTGCTTGATCAATTTTTCTTGACAATTTCTAGTGTTCATTTGGTGATGTTATTCAAAGTTTTACATATAAGCAGGACTTCATTACAGGCCAAGCAGTATGTGAAAAGTCAGTCCAGAATCAGCTTTTTTAATGAGGGTCTAGAATATTATTGATCCTCTGTTTGAAATTAACTTACTTGTTTCTTACAAGTTGCTTGACAAACCTTTGTGTAAATGAGGTATTGCAGTTTAATTCTTAAGCCAAATGTGCTCTGTTTAAAACCACATCTTCCACCCCCCCCCCCCACCACCACCACTGTATACCTAAGAAAATAAGGCATCTTAGAGGAAGTTCAAGTTTTTCCAAAGATAATTATATCAACCAATTACTTCATGTCAGAGAAATTCTGTCAAAATGTACATGGTCATTGGGTGGATTGAGTCAAAATAATATATTACAGTGTAGAGCCCTAAACCCTCAAACATTTATGTACGTGTCTTCAGTGGGACTTCACACATGCTTAACTTTCAGCATGAGTGCACGTATTTACAGAATTGGCCCTATTTACTAACTCTTATGTTGTTAGTAATGCTCCAAACATCTACACTAAGTCCCAGAAGTGAATTGGATTTCCAAGTGTACTGCCCTATATATTGTTTTATAAAATACCTTGTGTACAAAATGTTTAAATATGTGGATTAAGTTTCACAAGTATATTTTTAAGATTTAAGTTAAAAAGTTAGTCTGGCCTTTTTAGCCTACACATGCAATTAAATATACTGTATCTTTAGTCTATGATGCCCTAGTTACTGCTTAGTCTGTGATGAAAACTTTGCTGCTTACCTAATATCCTCAGAGAAAAACTGTAAAAGATACAACGATTTGTTGCATTTGACATACTGCAGCAAAGCTTTGTATTTGACCACTGGTAATATGAATGTGTTGTATTGACTTGTTGAAGATAATCATGAAACAACATATTTTAAATGTTACTTGCCTTATAGATTAGGATACAAATATGTGGATATCATTTTTGTAAATAATGTTTTTTATAAATATCTTTCCTTCATGATATTTCCCAATGACCCATTTCACAAAATCCTGAATATGCAATTATTTACCATATAGACTATTACAACAAATAAGGTCCCAATTCCAGAACAAGTTTATTAATTCTATACATAAGAACAAAATTAAGTACCTGATTAAGTTGTAATTTAAATGTGACTTTTTTTTTCTTGAAAATAAATGAGAAACATTAAAATACTCTATTTTTTTGTTTTGGATCAGTTTCTAAATGTAGTATTTGCAATGTTATTACCACAAGGTTAAACATATGACAGTGAATCAGAATTGTCTGCTGTTATCCTTGGCACCATAAATAATGAATAATGCTTTCCCCTGTCAAAACATTTATATGGTTTTATTTTAGTCATTTTTGCTAATTTAGTGCTGAAGAAAGGTAAGGATCCTTAGCACTGCCCTGTGTCTTACATATATTATAGGTAGTGATCATGCAATCAGATGTGTGTGATAGTTTTTCGTAATGTACTGTTTGTTAATACCAATGTATATGTAGCATTTATAAATGTTTAACATTTATCATATGCATGTGGACTTGATTTTGAGGTAAATGTGCCACTAATGTGTAAATAACTCGTATTCAGGAAGGATATTATGGTGTTTATATTATGGATAAGGCTACGTTTTAGTCACGGGCAGTAAATAAAAAAAAAAATCTGTGCACTGCCTCTGCCAAGAGCGCCAGCTCCGCAGCTCCCATTGGCTGGGCACCACGGCCAATGGGAGCTGTGAGGGTGGCGCCTACAGGTGAAAGCAGTGCACAGAACTGCCTAGCCAGGCCTCCACCTAGGACCTGAGGGAGGGGGATGTCACCACATCCGGGGAGTCCCCCCGAAGTAAACGCCGCCCAGAGCCCTCTCCCTGTCCCATGCCCCAACCCCCTCACCCCCCCATGCCCAAACTCCTGCTGCTGCTGGGGGAGAGGGGCACGGTGGCCTGAGACCGTCCCAGCAGCGGCTGGTGCAACTGGCCAAGGGGCTGCCTGAGCTGCTCAGATGGCCTCTGGGCCAGGTGCACAGGCTGCTGCAGAAGTCAGAGGTCACAGAATCAGTGACTTCCATGACAAACTAGCAGCCTTAATCATGAAGTAATGACTCCATAGTTAAGTTTGAATTTTGCACTTAACAGAGACTGAGTCCCTGCTTTATGTGTGAAAAATACAGCGCTCCCACCTCCCCCGCAAAAAATACAGCACTTACTCTTTTTGAGTACAAAATGAATTTTCTTCTCAGAATTCACAAGCAACTCAACTAGCTTTAGGAATTAAAATTATTTAAAAATGAGTCCTTCATGAAATTTATCACCCAGCATCAGACCAGTTTTCCCCATACTGTTCTCAGTAACAGAATAACACACTCTTCATTCAATCTTTCCATGTAGTTCAAACTCACTGGAAACTTGTACATGGGCTACATTTGAATATTTGTTTAGAGTTATTGGTCATTTTTTCCCACTCTTCATAACTGAAAGTTTCTCCTGCATCAGGGGTTCCTGCTCTACTCCTGAAGTGTCCTGCAGCACTTGTAAGGGTAGATTGCTAGTCTGTGTGGTGTTGGCATATAGGGGTGTCACTGAGGACAGGATTAAGGTTGCAGTGTGGGGGTGGTATGTATCTTAACTTGGTATGTCATGGTTTTCAGATATTTAAGTATGTGTTACCTTAACTCATTGTTTCCCAATTTTCAGAAGCTTAAGTTTAGCCATTCCCCACATTCTGGAAGAGTACAAGGCAGCATTGGGCAACCTTAACTCTGTGTTAATGATGTTTCTGGGCCATTAATTTCCTTGTTTTTGTTTTTTAAATATTTTCTCAGCATTCTTCTCTTCCACAGGCCAACTCTGCCCCTAAACTCCCTCAGGCTCCTTGGGAATGATTACTCCAGCTAGAGAATGCACTTGGCTGGAGTAGTCTCCTCACTGCCTGTCCAACTTTTTCCTGCACTGCTCTGACCTCCCCTTTATCATAGAAACAGCAGCAGTGGAGGAAAAGGGAGATCTAGATCCCGCTCCATCTGCTTAGTGGAGCACTCATGGAGATGAACTGTTAGGGATGAGGGGTATTTGTAGGAAAAGGTGGGAGGGAAGGGCAGGAGGGCTTAGATGGCTCCACTTCCTCTCCCCCAGCCAGTATGTCACTGCAGAGGAAGATGCCCAACTTTCCCTCTGCTGTCACCACTTCTGAGCTTCCATAACATAAAAGGGCCCTTTGATGATGATCTGAAAAAATGACATTTTTGAAAACCCAGCTCTTCATTAAAGCTCTAGTCATCAAACAGGGTTTCTGAAATTCCTTATATTATTGAGGGGCATTATCTAAGGGTATGCTGCCCTCTCAGAACTCAGCATCTGTGCCAGCACACAGCACGGAGGGGCAAAAGTTGACAAAGGGGCAGCAGTACCCCCCTATATCCTTCCAAACCCCCTTTACTGTTCCAGTACCCCCCGTACTTCCTTCACTGCTAATTCCTCTGCCATGCCCATTGCTTTTGACCACTCCACATCCACTGCTACTGAGAGCCCATTCACCCCAATACCAGTCACCTACCCGATCCCCCCTCCTCCTTGCCTGGTAAAGTTGGAGGGATTAGGGGGAGGAGGGAATTGGGTGGTGCTGTGAGGAGTTCATGTATCAGCTAGACCAGGGGTGGGCAAACTTTTTGGCTCAAGGGCCACATCGGGGTTGCGAAACTGTATGGAGGGCCAGGTAGGTAAGGCTGTGCCTCCGCAAACAGGTTGGCCCCTGCCCCATCCGCCCCCTGACTGCCCCCCTCAGGACTCCCAACCCATCCAACTCCCCCTTCTCCCCTGACCACCCCCTCCCGGGACCCCCTAACCAACTCCCTGGGACCTCACCCCCATCTAACCCCCCCGGCCCCTGACTGCCCCTACCTCTATCCACACCCTCACCCCCTGACAGGCCCCCCGGGACTCCCACACCTATTAAACTGCCCCCTGCTCCCCGTCCCCTGACCGCCCCCCGGGACCTCCTGCCCCTTATCTCATCACCTCTCCCTGCCCCCTTACCATGCCACTCAGAGCAGCAGGATTGGCTTATTGGAAAGCCTGTGAGGTGGGCGGGCGCAAGCCATGCTACCCGCGTGGGAGGGGGAACAGCAGGGGCGCTAGCCTTCCCGGCCGGGAGCTCAAGGCCGGGTAGGATAGTCCTGCGAGCCGGATGTGACCCACGGGCTGTAGTTTGCCTACCTCTGAGCTAAACGCAGGACAGTTTGGCTAATATGTGGAGAAGAGGCTATGCACTTCACTTTCAGCACAGGAAGCTCAGAGTTATGAAGTAGACCATTAATTTCAGAGAGAGATTCTCAGCTGAATCAGAAAAATGCAACTAGAAGTACTAAAGCTTTTGTAATGCAACAACTCTTTAAATACTTCTAAACTGGTCCTTGTTACTGTTCAATATTTGATCTTGGGACAGTCCATGCTATAAATTTCACACTTAAAAATTATATTGAGCTAGCTGCATCTATACTAGGGGTTAGGTCAAACCAACTACAGAGCTCAAGGTGTGGAATTTTTCACGGCCCTTGGCAATGTAGCTAGGTCAATCTAATTTTTAAGTGTAGAACAGTTGATAGGGTTTTTCCCCCCTATCTCTGCACCAAAAAAGTTATTAGAATCTGAAAATGTTATGAGAGCATCTTATTTAAGGGGTGATTGAACAAATGACCCTAACTCTTCAGCACACACCTCTCCTTAGGAATACTGCTTTTCAGGAGCAGTTTGATTATTAAAATCAACTCCTTAGCGGGAGACTATATCTGAGGAACCCCATAATCAACAGACCCCCCACCAACTTTTGTACCGCTACCACCACCCCCATGACAATTTTTTATGGTGTTTGCCATTTCCTTCAGACCCCTTTTCACAGAAACTACAGTGCTGTGAGGGAAGAAACTGATGTTTGACCCTTTTGTTTTGTGTATAGAATGAATTCTGGAAACTGAAATTTGTTTTATTTTCCATGATAAACTTAAGTTACTGCTTTGACTGAAGACAGTATGCTAGCTCAGTATTAGTCAATGTTGCTGGCTCCCATAGTCTTCCATCTTCCTTCTATTTGATGGTTTCAGAGTAGCAGCCGTGTTAGTTTGTATTCGCAAAAAGAAAAGGAGTCCTTGTGGCACCTTAGAGACTAACAAATGTATCTGAGCATAAGCTTTCATGAGCTACAGCATGCATCCAATGAAGTGAGCTGTAGCTCACAAAAGCTTATGCTCAGATAAATTTGTTAGTCTCTAAGGTGCCACAAGTACTCCTTTTCTTCTATTTAATGTTATTTTCTTTGACGGTACTTCTAAAGTAAAATTGTTGTATGCATGTCATGCCTGACCAACCTGATTGCCTTCTATGATGAGATAACTGGCTCTGTGGATATGGGGAAACTGGTGGACGTGATATATCTTGACTTTAGCAAAGCTTTTGATACGGTCTCCACAGTATTCTTGCCAGCTAGTTAAAAAAGTATGGATTAGATGAATGGCCTCTAAGGTGAATAGAAAGCTGGCTAGATTGTCAGGCTCAACAGGTAGTGATCAACAGCTCGATGTCTAGTTGGCAGCTGGTATCAAGCGGAGTGCCCCAGGGATCGGTCCTGGGGCCGGTTTTGTTCAACATATTTATTAATGATCTGGATGATGGGATGGATTGCACCCTCAGCAAGTTCACAGATGACACTAAGCTGGGGGGAGAGGTAGATACACTAGTGGGTAGGGATAGGGTCTAGAGTGACCTAGACAAATTGGAGGATTGGACCAAAAGAAATCTGATGAGGTTCAACAAGAAAAAGTGCAGAGTTCTGCACTTAGGCCGGAAGAATCCCATGCACCGTTACAGGCTGGGGACTGACTGGCTAAGCAGCAGTTCTGCAGAAAAGGACCTGGGGATTACAGTGGATGAGAAGCTGGATATGAGTCAGCAGTGTGCCCTTGTTGCCAGGGAGGCTAACGGCATATTGGGCTGCATTACTAGGAGCATTGCCAGCAGATCGAGGGAAGTGATTATTCCCCTCTATTCAGCACTGGTGAGGCCACACCTGGAGTATTGTGTCCAGTTTTGGTCCCCCCACTACCAAAGAGTAGTCCAACAGAGGGCAACGAAAATGATCAGGGGGCTGGGGCACATGACTTATGAGGAGAAGCTGAGGGAACTGGGCTTGTTTAGTCTGCAGAAAAGAAGAGTGAGGAGGGATTTGATAGCAGCCTTCAACTACCTGAAGGGTGGTTCCAAAGAGGATGGAGCTTGGCTGTTCTCAGTGGTGGCAGATGACAGAACAAGGAGTAATGGTCTCAAGTTGCAGTGGGGGAGGTCTAGGTTGGATATTAGGAAACACTATTTCACTAGGAGGGTGGTGAAGCACTGGAATGGGTTACCGCAGGAGGTGGTGGAATCTCCATCCTTAAAAACCATTAAGGCCTGGCTTGACAAAGCCCTGGCTGGGATGATTTAGTTGGGGATTGGTCCTGCTTTGAGCGGGGTTTGGACTAGATGACCTCCTGAGGACTTTTCCAACCCTAATATTCTATAATTCTATGTGGATTTTAGAGCATTTTGAAGTATCATCTCTTAAACCAGAAAAAGCTTTGCTCTCTCAGGGCAAAACTTGTAAAAGGTGCCCTGGGGGAATAGCACGCAGACAGCAAATAATGTTAATTCATAAAGCAATTAACTGTTACTTGTAAAAATTAACTTTGTGCTCAAAGAGCATGTTTGCTGTAGTTTGGGGGGAGGATGTGCTTTATTTTTCATATATAGCAAAGAATTTGTATCTTTGCTACCTTCAACATGCAGGGCTGTAACATACACATTTACATGTGTGGTGTAAGGAGGTGGGAAGCATGAGATTGTAATTAAAGTTATGTGTAAAGAAGATGGTGCTACAGTAAGGCCAGTCTTCAAGGCAGCTCTACCTTCACCTCACCCAAACTGCGAGCTAAGGCCTGGTCTAGGCTACACAGGGTGACCTCAGGTAGCTCACATGGACCTAATTATACCAATATACACACTACAGCCTTGCTCCTGAAGATGTAAGTGCCCTACTACACCAACAATAACTCCACCTCCACCAGAGGCTTGCAGGAGTAATCAATTATTTTTTGTCAAGACACAGTCAAGACACAGAGTGGATGATAAAGAAACAACGATAAGTAAATAAAAAGATGTGGGGGTCCATTCAAAGATAGCTGGCGGTCTGGCTTTGGCCTGTGGTCTGTCTCTTGACCACCCCTGCGGCACAGGACTTATGTCGGTGTAGTTAGGATGACCCAGTGTCTCTGTAGATACTCCCTTCCTTACATCAGCTGTTGGCTGTCTTGTCAATTTCACAGCTCCAGCAGAGCCCTGAAAGTGATAAGAAAGCCAGGCTCAGGGCTCCCGCAGCCAGGCTGCTGCTGCTGGGTGTCCACTCCAAGCCAGGCTGCCACCCCAGCTCGCTGCTTGGGCTGCCGGCCCATCTGGGCTCACTGCTAGGAGCCCTACTGCCCGCAGGGGCCCTGGCTTCATGCTGGGAGCCTGGCTGCTGACTGGACTCTGGGTGGGAATCTTCCTGCGGGAGGCAAGAAGCCCCAGGCTGGGATGTGAAGGCGCGAATCCAGGGGGCAGCTGGGGTCCCCGGGGAGCTGCGGGGGAGCTGAGAGTCCTGGCGGTTCCTTGCAGCAGGAGAAGGCCGGGAGGGAGCCCGCCAGTGCTCCACGGGCGCCCTTCCGCGCCCGACAGACCCTCTCGCCGAGGGCGTCGCCGTGTCCAGGGCCCGGACGAGCGCAGCCCGGGCTGGAGCCCTGTGCCTGCTACGCCGCGCCGCGGCCTGCGGAGAGAAACTGGGGAGCGGGAGGGGAGACGGCGCGGGGCCCGGCTCTCCTTGCCCGCGCTCCAAAGGGGAGCGCGGCTCGGCGCTCACGGTCCCTGCGCCCCCGCCCCGAACCTCCCCAGGCCGGACCCGCCCGAGAGGGGGGGGAGGCGGGGGGCCGGGCCGCAGGGTGTGCGTGTGGCGGGTCACTCCAGAAGCCCCGCCCCCTCCCCCTGCTGCCATCCAATCAGAAGCAGAAGGGGGCGAGCCGAGCCGGCCTGGATAGAACCCGGCTCGCGCACGCTGCCCCCGCCCCGCTGGCCGCGGTGAGCCCCTCTCCGCGCCGTCTGGGCCGGGCGCAGGGTGGGAGCCGCCCCCGGCAGAGGAGGGGAGGCCCCGGAGGGGGGGCGTGTTTGGCCGTAACCTTGGAAACCAGCCGCCGCCGCCGCCGCAGCTTCTTTGGCAAGGGGCACTTCGGCTGCGGGTGGGGGTGAGTGCGGGGCTGGGTCGGCGGAGGGGAGCTGGGGGTGTGGCCGGGTTAGCTGGCGTGGGGTGTGCCGCTGGGTGGGGAGCAGGGCAGTGGGACTGGGCTGACATCTTATCCGCAAACTCAAAACAGAGGTATCATTTTCTAGTCAATGATGCCCCAGTTCAGTTGTTTCTGGTAGGGTACGTGGAACAAACTTTAGGCCAAGGGTTACTAGTTCACTATGGTATTGTAAAATCTCCTTTGGACCGATCAGTTTTCGACAGCGCACAGAGCTCCGTATACTTGGTTTGCTAAAATATGTATACTGTTGCTACAGCCGCCTGTCTGTTTCAGGGTCTCCATCACTCTGTATAAATTCTCAGATTTAATAGGCATGTCGGACATAGCTAAGGATAAGGCAGCGCGCCTGTTAAAGAAAAGAGGCAGCGTATCCTCTCTAAGCAGCCATGAAGTCGGAGCAAAAGAAATCCTTGGAAAAAACAAAGAGTAAGTAATTTTTCTAATTTGGATTATAAAATAATGTAAGGAAAATGTTGCCTTGAGAAATAAAAAGGGTAATGGATGAGGGGATGCTTTGAATCTAACTCCTGTTTCTGAAGCACTATGAGAAAGCTTCTTTACATGGTAATTACAAAGGAAAAATGTTCTGTCATTCAAGCATCACTGTAAGAGTGCTTTTTCTCCTCATGATTACTTCACTAAATCTGAGGAACCCATAAATGTTCAGGAGCCCTTTAGTCTAAACCAACAGTCATAAGCAGCACATTTAATGTTGGTTGATGTAATTGTTTTGGGGATTACTTGAAGAAGAACTAGTTCTTGGTCATGGTAAAGGTCCATCCTTAGTCCCATGTCTCATCTTGAGAGGCCCAACAAGCTGCTTAATGCTCTGGCTCCAATCCAGCAAAACACTTTAAGGATATGAGTAGACAAACTGAAGTCAGTAGGATTACTCATATTCTAAAGTTAAGCAAGTGCTTAAATGTTTGGATCAGGGCCTGCATGCTGAGATCAAGCCCATGGAGAGTACCCATTTAAAAATGTTCATTGTAACTGGGTGACTTCTTGTTTTTGCCTGGGTGAGGGAGGAACTTCTTAGAGGCTTAAATTCTTTTTTTAAAGATATTCATGTTTATAGCTCCCTCTTAAAAACCTTTCCCTCTACCACCTTTAAAGGGAAGGGAAAAGTTCATATTTGGAATATCACTCTTCTAATTAATCCTTTGGATGTGCATTCTGAGCACAGCTTCTGTTTTCAAAACTAATGTGCATTTAAGAAAAAAACAATTTGAATTTGCTATCTGTGACAGGTTGAGTAAAGCAAAACAATCGCTTTTAAACATTAATTTTGTTTTACTATAGCAAACACAGTAATGAAGCCCAGAATTTAGAATGGATTTAGAATTTAGAGTGCAGTGTTTCTCCAGTCACTTTCATAAATGCATCTGATGGCTGCTAGATTACATCTGATGGCATCTGTCGGAGATTGAACCAGGAACCTCCAGAGCGAAAATCATGAACTCAAGGGTGGAGGCTATAACAACTCATATCCCCCATGGATTGGCACAGAGGGGAAGCAATAACACATTTGCTAGTGGGTTCCATTTGGAACCAGAAGGTAGATTTCATCGGACTCCTTGTGAAATATTCTAGAGTATTCCTTTTTTAGGGGACATCTCAGTCCACAGACTTGTTTGGCAGTAGTTTGGATACAAAGAAGAATGACAAACTATTTACCAAAATTATATTTTGTAAAGCTGTAGTTTAAGGTGAATTTTGCCTGTTTCTTATACTGCACCCAATTCTGTGGTATCAGAGTTCCTATCAGATTGATTTTTACTTATCTCCATCTCACTCCCCCACCATCCTACTTAAAATTGAGTAGATGGCCACCGAGCTGTTTCTAAATTCTGGGCTTCATTACTGTATTTCTGTTATAGTAAAACCAAATTAAAGTTTAAAAGTTATCATTTTGCTTTACTCTGCTCAACCCCATGCAGCTAGCAAATTCAATTTTTTTTTTCTTAAATGCACATTACTTTCCAAAACAGAAGCTCTGTTTTGAATGCAGTTTGGCAAATTAATGCATTATGTTCTTTGAAAACAGTTAACCTTACAAGAAAGAGCAGATATTTTGCTTCCACTACTCTTTAGTGTTTAACTGGGTGTGATGATGTGTCCCACTGAGTGGCAGCATATTTCTTGAGCGCCTAATGTCCTGAGAAAAGGCATTCTTAACTGGTCCCATTTTGACATAAATAAGTCCAAAAATTATTTTAACATTTTCTGAGAGAAAAAGCTGTGTGTCTGTACCATCTAAAATTTTGCAATTTATTTTTATCAACATAGTTTTCAATATACACTTGTTTATACAGTCACTTTTTGAATTATTTTTAGCTCCATGAGTATAGTGTCTTATATGGATGAACCTGGCCATGATATTCCTCGTCTTGCCATTCAATTGGAGAACACTTATCAGCTGGGTATGGAACACTTCCTCCTCCATCTCACACTAAAAAAAAATAAGCTCAATACAGGTGATTGGGTGAAATTTAATAGTCTGTGATATATTTGTTAAATTAATTGCTCTAATGATCCCTTCTGGTCTTAAACGCTATGAATCCAAAATGTAAACTGTATAACTCAGATATTGCCTAAATGGGGAAACAGTCAAAATGTAGTCAGTTTTGAAAAGAATTCAAACTACTGTCATTTCTATTAATACATTTGCCCCTGAGTCCTCTTTACCAGTTTTTGTGGTTTTACAATCACCTCTCCCTGTTCTTAAAAAACAAAAACCAAAAAAAACCACCACATCACACCTTTCCTTGCTGTGTAAAAAACCTACAGGGGAAAAACACTGAAATAGACTAGATGCCAAATTGCAGTTAAATGCATCAAGTTATCAAATTAACAATCTAAAATTCAGAGAAAAATGTTTTTCTCTAAACTTTCAGTTATTATAATATTAGGTGCAATCTGGAACAATTGTAAGTTGAAAATTTTCAGGGAGAAGTGGGATTTTGAAGTTGATAGTTTCTCTTTAAGATAACTTTCTTTCATCAAGAGTGCTTCTCTTAATTTGTACACTGGGAGGCATAGTAATTTATCTGTTTAATTTATTTATATTGAGCTAATACTAAGGGCTCCAGATCAGGGCCACTCTGTGGTAGGTACTGTACAAACTCATAACAAAAAGACTGTCCCTGCCCAAAATTGTTATGGTCATAATGGCTCCCAATAAAATAGGTTTATCATAATAGAGTCTCAACACGAGAGAATATTGGGGATCAACATTTGTCTTAGTTTAGAATCGAAAACCGCATGATGTATATTTTGACTGAAAACAAAATTTAGTTGTCTAAAGTTTGGCGTGTGTAAGGTACTACTAATCCAGATAATAGCAAGAAAAGGAGTTTATCCTTTTTGGCCAAAGGTATAGGAGCAATCAGTTTACAGCATGGTAGATGGATAAAGCTTGTCCACTTCATGTCCTTAGAGCTGAGTGGAAAACAGTTTTCCCATCCCAGTAAGATATTTGAGATTTAAAAAAAAAAATCCCATTTTGAATTGGGACAAAAAATTGCAACCTTGAAAACTTTCATGAATTGATAAACCAAAAAAGATTTCACTTTAGGTCAAAATTTTGTTTTGATAATTTCAAATTGTTTGTTAAATTTCAACACCTTTTCATTTTTAATCTTTTACTTCTTTTTTGATTCCCATCCATCAGCTCAACAGCAATGATGCGCTAAATGAAGTCTTTTCTCCACTTTCTATCTTGAACAAAGCTATGAAGCTGGTACATCTTTAAACATTTTTGTTCTGTCATTCTTCATTGCATTTATCCAATGCATCCTCGGTCTTCCTCTTTCTAGTTCCATGCACGCTGGTATTTATTGCCACGTATGGTATCCTTTCTGAGTCCATTCTTGATATGTGTGCAAACCATCACAGTTGTTTTTCTTGAGTCTTCTGTACGTGTTATATCATGCCCTAGCTGTTTTCTTCTCCATTTTTCATTTTCTGCAGTCTTGAAGCTCAATATTCCTCTCAGCCAGTTCATTTCTACAGTGTAAAATCATTTGTCCTTCAGATTTCCTCATATACCAGCATTCCAATCTGTATAGCAAGTGTCAGCATGACCATTGTCTCATATACGTTGAGTTTTGTTTTTATCAAAAAGTCTTTAGCCTTCCAGATCTTTCAGTTTTTCAAATGCAGTAGTGGCTAGTCCAATTCTTGTTTTTATGTCATCTTCACAATTCCCATTCTCTGTTACTCTTTCCCATTCTACCTTGTCAGTTATTCTCTGTAAATTCTCCTTAGTCAATTCTGGGAGGTCCATATCATCTGTGAATCTAAGACTCCTCCCTTTTCATCTTTCAGTGCTACAGCCATTACTGCTTCCAGTACCAAGTAAAACAAATCTGGTGATAGCATGCACTCCTGTTCTCGTGCTGAACCATTCCATCAATTTCTTGTCTGTTCTCACTGCACTCATTGATTTTCTGTAGATGTTTTCTATCTGCTTGATCAATTTTGGGGGGCTGCTATACGTTGTCATAACTTGCCATAACCCTTTCTGCTAAATGAAAAGCCTCTTTGAAGTCTATACAGTTGTAGTAACAGGTTCGGTTGTGTTCTGTGTATTTCTTTAATATTTGTTTTATCACAAATAACTGATCTGTTGCACTTCGATCTGGTCTAAATCCAGCCTGTTCCTCCGCAAGTGCCATTTCCTCCTCTTTCTCTTCTCTAACCTCTTGGGTGAATGCTTTCCCTGGTGCTATTTTATTGTAACTAACTTAAATGTTTCAAAACGGGAAACTGCAAATTTTCGTTTCTAACATTTGAAACAGAACACTTGATCAATTTTGAAACTTCTTGTTCGAGTCAAGAAACTTATTGAAACTGACCTTTACCTGCAAACAGTTTCAGTGAGGACTAATCAAAATTTTTCAGTGGGAAGATGGTTTGCTGAAAAATTTCTGACTAGCTGTATATGGCCCACTTGTAGATCTTGCAAATTACCTTCCTGTAAGGCAATCTTTTCTACTGAGACTTATGCATAAGAATGTACTTAGAACACTTTATAGGACCAAACAAGTGTACGTTTCTGCCACACAACTGCGTGATCCACAACCACATTTTCCCAAGGAGATGATAGAGTACGATTGAACTTCGAGGCAAATGAGCTATTCTGCTGCCTATAGTATTTCCAATACTTTGAAGGGTATTACATCCCCATTCAACAGATTTCAGCATGCAAGAGGTATAACAACCTGTAGGTATTTTTTGTGTGCACCTTAGTTGGTTAACATCAAAAAGCACTCAGATACTATGGAAAAGAGGTTAAAAAAACCTTAGATCAAAATAAACCCAAAAAGGAATTGTGGGGAAGGGGTCACAAGGTTATTGTAGGGACAGTTGTGGTACTGCTGCCCTTACTTCTGTGCTGCTGCTGGCCACGGCGCTGCCTTCAGAGCTGGACAGCTGGCCAGGAGCCCAGCTCTGAAGGCAGAACCACAGCCAGCAGCAGCGTAGAGGTAAGGAAGGCATGGTATGGTATTGCCACCTTTACTTCTGCACTGCTGCCTGTAGAGCTGGGCCCTTAATCAGCAGCTGCCACTCTCCAGCTGCCCAGCTTTGAAGGCAGAAGTGCAAAACTAAGGGTGGCATAGTACGGTATTGCCACCCCTTACTTCTGCACTGCTGCTGGCAGGACGCTGCCTTCAGAGATGGGCGTCTGGCTAACAGGTGCCGCTCTCCAGCTGCCCACCTCTGAAGGCAGCACATAAGTAAGGATGGCAATACCATGACCCTCCTAAAATAACCTTCTGACCCCCACCCCCCACAACTCCCTTTTGAGTCAGGACCCCCAGTTTGAGAAACGCTGGTCTCCCCTGTGAAATCTGTATAGTACAGGGTAAAAGCACACACAAGACCAAATTTTATTGTGGGAGACCAAATAGCATGGTCCGTGATGCATTTTTCATGGCTGTGAATTTGGTATGGCCCTAGTCTTAGCATTTGTTTCAAGTGATTGTTAGCAGATCACAACTAGCCATATATTTACTCTCCAATTAGAGAGATCCATTGATATCTTACATTGTCATTCTTGTTTTACATGTCAGTTTAATATTTTGGTAAAAATTCTGGAGGGGAATGAGAACAAACAAGGAATCTCATTAAAAATTCCCAAAGTGCTACAAACCTTAACTTGTTTATACTTAATTTCCTGGTAAATCTATTACAAACTTGTAGTTAAAGAGAAAAAATATGATTTTGAAGGTGCTTTATTTTCCAGTAATAAAAATCACTCTTTCTCTGTTTAAATTTGTCGGTGAATTGATATTCTTGAAATGCAATATTGTAATAGCACTGGCTAGAACCAGAGATGTTGTGCAAAGTTAAACGAAGCACCTCAGTCTTGATCTTTAGCATCCCTCCTGTTTCAATTCTGGGTCTCTTTTAAATAGACTTAACCCCATACTGAATTGTGTGGTAGCTTTATAATATGAGATCATAAAAATATTTTTAGTTTCCACCTGATCCAGGATTTGAATTCAGGTCTCCAGAGAGACACCTAACTAGTTTACTAGTTCACTGTTCTAGTTAACCCCCTTTCTTTGGTCATTTTGATTAGTCGGGTTAAAAAAGCAGTTTACAATGTGTGTTCAGTTATTCTCAACATGGACTTATAAATTAAAGCACTATAAAATATCTACATATACCAGGTCCTGCAAAACGTTTTCCTGTGGTCACAGTAAATAATATTTTGAAGGATGTGCTGACTAATTATCTTCAAGAAGAAAAATATGAAGCAGAGCTATGCAGACAAATGACAAAGACCATCTCTGAGGTATAAAAAATAAATTATTAGTACAATTAGGCTTTTTAAGTAAACTATGGATCAGATTCACCCCCTTCTCAAATCTATGCATTGAGGGGTCTTTCATGCACAGTCTCCCCACTTTCTCTGGTAGACCTTTTTCTGTATGTCTGGGGTATGCATTGGGGAGGGGAACATGATTTGTCAGGCTTGTGACAAGTGGGTGGGCCAGAGACTGCATATCATCCTTCTTCTGGTCCTCAAAATTTACCCAGAAAATGGAACAGTCCCAGGCTGTTGTAACTTTTGTGCATAGCCCCCTGGATGGTCACAGGGGCTCCTGTGGCCAATGGGGAGTGGTTCCATTTAACTTGTCCTCCCAAGGAACCATGTGAGTGGGCATTAGGTGTACCAGAGGCAATGTGGGAGAATTTTGCTAGCTCTCCTTCTGTGGATCCCCAGCCAGATTTTGGGATAGGCAAACCCTGTACCCCTGACAGAACAATGCCTCCGATCTTTTTCCTTTTAAAATCTCCTTTCCTTGGCTTTTCATGTCAGAAGAGACCATATTAGTAAATAGAATATAGGGCTTAGGAAAATTTAAACGAGTGAACTAAAGGTTTGAAGTTAAAATCTATTAAATCCCTGTGTGGATGCTCTCATTTACAAGTTAAGTGGCCTCAGTTCACTGTAGCTTAATCCTCCAGAAACAACCAAAATAGCCCCTTAGTGATACTTCTGCATTTGTGCTGTTGCAAATTCTGCTTGGTAACACATGTGCAAGTCTTCAGTGAGTTTGCTTAGGTGTACTAGAGTGGAACTTGGGTATCATCAACAGATTTGTTTGAGAGAGAATAGCATGTGCAACTTATTCTTTTAGCAAAGATGGATCTGTAAAGCTAACAGAAGTAAAAGGCAGTAAAAACTTGTGTGTTTGGGTATTTTTGTTTGGTTGGTTTTATACATTTTAGTCAACATAACAGATCATCTCCATATGTATATTCAGTTAAGAGTGAAGGTGCCATCTTTTTCATAGACAGTTTTCATATTTGAACTGTGCTTTGGTCTCTCTA
Source organism: Eretmochelys imbricata (assembly GCF_965152235.1). Taxonomy (NCBI): domain Eukaryota; kingdom Metazoa; phylum Chordata; order Testudines; family Cheloniidae; genus Eretmochelys; species Eretmochelys imbricata. Next base: position 89,019,243 of record NC_135579.1, on the reverse strand, counting down.
ACTAATCAAGAAGATGCCACCACTTTTTAGAATGCAACTCCTGAAGTTAATCCTTTGGGGATATGGCATTTCCAAGAACTGATATCACTATCATCAGTGTTGAAAATACTGATTCATTGGTGCTGTAACCTCAGTCTGACATATTCCACCCTCTAATGGTACTGGAATACTTACAGGATGATGTTGCAGGTCTATAGTTGGGTGATTACCAACAAGATTCTTGAAAATGTTTAGTAATACTATATATAACATGTTTATACTTACTGTATCAATGCAGTGATTTTTACCTGTGAACCTACTGTAGAAAGAATAATTTATCTGAACATGTTTCTCTGTTACAGGTTATTAAGGCTCGGGTAAAAGACCTTATGATACCAAGGTACAAAATTATTGTGATTGTACATATTGGACAACTAAATGAACAGAGCATGCGAATTGGAAGCAGATGCGTTTGGGATCCTGCAAGTGATACATTTTCATCGTATGTTTTCAAAAATACCTCACTATTTGCTCTTGCAAATGTCTATGCTGTTTATTTTGAATAATGAAAAGCTCTAGTTTATTAGTGGAAGAAAAATATCTAACTTATCGTGTTTATATTGTAGAAAAACTGTTAGAAGACAGGTTTCAGTGGTAGCCGTGTTAGTCTGTATCAGCAAAAAAAATGAGGCGTCCTTGTGACACCTTAGAGACTAACAAATGTATTGGGCATAAGCTTTCTTGGGCTAGAACCCACTTCATCAGATGTATGAAGTAAAAGATACAGGAGCAGGTATAAATACATGAAAGGATGTGGGTTGCTTTACCAAGTGTTAGGTCAGTCTAACGAGATAAATCAGTTAACAGCAGGATACCAAGGGAGGAGAAATAACTTTTGAAGTGGTAAGAGAGTGGCCCATTACAGACAGTTGACAAGAAGGTGTGAGTAACAGTACGGGAAAAATTAGTGTTGGGGAAATTAAGTTTAGGTTTTGTAATGACCCAGCCACTCCCAGTCTTTATTCAGGCCTAATCTGATGGTATCTAGTTTGCAAATTAATTCCAGTTCTGCAGCTTCACATTGGAGTCTGTTTTAGAAGGTTTTTTTGTTGAAGAATTGCCACTTT